>NW_024881883.1:0-587599 GCF_019059575.1 Amphibalanus amphitrite
GGGTTTTATCGGCCGAAAAATCATAAAAGAAAGAAAAATTGAAATGGCTCCAGAAAAATGTCCAAAAATATTTTCTTAAAAATGAAACTTTGCTAAACATTTATAAGCGATAATTTTGACTTTTTGAGAGGATATTGGGGAAAGTATTCGGGTAGATGTCATCGTGCTTATCTGTGTTGCAGTAGAAGGAAAGGTTTGGTTCGTGTCGAGATAAAACCAGACCCGGGAGTGGGGCTCGAACTCACGACATCGCATTCAGCTCACAGGTTACCCAACCTCAACGCTACGAGCACCTATCGCCCTGCGCAGCTTGCTCAGTGTTTCGGCTAAAGTTCGGCCAAAGTGTCTGACGTCTGTCAATGTCACGAGACGAAACCGCGAGGTAAATGTCCGTTCCGGTCCGTAGCTCGGTTGGTAAGCGTTGGACTCCATGTGCCATGTGGTGAGAGCGCTCGTCCCGTTCGCATGAGTCCGGGTTCGAACTTCGAAACGTGACGTGTGTTTGACGTTTTTGACATCCTGACGGGTATGGTTGTGGTTGGTGGCAGGCCGCTGCCAGGCGAAGTCAGTGAGGGACCGGCCGTGCGCGGCTATGTGCGCACGTTAACCCTCGCATGTGTAGGGGGGGGGGGTCGGATGGACCCCCCATGGTTTTTTCGCGAATAACTCGCGTAAAAAGCGGCCGATCGCGACGAAACTTTCAGTACCCTCGCATTGATCAATTTTACACCTACCCTGAAAATTTCATGACCCTGACCCAAATGACCTTTGACCTGTGACCTCTTTCCGAGACCATGTTTGGCCGGAATCGCGATTTCGCGTATGTCGGCTCGCACTAGCCGCGTGTTTGCAAGCTTTTCGTGGTTTCAAACGTTCAAACATGTGATTTGATGTTACTCCCGTGTGTGTCAAGGTCACCTGAAGGTCAGGTCAGGTCATTGACCTTTGGTGACCTCGGGTGACCTCGGTCACTTTTTCTAGTTTTACATGTTTCTAGGCTAGTTTTTGGAGCTGAATTCGAATTTAGCAACCATTTGAATATTTACTAAGTAGTTTGGTGACTTCGTAACATGTTACGAAGCTGTCAGAGGCGGTTGACACGTACTACGAATACCCGTCACGACGCCTACTGGTTGACCTGACCTGACCTGACCCGACCTGGTCTAAATACTTCAAGACATCATCTGTGATCAAAACTAACACGATATTCGTGATCAGCACCCCGAAAAACCCCTTAGCAGCCACACTTTACGACTTTCTAACAGGTCCCGATTTTCCCGACTTTGGGTCATTGACCTGACCTGGAAGGTCAACCAATGACCTAGGACCTTAAAATTGGGTATCATCGGCTTCCTCTCGTCACGGGCAACACGCTCGTTTTATCCGCAAAGCTCTAGCTCGATCAGGGGCCAAACGGCAAGGGGGGGGGTCCAACCGACCCCCCCCCCCCCCCCTACACATTAGAAGCTGGCAAACGCCGCACACATGCGAGGGTTAAAATTTGGACTCTAATTCTGCCATAGACCAAGAATTGTTTGATCGGAGGGTAGAGAGCAGGGTCAACGCAACAAGTTCACCTTAGCGGGGACTCTGCGCTTGTGATTCCTTTCATTCAAAAGGTTCGGGCCAAATTTAATATTAAAAAGGGGGAGCCGAACCAGGTTGGGCCGGTTTGAACCCGGTTGGACCGGTGTCTTACACACAATCATGGTCAGACAAAACAGAGGCTAATTTCGGGTCAAATATTTTTATTAACTGATCTGATTGTTTTAGCTTACACGTATATTAACTGTTAGCTTTTTTAACTCGAGACTTCATGCACAAAAATGTGGCATTCGTCTACTTTTCCACATCTTCTATTAGCGACTTGATTTGACCTTAAAGGCCCATCTTATACCAGTAAAAAAATCACCTGCGTGATAATTATTTGCCAAAGGGCGCTCTACGCAAGAAGCGCCAGCCGGTCAAAAAACTGGCGAACGATACGATCTTTCTATTGCTTGAGTTATATTCAATGAAAATTTCAGGAGACATAAATAAATATATTAATCCTTATATCTACTGGGCGCCCGGAGCATTCGGTAGCATTGCATTGCCAGCTGCAATACCACCATCATATTTGCATTTTTGGGTTCATCATAGTTGACAGTAGATAAACCGGCCACAGCAAACCCATGCCTCATTATCCTTTCCTTCCAAGCAGCCAACTGCCAAGCTAACCGGCCGCCCGGCCCACCACCGCGATATGGAACAACGATGGACTGCGCCATTTGCCTGCGGCAGTGCCCCACCGCGCCGGAGCTGTTTGACAGGTCACCCGCACCGTGACCTCGCCACCCGCCCCGCCCCCTCGCCCCTCCCCACATCCCCACCGGGCTCAGCTCGGTAGTTACCTCTCCTTGAATCTCACATGGACTCGACTGAGGCTCAACGCCATCTAGTTTCGTCTGGAGATCCTTACTAGATCCACTGTACATAAGAAGTTTTTTTGCGAAAAAGGTGGGTGTGTATCTGGTGAATATACATATTGCATGATTAATGCGACCTTGACAGGGGTGGAGAATTATGTAAATCCCAGGGTTGCCTTTTCTGGACGGACCTATGCACCTACCCTACCTACAATTTCCCCAATTTCATTCAAAATTAGCTACAAATGAAAGGTTGCCTTTTGTTCATGGGTACCTTTGGAAATAAGAGTGTGTTTAAGAGAGTGTGATAAGAGAGTGTGAAATAAGTGTGTGGAAATAAGAGTTTTTCGTCAATAACTAGGTACCGATCAAATTGAGCTAGCGAGTCGGGAAAGCCACCTATGGACTCAAGAAGACCTGCCGAATCGAATGATATGCGACATGAACTCCTTCGACCAATTTCGTGACCTGGGGACGCCGACCTGACCGTGACCCGAGGTCAACACCCTAAGTTTACCTCACCCAAACAAAAAGTATATCATTCGACGCGCCTGAGAGAGGCGAACACGATGCTGGCAAAATCGCGGCTCTGCGGCCATTTTTTGCGAAGTTATTCGCCAAAAACGGAACCGTGCCTTGAGGCACTTGACCTGACCTCAGAGGTCACCGGTTTTTGTTTGTTTTGTTGGGTTAGGCCCTTTCAGTCCAATGAGACCATTTCAGAGTCGGAAGGATGATAGGATATACATAGGGGGAGACATTGGTCTGGGCAGGCACCCTAGTGAGTCGCCGGGGCTGAGCCCGTCCAGAGGACAGGCCACCCAGCCCCAAGGCACTCACTGCACCCGGCTACGGGGTGCGCTCCCTCGGGAGCAGCGGTGCCGCTCCAAGGGAGCAGCCCGCATGAGATAAAGTTGCCTGTCCAGCCCGGAGGGGGTTGCGGTGTGGAGGAGAAGGATTTCAGTATCCTGAGGATAGAAGCACGGAACGGTGTCAGAGGTCACTGGTTGACCTAGGACCATAAAATCGGGTATCGATCTCTGCGTCTCGTAACGGCGCACACGCTCGTTTTACCGCGACGCGCTAGCTCCACCTGGGGCGAAACGGCGAGGGGGGTCGTACCCGCCCCCCGCCCCCTCGGCCAGCGCGTATGTAGAAAACCTATAGGACCGGGCCGTGGAGGGTTAAACTGGCCTCTGAAGGCCCAGACCGTCTAAAAGTCCCACACCGGCCTCTGATAAGTGAAAGTCGATCAGCCCAGTTGCAGTGGTCGCCGATATAAAACCTCTTAAAACGTTATAGGCCTGGCTGAGCCTAGCTGGGCCGTTCATGCTGATTTTTATAGGTATATTGAAAAGACTCGCTTTGCACGTTTCACGCTTGCTCGTAATGAAAAAGTTGCTGGATGCCTCTGGAATTTGCATGGGTGCCAACGGCTGCGGAGGACAGGGGAACGCGTCCATCAGTTTGAGTTTATGGACGGGAGAGTGGAGACTCCCTGAAATTTCAACCAATGTTTTTCTTTTTTTGTCTCTATTTTTTTTTACCTCTGAGCATGTTTGCGAAAACAAAGTGGCCGAAATCCGAGGAGAAATCGGATTTTGGGGGTAGGTTAGGTTTTAGATCTCTGGGACCCTGGCCCCCCCACTTTCGAAAACGTTCCTACGCCTATGAGCTATGGTGCAGCATAGCAAGACGCTCCTATACCAGCCCGCTATGTAGAGACTAGAGATTATTGCACCCTCAGCCATTTTAACGTGAGAAGTTTGGATCCGTCACTTCCAGCCAGGCTCTCAGGTCATAAACTGGAGTAAAGCAAAATGTCAACTCTGAACAGACATGCCACGCAACCGGCCCTCTTTTCAATATTATTAGCTTTCTGCAATCATCGTCTGACTCCATCTCGATCAAACGCAGCATCCGGTTTCTACAGGGGCGTTTGACTGACCGGCCACACAATAACAAAAAAAAAAAAAATCAAAGCTTCATGCACACATATGCCATACGTAAGAAACGGATGAAAAAGGCACAACCACGGCACAACTCTGCGCGGCAAACAACGGACAATGTCCCACGCAAGATCCCGCGTTTCTTCAGCGGCCTTGAACGGAATGAAAACATTACATTTCTTTTTTGGAGCTATTTGATGACGTCAAAAAATACCATACCCGTTTTAATGGTCAAAATCGAGACAATTACTCACAAAAATGTTTCTCTTTAAGCATTACAAATAAATACTTTTAAATATTTAAATGACATTGTTTTTTCAAACAAATTAATATTATTTGCTTACTTAAACGTCATATACAATGCTGAGATCACTACGGGGCCGTCATAGAGTGTAGCTGCACTGGCAACCTTTAGGCTAGACTCCAGGGGTCATTATACCAGAACAACATGATTCTACCAGCCAGTAGTTCATTTTTCTACTAGATTGGTGCTACGCTCAGCATTTAGGTGCCAGATTCAGAGAAAAGAGTAAGGCGTACCGATGAATAGGTGCCAGAAACAGCTAATTAAGGTCATTTTCCATGATTGGTGCTGGTATCCACCAAATAGGTGCTGAGGACCAATTTTGGGGCGAGTCAGCTTTTAGATGCCAGAAATAGCTTTTCTGGGACGCAATTAAATGGCGTCCGTTGTTTTTTGCTTTCTGAGGTAGGATATCAATGACAACTGACATTGAAGTGTATGTACAAATTCAGAGTTTTGGTGTAAGTTCAACTAGAGGAAAACGCCCATACAGCTTAGATAGACGCCTAATACAGTTAGCAATGGCCAATGGCATTATCCCGGACAAGCAAACGGGGTAAAAAGTGACAGCAATACCTCCACGTAATCCCAGAGATAG
The DNA here is from genome assembly GCF_019059575.1 of Amphibalanus amphitrite. Classification (NCBI taxonomy): domain Eukaryota; kingdom Metazoa; phylum Arthropoda; class Thecostraca; order Balanomorpha; family Balanidae; genus Amphibalanus; species Amphibalanus amphitrite. The sequence continues at coordinate 5,260 of NW_024881883.1, forward strand.
GTGTGCTACCTAGCTGGCAATTTGTCCTGCTCTGCGTCAGGCCACGTCTGAATTAAATGAACTAGCATCATATTCAAATTTCAATCATTGGCATCTCAAGCTCCCGGAATTCATCGCTATTTTGTCTTCTACCAAAATTAGAAGCCCAATGCGGATGCAGTAGGCCTTATTGCATATTCAATGTCATCGCGCTACCTACGCCACTGACTGGTGTGTTAGCGATTACTTGTGGCGTCATCGGCAGAAATACGAAAATAAGTCTTTAGGTCAAGGTGTGGATCACTGTAATGCTTTTAATTAGGCAGAGAGCAAAGGGAAACTGTTCTTCCAGCAACCAAAAGCTAGCGCTCGATTAAAACTCTCCCTCATCAAACTCCTCTCTATTTTCTCCCTGGCTTTCAGCAAACTTCTTTGTTGTGTGCCGGGTCGCCCCCATCACACGCCCCACAATACACCCACGGGACTCTCTGTCGCTGCCCGTTACCTCGCTGTCCCTGCTTCATGTTGACAGTTGCTTGTTTACCTTACCGGTCCGGAGTCGTCTACTGCGACTAATTACTGTGCTCTTTGCCCCGGGGCAGTGCGGGGGCTGAAACTGGCCTCCATGGGGGAGTGGAGGGGATGCAGGGGGGGGGGGGGATGACGGTGGCTTGGACTTTGGAGGAGGCGGTCCGAAGGCGGGGATGGGATGGCAATGGGAAGGGGAAACGAGCTGGAGGCGGGGACATAGCGAGGGCGTCAGCGAGAGGCGGGGATAAGGCGGGAGGGGAGTGGTGGTAAGAGGGAACCAGAGGCGGGGCAGGCCAGGAGCGGTATCAGGGGAATATAGAGGAGAGAGGGAGGTCGAGCAAAGTGGAGCGAGACAGAAGGGGAGAGGGAGAAGGCGGCTCAGAGAAAGAGGAAGGGAGCAACTCCGAGAGAGAGAGAGAGAGAGAGAGAGAGAGAGAGAGAGAGAGAGAGAGAGAGAGAGAGAGAGCAAGAGTGAGACACATACAGACAGACAGACAGACAGACATGAAGAGAGAGAAATGGAGGCAGGGAGGGGAGAGAAAGCAGCTCAGAGAAAGAGGTGGAATGAGGGAGGGAGAAGAGAGAGAGAGAGAGAGAGAGAGAGAGAGAGAGAGAGAGAGAGAGAGAGAGAGAGAGAGAGAGAGAGAGAGAGAGAGAGAGACGAGGGGGTCCCGGAATGTCGATGTCTGGACGCGACGGAAGCGCGGAGGGTGGCTGCCTTCCCTGCAGCCTCTGTTTATCAGATCAAGTTACCTGCAGCATCACTGAACTTCTCTCATAAGCAGCGCATCGACAGGGTGGTCTCACGACACGATGAATCTGCTCTAAATTTAGATCGATGGGTAGTGGAAGGGGAGTGTATCGTAAGTCTTCAGCACAAGTTTTTATTTACAAAACAGATATCTAGAAAAATCCTGTCGTTAAGGTGCATTGCTGTGCGTCCTATTTCACTGCGCAGTTTTGTTACGTTACCAGGAACTAAATATGGATAAATGCTGAGTTCCGAAAGGCTTCAAAGTATATAAAACGCTTGAAAATGGAGCCGCTTCTGAAAACCATAAACGTTATGCAAATCCCTTCAGTGACAATGTGGCAAATAACCCTGACAGTGTATTGCAAATTGCAAACCCAATATTAACTTCAACATGACCTTGTTTAGCTGATAATGTTCAGGCAATACTGGTGCGTGGTAACTGCTAAACGATAGCCGGGTTCAAAAACAGGCATTGGCGGAGCATCAGAGTAGCTAAAAAAGGAGATGAAGATATGAAGATTTGGAAGGGGACAGCCCGAAATCACGTTATTTCATAAAGCATAGTGAAAGGTGGCGGAGCGTGAACACGGATGTAATTAAAACTTTCACCAGGAAAGTTACGGAGACGTCTTTTTACTTACAAAGGCAGCGATTTAATTGTTAATGGCGTGATATGTGGTGTTATATAATACTGAACGAGGCCGGTGTAAATAAATTTTCAAGACCGAGGTCCTTACTGGATTTTTGAACGAGGCCGAAGGCCGAGTTCAAAAATCAGTAAGGACTGAGGTCTTGAAAATTTATCACCGGCCGAGTTTGGTATGCATTTTACTGTATGCCAACGATAAATTTATTTTCTGGACCGAAGCTCTTAGCCGACTTAGGAACGAGACCATCCCAAAATGTTGGCTTTAGTGTATTCTGGTAATGCATTTTTGACCGTGGTCAATTTGCTTACACCAGTTATTACCACACCCCTCTGGCTAATGTATTTGAATAGGCCAGGCATACAGTAAAGAATATTACAATCCGTAGCAGCAAACTGATCATTTTAGATCTAATCCTGGAATTGTCGTTCCTCTTTCATAATGATCGGCAATTGCGTGGGCGAACTTTATGCAGCCTGATAGGATAAATCAATCTTAATGTGCCCTACGTTTCGCTCTCCGGTTTAAGTGGCCTAATAAATGACAATTCGACGTTGTCGGTGATACTTAACTCTGACGTCTAATTTGTGATCGCTTTAAGGGCATGAATGATAACAAAGAAAGTCACTAGCCGTTTTCACGACGGGCTATCCGGCGAATGCACCTGATTTGACCAAATCTGCACCTAATTTCTTTTACAGCAAATATCTTCATTTTATTAATTTATTTCATTGTTTTAACCGATGATGCTCTCTGACATAGATAACATGAACTACCTGTTATCTATGTCTCTGATAATATGACAAACCAGGCATATAAGCAATTAGTGCAACCCTAGCTGATAGCTGCTGAGAGACACACTGAACCTGATTTGACCAAATCTGCACCTAATCTGTACCAGATGTGCACCAATTGTGTACCAGATGGCCGTCGTGAAAACGGCTATTATAAATTTAAGATGTATTCATACATGCGTTATGCGTAACATTTGTTCACATTTCCATTTTATCTGAGTTAGAGTTGCAAAATTTCCCTACCGCACTACCGGCATGCCGGTAATTTTTCACTACCGCAGGCTTTTTCGTGGTATCTGGCATGTCTTGCCGGTAGCATGCCGGTATTTTTGATTTTGCACAAAAAAAATATCAGCATATGATTCAAACTTTGGACACTAAGAGGCTATTGAATTGTAATAAGTTGGACAATAGGTGGCTGCTGGGTGGGGTGGTTACTGAAATTGCAAAAATGTGGCATCTCATGTAGGGGTAAGCCAGAATCAAGAATGCAGGTTTTTTAGTATGCCGGTAATTTGGCGGTTTTTTTGCTTGGGGCGTGGTAGCATGCCGGTATCCCAGAAAATGTTTGTGGGGCCGGTAGCAGCCCATTGGGAAAACTTTGCAACTCTAATCTGAGTCTATGTCTTACGTAGACGATATAATTATAATTCCAATCACCATGAATTTTTATTGTCAATGCTGAAGGTCTTCTAAAATGCCAGCTTATTGCTTTGTAGGCTAAAACGCGTGTTGCGTATATTAAAAAAAAAATTAGTCCGAACCTTTTGAATGGAGGGATTCACACAGAACCCCCGCTAAGCGAAGCTTGTTGCGTTGGCCCTGCCCTCTACCCTCCTCATTTTCTTTCAAAACGTCGGCTTTGCTCTGAATTCCTGATCTATCATTTGCATCTCATAACAATTCGCTGTCTCACCATGTGTTAGTTGTCGCCAGGGAGAGGACCTGACCGACATTCTCTTTCCGGCGCGAGTAGCTTAGCCGACAACCGCGAGTATCGGAACCCAATTAGCGAACGCGAGTTCGAAACCGAACCGAATCTTAGCAACACGCATTCTTTAACTTTATAACAGTGATAGCGCGGCCCCATTGATTGCATTACGCAGACTGAAGTACGGACAACAGAGGAGTTTTATTTTCTTGTTTACATTTTTCCCGACCTCAATGAAACTTCTACTACTTTGGAACCGCACTAAGGAAGGTTCTTACATACCCCAGGATAGCAATAAAATGAAATCAATCAAGGAAAACTCCATATATTGCGAAAAAAACAAGACAATCGGGCCGGTAGCCTGTGACTGAGTTGGTGACGGTACCGTTTAAGCACATGTCTCTCACCGTTTAACTTACGGCTTTGCCTTCTGTGAGCACATGAATCTCACCTTTGACGTGAGCTGTTGTTGCTCAGTTCTTACAGTGAGCAGATGACTTTCATGTGAGCTGCTGGTTCTCAACGTTGAATCTATGTTTCTAGCCTGTAAGCATAAGGTTCTCACCTGTGACCTGATGTTTCTCACCGGTCAACTCATGGTTCTCACCTGTGAGCTGGTGGTAAGAGCGCACCACCGGTGAGCTGTTGACCTCGCAGACGTACATTCCTGTATCGCTGACAGAGGCGTTCTGAATGGCCAGAACGAACACATCACCACCTGGAGACATATCGCATAAATCGTCAGATATATGCAGATGTTTCATAAAAATCGTCAGATCTAGAGACATATTCTAAACCGACAAGATCATGACCCTAGAATAACATTATACGATTTTCTCTATGCTTTTGTGAGAGCTTCTGCTCGCAGTTAAAAAAGTTCGGGTTACGGTTGTACGTTCAGATGCATCACTTCTGTTCTCTCCCGGCCATGTGTGTTAGTGCTATGATTAGATGGTTAAAATGTATAATGATATGACAAGAATCATTTTCAAGGACTTTGTTACACGTAATACCAGATCCTGGTTTTTATTAGACATGACCAACACATAAGCAAGAAGAAACACCACGTCTACCATATTGGTTGCATGTCTTGGGAAATACGAATCTATTGCCTCGCAGCTTAATAGAAACTACCCGGCTCGGAATGAGAGGAAGCGAATCATATATCACATTCATCGCAGGTAGGTATATCACAGGTAGCATAGCTGACAGTAAAGTATAGATTGCCCAGCCCCAGCTATGCACTATTGGAAGGAGCCGAGTGTGTGCTTTGTGCAGCAGTGTGCCCACAGAAGCAATTGTAAGACATGTAGGTACATATCATAGTCTGTACGATGTTTCTGAGACTTCGTTGATAAGCAACCTTTTACAGAAACACATTCTGGTAGATACAGTAATGATATCAGTCATTTTGTTCTCAAATCAAGTAACGGGTGTCAAGTTCAAAATGGGACAAACGCAAAATTAAGGTAGACACTGTGTATTATAAGATATTTTAACGAAACTTTCACCACATACACCTTGTTCTGTCGCCAGTCCACTGGTACTAGTGAATCTGAACCAGGGGTCCATGCCTGTCTGCCAGACGCACGTGCTCTCCCGCTATCTTCATCATCGATCGCGGCACCTCCGGGACAATTTTCTTGATGCTGCTCAGGATTCTGGCACGCAGCTGCTGATCAGATGACGCTGTCCAGCCACCGCGGTAGACTTTTTGTTTAAGTATGCCCAAGAAGTCCTCAATTGGTCCCAGCTGCGGGACATTCGGCGGGTTTTCCTCGCGGATTAAATACCAGGTAGGTATGCCAGCTTCCTCCAGAAACTGGCACGTGGCACGTGCATAATGAGCTGAAGCCAAGTCTGGCCAAAATGCCTATCCACCCTTTCGGTAGCTGGCCTCGATGAACGGTTTGAGGTTGCTGTTCAGGCACTTTGTGATGTAGACATGGGCGCTAACATTTGTTGAACTGGGGCCAATTGTTGGTTTTGGTACTCCCTTGGGTGATATGGCTATCCACACAAGAAACGTACGTGGGAACTTCCTTATCGGACGGTACGTCACATTCGAAGGTGTGTCTCCACCAGGCCCAGCGTAAAAACCACGGTTTTGTGGCATTTCTGAGCCAGTGTAGGTGAAGTAGCTTTCAACGTCCATGATGACATCTTGCTCTCGAGTGGCACTCCAGTTTTCCCCGGCAGGGGTCGCAGGCGGCCCTTTTGAGATTGTTCTCGCTGAGCAGATACCTGAGGAGCTTTCTGGCGCATCCTATATCTTACCCCTTCCTCTCTGAGAATTTGTCTCACTCTGCCATGCGTTATGCCAAAGCTGCGGCCTAAGAGACGAGGTGAGACGCCGACTTTGCCGTCTGCCATGCGAACAAGGTCTTGGCGACTCTTTGCGGACATTTTGGGAGCAGGCCTGCCATTCTGAGCTCGTCTTATGTGTCCTTTGTCTAGGAATGTATTGATAACGCGATATATCAGTCGATCGTGGAATACCAAGCGATTTAACCTGGCGGAAAACGTGAGCCTTAGTCAAGTTCGAGTTTTGTCAACTACTCTCGCGACAGTGTCTCTTGCGGCTTGCTTGCTCAAAGGCTCCATGACGACTGACCTCAATACGTAGCCACAATATTTTAACATCATGCTCGTGCAATTCACGTATGGACATTCTGTCCAAATTTCAGGTGAATATCTAAAGGGAGGTTGAAAATAGAGCGATTTCAATTTTGTCTCATTTTGGACTTGACACCCGTTAGTCCTAAATAAAGCGCTACAAGGAAGAAAATATACAATAATTAGTTCACAGCCAATGGGCATGCAGAGTGAAAGAGCCGTCACCAGAAAAGCATACTGAAAAAGCAAATCAACGTTTCTCAAAACCTCTACAAGCCTTCACACCATTACCAATTTGCGTGCCAAAACTAAATGAAAGAATCCCAGTGGCTATGCCATGCACATGAACAGCGACCTCTCTTTCATGTGATTCCAGCTAAATTATGGTGTTTCCACCTAACCCTTGAAGAGAACCTCTCTGAGAAACCACCACCAAGTCGTGAAAATTAACGCGTCACCAAAGGATATATTTCTGCAGTTTTTATTTACACAGATCTGGCGACAAACTTACCGTGTAGTGAATCGGAGCCTTTCCTCCGGGCTAGAAATGAAGCACAACTGTTGTAAGTGCGTGCTCATCTGGCTAATAATCAGCAAACACAAGCGCCTTACTCTAGGCCCTAGGGTTATGGCATATGCCTCATAAAGCGCATTAATACAGATGCAAAGCAAATGTAAAAAATAGCAAAAAACACGTAAAATAATGTTTGATTGGTTAAAGTGCAAGCCTCAACGGTGCATGCAAACCCAGATTTGCTACCATGCTCACCCCAAATGTTAAATTCTCTCTGAGAAAAACGATGGTAGTGAGCTGTTGGAAGCGTTTGACGCAGCGGAACAAAACGTGAATCAGCAAACTGCGCCGGCATTTGAAGCAATTAGCGCCTACACGACATAACATGAGCTCATGCATTCAAAACTCCGAACAACGTCAAACAGTGGCAACCAAATGTCAAACATGCCTATTTCTTTTATATGTATATAATATTGACCTTACTTTAAGCCTTCACACGCACTCAACATCCTCAACTAGAATCGTCCACTAAGAAGATGTTCAAACAACCTCTCCATCAACCTCACCCCACGCTCACCGATATCATGCAGCACCATGACCCTCGAGTCATTGGTGACGCGGTACGCTCCCGCCGTCAGGATCATTGTCTTCTCTTCGCCATCATGGTCCTCCACTTTCTTCCAGAGCAAGGTGTGGTTGCCCAAGTCGTTGACCACACAGGTGAGAAGGGCGTCACGGCCGGAGGTGACCGTGATCGGCTTCCGAACGCTCATTGAGAGGTCGGGCAGCGGCGACTCTGTGGGAAGGAGGTTAGAGGTTAGGTCAGAGGTCAGGTCACAGGTTAGGTCAGAGGTCAGGTCAGAGGTCAGGTCACAGGTTAGGTCAGAGGTCAGGTCAGAGGTCAGACATGCAGCACGTCACTGGCCATGATACAGGGAAGATCACAAGCTAGGTCACAGGACAGAAAGCGAGGGTACACTTACAGGCTAGGCCACAGTTTAGGTTTCAAAGCAGGTGTAAGGTCAGATCACAGGTCAGGGTACATGACAAATAACTGGTCAAGTCACGGGTCAGGATACAAGCCTGGGCACAGGGCAGGTCACACTTAGGGACGGGTCATCCACCAAAACACAGGTCAGGTCACAGGTCAGGTCACATGGCAGATGGCAGATCATGGGTCATGTCAAGGAGCAGGGAACGGCTCAGGTCAAATTTCAAGTCATTTCACAAGTCATGTCACAGTCGGTATACATACTCAGTGGTCCAGGAAGCCTGGTATGTGTAAAATTCTTACTCTTTCACCACAGGCTAATGCTGAATATACGAGTATTATAAATTAAACAAATAATACAGAATTCAAGTCAAAGTTAGTTGATCTCAGAGTAACGTCAGATAATCTTCAAACAATAGCCGTTGTTCAGCGTTCATGGAAATTAGATTGGGAAGTCCCTCTGCAGTTTCGGTAGAAGCTGTCTGCTGTAAACGTGATTATCTTTGGCGCTAAGACCCGTGTGAGCGCACTATTTTTGGCCTTATCTTGTTATGTAGTCCGATAAAGTGAGCGTTTGATGGTGGAAATGCGAGCGAATAATTTATTACCGCCATTAAACGCCCCATCCCACAAATCAGTATATTGACGATTCAATGGCAAATTCCATAAATGGATCTACGAACTTCTTCAATAACATTTTAGTTAAATATGCTTGGGAAGTTTTGAAAGCGAATTATTCAAAACGGTTAGTCACATACAACACCGTCACTTGGCCAGTAACCAAACCACCCTACCGAACGATATTGAGGGAGAATTGTACATACGTATGTGTGACGCTGAATATTAAAGAATACGGGACCAAAGCTGTAACAAAATGAATGTATTTTCATATGAGATGGCAGATTACTTTAAAGCAGCTCACTAGCACATTACACAGAAAGGTCAGCCATGCTGCAAACGAGGCTGCATTTACCAGTATGGCGGGCCGAGCTGCTAAAGTCGTTCTGGTAATGTTACCTGTGCCTGGCTCATAGAATTGGTACTTGGTGTGAGAAATAAGACCCATTTAATCCGGCCTGCTGCGCCACCCATGACAGAAACTGAGGCTACAGGATGACGTTGAATTAATATAATTTCCAAAATATCGGTATGAATTACAGAGGCTATTGGGATTTGTTTTGTAATAGAAAAACTATCAAAGCTGAAAAACGGATGCTATCGGGACATGTGCACTGTGCAGCGTAAGTAAAATTCGGCTGACTAAAAATTGTCCATGCTATCAGAACAAATGTGTCCTTGTTTCTTCTGCTTTCTGAACCAGCAACCAAGGCACACTAATTACCATTGAAACAAATAATAGGACAGCCAAAGGAAACCCGATTATCTCACACAACATTTCTAGTGGCTCCTGGCTATCCACCAACGAGAGAACGAGGGTCGTGTGTGGTGGACTTTCCCATTGCAAAGGTCAGCGAAGATTGCCTCGAATTAACCCGATTTAGCTCTAATCTGACCAAGGGGAGGGTATCACATTGGAGAACGGCACCACGTAAGTGTCATCTAAAGTCACTGCCAGACACAAAGCTGGGAAAACTAGTGAAATACATTGTGTGCAGGTCTGTATACTGGTCTGTACACTGCCGACTTGATCATTTATTCCACCATGTGCCTCCTCTTTTTTTTTTTGTTCTTTGGTTTGCTCTGATTATAACGTCTTTGCTACCATGAGATCGGAAGGACGCAGGCAGCAAATCTAGCTATAATAATCGTGTTCTCATTATTCTGCGCATGAGCAGCGATGCTGCAGCCCAATCAGGAATTAAAAGCTTCCGCAAATAAATATTCACTGAAAATGTGACGTAAAATTACTCGTCTCATAAATAGATTTCCTTTGTCCCTTAGAGCGTAAATAAACCCAGTTTCCGGTTCTAATTCATTTAAGTCCATCATAATTTAACAACCACCATAGCGTTACAGTGGGAAGTAGAATAGAGAGGGGAGGAGAGAGAGAGAGAGAGAGAGAGAGAGAGAGAGAGAGAGAGAGAGAGAGAGAGAAAGAGAGAGAGAGGAGAGAGGAGAGAGGAATGTCATTCAGTACCGCCCAAAGTGGATTTTAGCAGGGATCTTTCCAAGCATCCATCAGGCTCTTTCCCAATGAAAACATTGGAAACCCTGATCCAATTCTGCACTGGTGAAAGGCGGCCATCCGAGAAAAACAACAGAACTACGAATACATATCGTCTGTGTCACACAAGACATCGAATGTCAAATATGGCTCAGAATTCCAATAATCTAAAAGGCTTGTGGGAGCTTTATGGGAAATGAGCCGAAATGTTTATCAACATCTGCGCTCTGGTTTAACCCTCGCCGGACCTATTGGTTTTCTACATACGCGCCGGCCGAGGGGAGGGGGGCGGGTACGACCCCCCCCTCGCCGTTTCGCCCCTGGTGGAGCTAGCGCGTCGCGGAAAAAACGAGCGTGTGCGCCGTTACGAGACGCAGAGATTGGTACCCGATTTTAAGGTCCTAGGTCAGCCGGTGACCTCTGAGGTCAGGTCAAGTGCCCCAAGGTACGGTTCAGTTTTTGGTGAATAACTTCGCAAAAAATGGCCGCAGAGCCGCGATTTTGGCAGCATCGTGTTCGCCTCGCTCAGGCGCGTCGAATGATATACTTTTTGTTCGGGTCAGGTCAACTTGGGGTGTTGACCTCAGGTCAAGGTCAGGTCAGCACCCTAAGGTCACGAAGTTGGTCAAAAGGGGTCATGTCGCATATCATTCGATTCGGCAGGTCTTCCTGAGTCCATTGGTGGTTTTCCCGACTCGCTAGCTCAATTTGATCAAGAGTTATTGACGAAAAACTAATATGACCTTGATGACGTCATAAATGACGTCACGCAAGGTCAACATTGCAAAAGTGACGCATCTAACCTTGCAAGGAGTGCATCAAATCACGATTCTGTGTGCTTGAGATAGTTGGAGATCGTTCCCGGCGCCAGAATAGCAGTTTGAATTTTTCCCCATTGACTTATAATGGTGAGGTCACGAAAATGACCTGACCTCATATGACCTTTAGGAAAAATCCAAGATATACAAGTTGTGAGACTCATAATGGATACTAGATCCTGCAAGTTTCATTTCCCTGTGACATCTCCTCTGGCAGTGAGGGCGTTGCGAAGTTGCGACATCTGAAGACCGTGCAGAGGTTCACTTATGACGTCATAGGTCAGTGACCTGACCTGACCCAAAAATGCGGTTGGTGTCAAAAGATGCGGCTTGGATCAAAGGTCAGGTATGCCAAGTTTCAGCTCTCTATCGCCAGCGTGTTCGGAGCTATCGCGAAAAAAACCCTATGGGGGGGCGGCACCCGCCCCCCCCCCCCTCGGCCGGCGAGGGTTAACCAGGCTCTTTCGATCATCAATAAAAGCAGATTAATTTACATCCAAGTGCCGAAATATGTAATTGTAACTCGATTTACTTGGTTACATATCTGCCTCAGTGTTCAGGTAAATACCGTGCCAGGGGCGCAACTCCATATTTCTCCCGAGTTTCAAATAACCCTGGTGGTGTGGGTGAATTTGCATAAAATGATGCGGTCACATCTGAACTGCGAGCACGTGAGCACAATGCATGCGCGTATGCATTAAGATGAAGTACCGTCGCACATCGCTCGCTTACACCCACCCAACACGGTAAAACGGTAAAACATTTGCCTTGCGCGGCCTTCTCGTTCTCGTCTAGAGCTATACGGCGACCCTCCTTGATCTCGTTTCCGCTAACATAAACATAAAAACAAACCAGTATCGCCGTCGGTCCAATGGGTACCGCTGCACTCAGGCCGTCTGACCCTACTGGGCCTGAGGGTAAGGTTCACAGACGTGCTTCCGTGAATCCGGTTCAGGGCGGTCAGGGTAGCCGCAATTTTAGGCGTGTAGAAACAACATCTGACAATCGGAGAACGAATGTGTTCTGTGCTTGTAGTGGCTCACCTATGCGTTGCTATATCGAAGAGTTGAGGTCCTATGATGGATAATCAGTAATCAATATGTAGCAATGCCGTGTTTCACTAGTTCATTGTTCATGGGAGGGAAAAATAAAAAACGAGAACCCTTACGTACACTATAATGCTAAGGAAAGTTAGTTTATCATTAATTAAAAACACTGAATAGATACATAACCATCTTCGCAGGGAAGTGGCAAGTCATTAACTGTACAAACTATTAAAAAAACATTCACCGTTTTGCTTTCAACATCATCCCATTCATGAGTGCTTCCGTATTCGCATCGGAAATCATCGAGACTGGCCGACTTTCTCACTACTCAGGCACAAAAAACAGCCTGAAGGCCATCTGTAGAAGTTAAGTCATAAACAAGTCACAGCGCGGTCAACGTTGATGACAGTCCAGATGGACCTGACTGACCTCAGTGACGATCATTTCGACTCGTGTAGGTAAAGGCTGACAGTACCAGGCTGAAGAGCCTCGTAAGAAGGCTTTTAGGAGGCGGTGAGCGAGAACTGAGCCCTGGATAAACCACGCCGAGAGCCGTGTCGGTTTTGGTAGATCTCCAGCGGAGCCAGAGCGAGTGAGAGAAAAGAAAGGAGAAAGCGAAATGGTAAAATGAAACGGACTCTATTTTTACTGCCAGGGTCGAGAGATGCTGCAATAGCACAGTTCTAAAACAAATTTCTTATGGCCTAAAAACGTTGAAACCATTACCTAGCGGAGGGAGACGATGAATAACGCAAGATGTCGGAATATCAGGATTGTAAGTTCTACAATCTACATATCTACAGTACCCTATAAACTGTATCAGAAAACTGTTGGTAAGTAATCAGCAACATTGTTAGTGCTCGCAAACAGCTCAGGTGCAAAAGTTAAGTAGCTTTCTGCATTACAGGCATGCAGCCGCATGGATGGGCAATTCTCAAATGAAATCTCATTACTTCAAATGTCAGGCATGGGATTAAGAGTAACCTGGTAGCGTAAGAGGATTTTCATAGGCATTTGAAACGTAAATAACTAAAATAGGTGTATAAAGCCAGCTGCTGTTAGTAATTTTGGTTGCAAATTGTTTACGCTGAAACAGCTTAATTAAACATTGTAAACCGAACGTCTGCATTAGAGCACTTCATGGGCCGGATAAATCCGTTATGCACGGATAAATCCGCGGACCGGATAGGATTGGATTCTAAATTTGTTAAAAAAGAACGGATATGGGCGGGCCGGATTTGGGAATTGAAGGTTGAACCCGGATCAAAACGGATCAAAATTTTAACATTCAACATTGAAGTTAAAAATTAACCTAATGTGTTAAGCGGCAGGATGATACCTAGCGTTACGGTCCAAACTCCATAGACAAGCGGACATACGGTTTTACAAGAGTTAGGCGACGAAATACTCAACTTAATTATTAAGTAATGGGCACCATTAGGTAGGCCATACAATTTTCTGTAGTACCGCATAGTCGCTGCAGTCAAAGGTGTTCTGGTTTTTATGCTATATGCCAAAGAATTCTTGCATGTAATCACCGGTGACACGACATATTTCTGCTTTATTGGGTTGGGCGGTGAAGTCTATGACGTGATCACAATGAAAATGGCTTAGTTTTGTAGAACATTGAATTCTGATTCCGGCACGACTCTCGCTAGTCCATTTTTTATTATAAATAAACCATTAATTGCGGTACAAAGTCAAAACTAGCCCGAAACGGCGCCCGCAGCGGCCGTTAGCACAGTCCTTTATGGTAACCAGGTTAGTTCACATTCCCGCCGCTATGCGAGCGGCGGCGGCGCCACCTGTCCTCATGTCCGCCTTGGACCGTAACGGTTTACCAATGTGGTGATTTTCATGTGGTTTTAGGTTTATAAGCATGGTTTTTGGAACCATCATGGTCTGTGAGATGTATGGCTGTCTGGTCCCTTAGATTGAATTTGTTAGTCCAGTTTTGGGTGAAACCAGTTATTGGTGAAACGGATTATTACGGATATTTTTTTGGAAGTTTGGCTGCAATACGGGCCATGGGTGGGTCGGATTCTGATATTCAAAGAAAGGCGGATAATGGGCGGATCTGGATATGACTTGCCGGATATGGGCCGGGCCGGATCCTAAAAAGCCTATCCGTGAAGTGCTCTAGTCTGCATACACACCGCACACAATATGTTTACGCAGTGCTTAATCATTTATACAACTAACAACCAACTTCTCCTTCTTCTCCTGACTTCTCCCAGCTGCAGCCATTAATTCTGTCCATCCCGCCCCCGCAGTACGCTGATGTCGGCCCGACCCGGGTCTCCTGGGGGTCGTACCGCGTCAGACATTGTGCTCTATGTGGTCCCAGAATGCTCCCCTGAGGAACACCGCAGGCGTGGCACGTGACGGTGGGGTAGGAGCACGGGTCCGCTGGGATGCTCCGCCGTATCTGTATCAACATCTGTGGCTGGGGTTACTACCTGAGGGAAATACGATTGTGTTAGTGTAAATGTTTGTTTTCTAGGTAGACGCAAAGTTGTTTTTCGGGATGATTTTCAGATATTTTTACATTTTCGATTTATCAACCAGCCATGCGAAGACGAGCAGCGAATTTCGTTCACGTTTACTGCCAGCAATGGTAGAACTTCTTTTATCCCTGACCTCTCATGGACTTCAACCATGTGTACTTCTCTTCCATCATTTTCAGTGGTGATGAAACTATTCAACCCTTCCCCAATTTCGGACCGGGATGTGGACGCTAATTTAGTAGTTTCATATAGTCGAATACATAATTGCTGAGTGGACACTGGATACCCTGGCTGCTGGTGGCTCGGTGCAGCAAATAACATTAGGCATTTCGAGGAACAGGGCATATTGTTGTTTGACAAATAGTTCTTACCTGCTGCCATGGCAACGGCGGCCAACAAGAGAAGGCGGCCGCCCGTCGCCGCCATCTTGAAGACGTATTCTGCAACAGAGAGACAAATGCGTTACATGGGTGCGCCGCAATCATCTACAGTAGGCTTGGCAAATTAACAAACAAAAGCGTATGAAACATGGTGATTGATAAACGTTTCAATTAGCACCTAAGTGAAAAACGTAATCGTCTTCGGGTAAAAGCAAAACGTAAAACACGACCTAAGTGATCAGAAAGCTATCAATGGCATTAGAAGCTCAGTACATTTCTGAAGAACAGACTGCATACTTATTGCTTATTTTCTTTTCAGTATTTTAGTATATCCAAAGAGGAAAGCTTCCATTTCGAATGGCCTTCTTCCCTTTCCCCGGTCACCTCTCCTTGTTTTCTCCCATTTTCCCCGATCCCAGTCCAGTCACGCGCATCCGAAATCCGCGAGCGGACACTGCTATTTCGCACCCTCGACGGCGCCGCGAACAAATCTGTCCTCGGCCGTTTCAATTTCGTCTCGATGGCAGCAAGGGTGTAGAAACGATCGGATTGTCAGCCTCCGCGACAGCCGGTGCCTCCCACTGTGGCTTTCGAGAGACGTTTGCGACGCACTCACGACGCTCACGACGCTCTGGGACGATCGCGACGCAGTGCGACGCACACGACGAGGGCGACATTGCAATATATTTCATCCAAGTGGCGTCGGCGAACCGGCGAGCTCGTTTCGTTGAGGATTTGTTTACAAGCTGCCTCCGCAGCAGACAGGCGGGTCGACAGAGAAAACACTCAGTGACAAACGACAATGACAAACGACACTGACAAACGACAATGTCAGCGGCAGCCAGTAAACGACTGAGGTTGGAACGGGCGTCTTCAGAGAGCCCGATGAGACGAACTCTCAGAAGCGATACGAATTTGTTGGCGAAGCAGGATTGAACGTTGGATTTGGATGTTGGCGGTGACTGGGGTTACTCAGAATCGAGATGAAAAGAATATGTTGACAATTGATATGTTTGAGAAATCCTATTGATAGTTAGCAGGCGTTCTTCTTCTCATGCGCATCGTGAGTTTTTTTTTGCACAAGCATATTACTGATTACATGCACGTACAAACGTGCTTCTTTGTATTTTTCGTATGAAAGTGAAGTATGTGTCAGGCTTCAGGCTCGCAAAAAAACTTCGTACGTTCTTACTGTGCATATTTCGAACAAAATATGTAGACTATGTTGGCTTAGTTGTTTTGAGTTTGAGCCCACCAAGTCTGTTATTCGGACCGTTTAACCTTTTAAATTAATTACGTAATGAAGTACACAAATCAAAATGTTTCAAAGCATGTCCTTTGAACATCTCCCGTTTCTGGAATCTCAAGTTGTGGCCGCACTTCTGTATTTTTTAGCCATATATTTCAAGTTTTTTTACGCCCGCATAGTGCTATCCTCTTGTCATTTTGAACTCGGCCGCACAATGCTGATATAGCTTTACCTCTTATTGCATTTTTGTGATACGTGCTTTTCCTCGATTTATATTGACGTTGCTTTGAAGAACAGGCAATAAACAGCGTGTGATATCGGATGTTGCTAAAAAATGAATGCCCTCTTTCAATTATAGCAGGATCAAAGGTGTAAGTATAATGTCATACCGTAAAGTCATATTTCATATTTCGGTCTGGAATTCCTATTTCGATAGTTCAATTCCTATTTCAATGGTCAATCAATGCGGCGACAAAAGTAGTGTTTTGTGGAAGGATAAAGGAGGTTCATTGGAATGTTTATCTAATTACAACGCGAAGAAAAACTAACTCGAAACACAAGTAAGTACAAATGCGTATTGCATACGGTGTACCCAACAGTTTATTGAATGATAATGCTTGAATGTAAGTCTTCAATAACCGTAAGAACTTTAAACAATAAGTCGCAAATGTCGCAACATTGCAATGCTGCCACATAATAGCGCGTCCCAACAAATCAAACAAAACCCCAACCCTTATTTTGCTAAAATTCAATTCTCTTCAGCCTCACAACACTACCCTCCCCCAACTCCACCCCTCCCCGTGCCGCGCCCATCTTAGTTCCCCATCACCCCTCCCCTCCCTCCTACACCCTCCCCCTCCCCTACCCCTCGAGCGGGAATCAGCTGACTGCAGTCAGTCACGAAACGTTGATCGCCCCCGGGGCATCGAATTCCGATTCTGCCCCGCCCCGGTCAGAAGGGACAGAAAGGCAACGGCTGGCGTCTGGCCGCAACAAATACCCGAACATAGGTACCCATTAGCAAATGGAAAGCCATGATGACAACATAGCAGTACAAACGTGTAAGCCGAAATCTGATTTGATAAAAGCAGTTTGTTTTTATGTTATCTCTCAGCTTAATAACAATAATATACAAACGATTATCACTCAATCATTTTATCTAAGATTAGCATGGTGTGGATGGTATCATGTTTTGTCTTTATGAATGAATGTTAGACGTGTATGTTAGACGTGTATGCAACGCGCGATTGAATGAAACGAGCATTGTTTTTATTTGGAACGACGCAGCGCTTTTATTGACTAACTATTTGTTGTTTGGCTAATTGGGACCGGCGAAAGTGCAATGAAAGCATTTGTCCTTACACGTCACAATAGGCATTCCGCTATCCCTATTTTCCTGTACTTTATGTTGTTTCTCAATTGCCTGGCCGTGCGTGTTATCGATTGTCCCATTTTCCATCGATAAGGGTCAGCTGAATTGCAGTTTATTCCCCTCCAAAAGGAACCGATCCACAAACTGATTGCTGGCCTGGCGGTGTCAGGAACGCGCCTGTCAGTAGCAGGGATTGACTGTTCCTGGCAAAGACAGCTGTTTTCCTGTGGTTGATCAATAGATACAGCTGCACCATTCAGTTGTCGACTAACAAGGAAATGTGTAAGCTCGGTATAAAGCAACAAAATATTAAATCGCCACAAAACACAGCTGTCTTGAACAACTTAGGCCTTACCTTTTTATTGGGACTCATGTTTCGTAGTATTTAATAGTTTGAATCGCAAAAGATTGGCATGGCGCTAGTTTACATAAGTACTCGTATTTGTGTAATTCGGAATGCCTTTCCAAGAGACACACCGATGGCCCATTGCCCTACCATTTTACTGAACAAACATCAAATCAACCAGTTTCTTTGCTTCCACACGTGCATCCTTTACGTCATAAAACCAGCTGCGGCCGCTGATTCGTCGACATTTCGTGACGTCATTCCGGTCACGTCCGAAAATGACAGCGATGAAATCGGTACGGCTCTCAGCCGGGTGACGTGGGGAGAATGTCAAACGGGTTTTGGTCATAGACGAGACGAGAGGGGACGACCGTGTCCGCAACGTAACTGAATTGGTTTGACGATGGTGGGTGAGCTAGGGGTGGATTGGTGGAGGTTATTTGTTTTGCAGTTTGTTATCAATTCACTGTTCACGTCATTTTGCATAAAGGTCGTTATAAGAAAATATTCATACGTAGCACAGTTATTTCACACAAATATCGATTTAGTGCTGCACAAACATTAACAAAAAGCCTAGGACAGAACACAATTTAAGAAAAATCAAGGACAGAAAAAAGGTTATCAGTCTACCACATACGACATGACATTTACGATATAATTATGCACACAAGAAAATAAAGACAACAGAACATGCTACAATCCTGGGCAATCCATGACATATGTTCTCTCTTTTTTCATCTCGTGCGCAAAAGGCTGGAGAGAAGGCAGCACCCTCCAAAGCAGTTGGCGGAGTGTAGTCGTTATTGGTGCTAACGTTAACCAGAGCTGCCTTCCTGGGCTGATTGGTGATTGGGTGATCGGTGATTGGTGATTTGCTGGCCGGCTGATTGCTGAGCTGCTCATTGATGACATCTGATTGTTGATTGGTTGCCTTGTGACCGGTGATTTGTAATCAAGCAATATTCCCGACATTCAAGAGCGGCAAATATGGCAAGAATGGGCACAAGAGCAAACAAGTGAATGGTCAAGTTCACGCTGCTCCAAAGTCCGCGATGAATGAAAGGAAGCAGAAGTGGGTACTTTTGGGTGTTCAGGCCGTTTGCGTTCCATGACAATAATATCATCCGTCAAACAATAACATACCGCAATTTTTCTTCTTTCTAATCAGATGATGGCTAAGTGTAATTTCCTTTTTTCGTACTTGCATGTCTGGATGGTATCCGTTGTCCCACATACGTTATGGCTTGCTCATAGCCATTATCGTCCTTTCTTCCGGTGTATCCTAGCTCCCAGTTCGATCCAAGCATTTCTAGCCGAGTTATGCTGGTATATCAGGAAAAAATGCGCTTTGAAACGGAGTTTTACGAATCACCACAGTAGAGATGAACAGCTGTTGTTCCCGCTACGCCGTTCGCTAAAATTGTCAAGGAAACTGAGGATAGCGTGGGCAGAAACGTCTGCAGGAAGACAATTTATCATTTCGTGCAATTGGAAGCTTTTGTTGTCTTTTGCATTGCTTGTTAATAGAAAACAAGAATACAAGGAAAAGAACAGAATACAAGGTTAAGAGCTCAGCACAAGGTTTACAACCCTCCACTTCAATTCTATCACCTCACAAAAGATCAACTCTGAAGCCATCTTTGTAACTCATTCATTCTCTGTTGCTAACTTGGTACAGATGGGGCAAAACAGCAACATAAACCAGAGGAAAAGAGCTTTTTGATGTCAGATTCGCGAGCGACCTATGTCGGGCTGACAAAGTCGGTCAAGAGTACACTGTGGATTTAATCTATGAGAGGAGAATTGTGAAGTTAGGGAGCGCAAAGTCCATTTACAAACGAACACCCTCTCAAAAAGAGGTAAATACCAATACGTGTTATGACCACGTACGATTAAAAAACGCACGGCGCTGTGGGAACCATGAAACAGCATCAACAATCTGGCATGCTCTAAGTGAATCAAAATTAAGCACACGACCAATTGCCATCATTATTACCAGTAAAACAATAATGGTTGACTATTAAGTAATGGAAGTGCCTTTAGCAATTAAAAGTTTTTGCAGGTGCACACATTATTTTGGTACCATCACGTGCGCCGATGTTTTTTCTATCCAATGGAGAAGACCAGGTGTCTTTAGCTACATTTTGCTCTGAGCTATCGACGTTTTCCCAAGAGACCACCCAAACCTGCGGCGCACGACAAAAAAAGGAGCCTGGCAATGGCCAAAATCGCGCGTCAGTGCGAGGTCATTAAATCTCAGTTTGTGGTAGGGAAAATGCCTGGTGAGATCAGGAAATTTCTTTTAAAAGTGTATGGAGCGACGGCATCAGGTGCGCCGGGCAACAGGTGCGACGGGCGGTGTGCCGCGTGCATGCGCAGATCAGCGAAGATGGCCTCCTGGCGGCGTTCCAGGACTGGGTCAAGAGGCTGGACCGGTGTGTGATGCTAGGAGGCGATTATGTGGAGCAGTGGTGCTGCTATTTATTGTGTTATATGTATTGTGTTTATGAAAATATAGCAACTTACAATATTTTATTCGTGTAGCCATAACACTTGGCCACTGAGCCCTGGTGATCTCGCCCTGGCGCACGATTTTGGCCATTGTCAGGCTCCTTTTTTGTCGTGCGCCGCAGGTTTGGGTGGTCTCTTGGAAAAACGTCGATAGCTCAGAGTAAAATGTAGCTAAAGACATCTGGTCTTCACCATTGGATAGAAAAAAGATTGGCGCACGTGATGACACCAAAAAAAAATGTGTGCACGTGCAAAAACTGTTAAGCTAGAGGCACTTCCATTACTTAATAGTCAACCCTATAAAGTTCGTTTTTTTCAAAAGGACGCTGGCTCCAAGTATGTTTTTCGAACAAGCACGTGTTTTAGCGGGCAAAACGAGCAAAAAGTGAACCTGAGAAAATCGAACGTCGACTAATTTTAACATGTGATTTATTCCCGATAATTTCAATATGAGCGTTTTGGAGCCAGATATGAGAACAGTGGTGACGTCATGCTGTCGAACATGCATTGCAATGTAACGTATAACTATCATGGACGGAACCGCTTACTCGATTATAAGCTCGGCAACAATGAAAAACTAAGTTTCACCCAAATTCGTTGACACTTGTCCCATTGCACGGACATTTGAGTGCCTGCTTCCACCAGTGACGTCATCATAATATGTTCATTTTTAAGAAACAATTTCCAGCTACTTACCGTGCACAATTTGAAATCGATTATTTTTCGGTAAGAAATTCTTGGCCAGACACTCAAGCTGCTAAAACTCACGTGAGAGCTTCGATATTGAACTTTGAGCCAGCGTCCTTTGAAAAAAAAACGAACTATAGTAACTTCACTAATCACTTAACGAAAGCAGATATCTACATTCACTAGGTACCTAAAATTCTTAAATAGCTGAGTGCCTCTTGCTTTTCTATTTAGCTTGTTTCAGGGACATGGCCCACATCAACTCAAATACTGCAGTAAGGCGGCATTAGCCTTCATACATCTCCGACCAATGCATGCAAAGCCCGGAAACCGGCTCCTCTGAATCAGGACTGCAGGAAAATCAGACGACAGAAGCCCTCAATCCTCGGCTGGAGAGCGGACAGCCATCAATATAGCCCTCGTTAGGGCAGCGCTGAGACCACCCGAGCAAACAAATTGGATCGACTTCGGCTGGGCGACGCCACGAAAAATATCGCGGGGGTGAGCGGTCGACTTTTTGCTGCTGAGGTCAGTGTGTTGGTGATCGGTGATGACTTGTGGTCTGCTCTGTAGATAGAAAATGTTGGCAGTAATTTCGGCTAAAGTTCGTAAAATATCAAAGCATTTTCACCCTTGATTGAAGAGAAATTATTGGTTAACAAGTTGCGGCTTCGATAAAAAAAAATAATCCATCAAACTCGGTCTCTCTAAAAGCAAAGCAGGTAATTAAGCAAAATATCCATTACGAACGGTTTTGCATCCGGGCTAATTTCATGTTTATTGCTAGTAAAGTAATAAATATGGGATCAATTTGCAGTTTAACAAAAAGCACGCTTCCAGCAAGGCCACCGGGCATCGATGTTCCCCACCACCCCAAATCGTGATCACCGTCCGGGGCGAACGACCTCTATGAACCCGGTGACGTCACAAAACACCAGTGACGTCACTAACACCTGTGACCGTGGCCCTGGAGCGGCGAGCCTACTGAAGGTCGGTGTCCGGCAGTCAAGGCCAGGGTCCGTCTCCGCAACCAACGGTCAACAGCCTGCAATTTACATAGATCCAACAGCCTCCAATTTACATAGGTCCAACAGCCTGCAATTTACATAGATCCAAGGCTCCTGGGTGCTTCGGTAAACCTCCCACTGCTGCTAGTGCCGTGTCCAGTGCCGTTAAAGCAGCTGTTTTCGCTGTTTTCTCACCTGTAGAAGATTGGTCTGCTCTTCCACGGCTCTCCGACTACTGCATGTTGGCCAGTGATGGCTCCCTCTACTGTCTTGTTTGCTACCGAATACCTACAGGTACCCGACCCTAGTTCGAAAGGAGCTTAAAGTTTACTGACACTCCCCGCTGGTTATCAAGTTTTCCCGCTGTCTGCTGCAACTTCTCACAACATAAACTAAGTGTCTGGCGAGTTTGGAGTTTGTCGACACCTCCTCAGTGCAGTGAATGGTGAAATGCGATATGGGAGACCACAGGAAAACTTAGGATTATACAGGGTGATTTTTTTTACTTGTTAAAAAGTAATGAGGTCTAGTGGGGTTAAAATGCAATTATATCCTGCAAAATTATATGCCAGGATGACGAGCATTCTGGGACATTTTGATTTCATGCAGACACGATGCGAAGGAACGTCTATCGTGCATTTTACTTGTGCTTGAAGTTGCCCCCTCTCTTACCGACACGAATCAGCCCGCCTGAGCACGTGTTGAACAGCACCATGGACTCCCATACTCATTAGGCGGACTGAAAAGGCTCCTATCGCCCATTTTCAGCTCTGCCAGATATTTCCACTGTTTTCTTGTTATATCTGCCATAGCTGGGTCCAAAAACTAGAAGTTTAGGGAGGGCAGGTCGAGGATTTTGATACTGGCGGCCCTGATGGTGTCTGATTCGCTGTTTTTCTTTCTCCCTGAAGACTGATTCTTCAAAAGCTGCTCATACGCCAGATGGACCGTTTGAAGGTTATTTATGACTACAAGCTTGTTCATGCGTTATTTAACGTCTTTCTGAGGTATCCCCTTGATCATCGTATGCTTCGAACTGCCTCAATGCTTCAAAATCATCGTTTTGTGTCGTTCCTTACTGAACGGGGGTGGACCATGCGTGCCCGATTGGTGGGTCATTTTCAGGCTTCATTGGGGCCGAGGCCGTCGGTTAAAAGGGACAAATGATGACACCATACAAAATGTCCCAGATTTATCTATCACGTGCATTGCTTTTTTGCACGCGATTTTTCGATTTAGGGACCACCATTGACGTTTACTTTTTAACAGTTAAAAAAAATCACCCTGTACTAAGGCAATGACCGCGGGGACACAGCGGAAGACCCTCCATTGTCTTGTCGGCAAGCAATAGATTATTGAATCGAGATTTCTGCAATGCTCCACGTCTAGTCATAGTGGCATAGGGTGCTCAAAGACGTTCTAGATTTCCATAGAAAACCTGAAGCGATGTTAAGGTGCGCTTGGAAAGTGCGACCACCCACTAACTATAGCATGCTTGCCGGTATCCTGTAAGTACAATCAAGCCGTCTTATTTAGGAACACCTTTCTCCATCGCGAGGTCGTAAGAAAACGGATCGTGAATGCACATGTCCCGCAAGGACACGCTTTTCCCCAAAAGCCTATTCCGCCAAAAACTGCACACCGGGTCATTGGTCACGCAAAACTCACGGAATCGGCTTCAATTTTGTATTCCCTCGTACTTTCACAAAATAATGGTGCCAACTGAGACTCGTGGTTAATAATAATAAAGACCTAGTATACATATGTGTTTCTCTAAGAATATGCCGCACGATATTAACGGTTGGTGAATACGCTGAATATCCTTATACCCAATCACGTGAAATGACACGGCCTGGTGTATTTCATCCACGCAATTTCCATATGAATGCAGCTGCTTCAAGGAAAGGCTGCTGAGCATCACATATTTCACTTTATTCTTTTACCGAGTTATCGTGAAATGGTAATTGTCCCCCGTCGTGTGGCAAATAATACTTCCGCAGGCTACAGCTAGAACAGCAGCTACAGCTAGGAGTCGCAATCTTTGTCATCGTCATCGCCACCGTCGCCGTCATCTTCACCGCTGCGAACGCAATCACCTGTCCTGATCCTGCACCCAGTCTTTGATCCCAGCAATTCGTCTCAGTGATTCCATCACAAAACGAGGATCATGACCACCTCAACTCCACGACGTTCAATTTCCTTGCTCCCTCTTTTCTATCCTCAGATTCGCTCTGGGTTTGCTAGTGGATCCACGTCTAATCCTAGCCGTTTCCCCGCACGTTTTGAACGTTTCTCGCCGATCGTCCTAAATTCTTCTTCTATAGCGCACCTTTCAGGAGCGAATGCCTTCAGCCTATCGCGAGATGGAGCTCACGAGACGGTGACAGGGAAGCAGATGAGGTGTCGAACTCGAGATCCTCTCGTCAGAGAACGGAGAAAGGCGAGGGCAGATGTTTGTTGAAGATGTTGGAGGCGAAAGCTAACGGAAAAGTTGATGAGAGGTCGTGCAGAATGGAGGTGAAGATAAAAAACGAGGTAACGGATAACTCGCGAGTAAATGGAAAAACGGGCCAACTTCCACGATGCCTTTGGAAGGGTTGATTTTTATGCTCCAAAATAAGCTAAGCTAAATGGCTTTGGCTGGCTATGGCTAAATGGCTAAATGGCTAAAAGTTTTATGGAGTGTTCGATAATTGTTCTTGCCAGGCTGATTATATCTAATTGTAGAATGGAATGGTTAATAAATAGCATGGCAATAAATATCAGATATAGATCAAAACATACATTACCGTTGTAAACATTATACAGGTCATATTTTATCGTTCTCAAAACAACAGCCTTGCACACAAACACACACACGGGTCATTCGAATGTAAACATAATGAGGCTGCTTTTATCGGCTAATTTTCTCGCAGCATCTCTTGGCGACAGCCCATTTGGCGGCTCTAAATGTCTGATCTGAACCAGATCGGATCACTTTTCTGGCGCTGAGAACACTCTGTCATGCATAATGAGCTACAACGGTCTCATCAATTGGAGGACGCCATTTGGAGCTTTCACTGAAGCATTAAAGTGAAGATGGTGTCATTTGTAACAGTAAGAGGCAGACGATTTAGGTGACACTTCTCGCTGAAACTGTCCATTGGTGTCATGAGTCTTACGACGGTAATGTGCAACGTCTTGATGATTTTGGCATGCCATTATAATACCTGTCAGTCAGATCGTTTTTTTTTTTCATTTGCGTATATCACCAGTTGATCAATCTAGTTTGTTTCACACATTTGGATGTCTTTTAGCATGTTTGTCATATGGTATACACATATGGTATATGCATATGGTATATGGTGTATGTTTGAATTTCCAAAGCAATATATATATATATATATATATATATATATATATATATATATATATATATATATATATATATATATATATATATATATGTTTGAATATTTCTGCTCCGACACTAGCGATCATAGCACATAAAGCATCGAACGCAGTCGCAGAAATCGCCCACGCCCGGATCGCGCTGAATTATTGCAATGGCAGAGGTCGTTTCCGACAAAGTGCACAGGAGACCAATAAGACATATCTCCGGCACAGAACATTGACTGCCGTGATGGCATCTGACATCTGCCGATGGGTCCCCAGGTCGTCGGGAACGATCCAGGTCCGTCTCGCCGATATCACCTTTAGAAAATAAATCACCAGTCGATAGTATAAACCATAACGGTAAGCATGAGATCGATACGTAATTGTGTATGAGGTACAGGTTGCGAAATGGTTGGTTTTGAGTGGAATTATTTCAGTGCATGTCATGAAAAAGAGCATATCAGAAGTGATAACTATATGCAACTAGACACATCTGTCACTACTTTAGTTATGTAACCATAGATGTAATGCTGATTGCATCGATTCAAGCTCCAACCCACGGTTCCCAACTCGCACCACAATGTCACCAGCTCTACAGATAACTCATGCGTCAATACCAAATATCATGAAATATATCGAGCACAATCGTCAAAACTGACCCTGGAAGAGTATCTCCTTCCAGTAAACTCAAGAGAAAACACCGCAAAACAGCGCAAAACTCGGATCCATCTGACCGGACGCCAGTTGCAGTGGAACTTACAACACGGCTCTACACTTAAAAGTTTCACCAAGAGTGACCCGGTACCCTTTGCTATTGGGTTTTGGCTCGTCTCGGAAAAAAACTGAAACAAGTGTACGAGTTTATAGTGCACCTCGCCAACTTAAGTTGATATGAGTGCTATGTCCGCCGCGTTGAGTTTTTGGCAAGTTGAGTCCACCTCAACTTCAGCAATATTTGTTGCTTCCATTTCCTGATAACAAGTCTTATGGTCACCCCAGAGTGATTTATCGACAGTTATTATTTGCTTCTAAATTTCCGGAGGTCATCAGCTCCATTGATGCTAGCGATCCGACAAAGGTTTCTATGGCAACGACAAACAAGCTGCTCAACTGATGATGTGACTTTGATCGTGATCCTGATTAAATGGTGGCCACAAAGGAAACTTGACATAATCCATCCCGGTTAAGCTTCCAAATCGCTGTCCAACGGCCCACGGTTGCTCTTCAATGGCTCGGAACGGTCGAGGCTATTAAATTATTTGGTTGACGGTAGGTATCTAGTGCGGCGATACTGCCGCCGTTCATTCTCGTATATCACTGCATTATAAATGCATGGCTACTTAAAATATTGATCTCACCATGTTTAAGAGACATCGCAGCTGCTGAATCTCCCAGTGCCGTGGCTTCCTCAAGAGCGTGGGTCATAAACTTCACATAACAAGACAGACGGGCACAGAATAACAGTGGCGGAAATCGTCCGCATCGAAGTTAGTCGCTGTCATGCTCTACCAAAAGTTAGCGAACGCTGCGTTCTCACAAAATGTCTCAGTGTTTTATAAAAGAGGGTGGTAGGTTGGGGCGTTGATTTCGGCAACAAGAAGTACATCATTCAGGAGCTTCTGATAGCGGGGGCTGGAACTAGAGGTGTCAATCGGAACCGAAAATTTTGGAATTCCGAAAATTTCCGAATTCCGATTCGGAAATCGGACGGACAAGTGACAAACACATTGGACATATTCGGAAAACTAGTTGAAATTTACAAATTTCTTTAAAAAAGTTGAAGTTCAAACTTATTTCCATCATCAATATGCAAATTGCAAAACATGTTATCAAAATTGGCAGGGGATAGGTGTTTTATACATCATTCATAATTATAGTGCAAGATGAACATTAACGTGATTGCATGTAGCGGGTAGCTCTAAGTCAAATAAGGTACATACCTACCTATACTGTGCCAACTTTTAACTCTAAATTTGAAAATGTGTTTACAAATGGCAATTGCCAATAGATGACATTATTGTCAGCAAGCCCAACATGAGATAACACAGTTATGAATACCTATGATGTACAATCATAGACGTGTGGGAAGCACTAGACACCAAAGCAGTAAAGTAGGGAATCCAAAAATAGATTTGCCTCACTTGAAAGTTAACAGAAAAGAGACTGAAGAAAATTGCAAATATCAAGGTGTGCAAAGGTAGCACAAGAGTCTTACCTAGATCCTCCTATCATAAAGTCATCCCCTTCTCTTCTACCTCTTCCCCCCCCCAAAAAACTCCGTGCCGAAATATCGAATAAAATGCTACATAATATGCAAACAGCCTATCAATAAACAGATTACCAAAAGATGATGAAATGCGGCGAAAGCGTCATAAATGTCACTTAAGGAAAGATGGCCCCCCGATGAGAATCAGAGGAGACAAAAAAAATGACGTCTTAAACAATAAATACAGTCATTTTGCTTCACAATTGAATAATTTTCGAAAAATTATATTACTTTGCAATACATATTGAATTTTAATTAAACAACAAATGGTAAATGCACTTCAATAGGACAAATGAAATGATAATGACGTCATATTATTGATTTACTTTCACATCATCGACTCAAGGCCGGATACCATGTTCCATGCTACCGAGAATGGTAGCATGAAATGTGTTTTCATTCTACCAAGAATGATTACAACTTCTTTTTGCTTGTGAATTTTAGTGAATTTGTGTTAAATCATAGCAAGTAATTTTATTTTTTGTGATCGCTTATTCTTTTGGATTTAGAGATGTGTGGCTCAGTGAAGAGCACGTTTCTTCCAGATGTACCTATCTCACATGTTCTTCACACATTAACTATTTCAATTTTGCTTTTGCAAGAAGCTCAAACTTTACATCTCAGCCAGTGTGATATAAGATGAAGATATGCATCATTATTGTAAGTGACTAGCTTCTTGCATTATTGCTGTATTATTCATCATCAGGTGGCTTAGTGTCAAAGGAGTGTGGCAAGAAGTCAATACCTTTTTGAGAACGCAAATTTGAGGGATAATGCAATGTTTTGCATTATTCTTGCTTACTCAGCTTCAGTTGTAGGCTGTAGCACATTTTGAAGCAGAATAGGCTTGTCTCAATATGCTGTTTGTGTTGTATATCAGATTAGGCCTATTGCCCAAATGCCCATTCCCTATTGCATATGATATTGCTTCAACATTTTTAGTTTGCAATATTTTGCACTCAAAACCAGGTGGCGGATATCTGTTATTCTAGTTATCATGTGGTACATACAAACATGTACCTAATATAGATCAATTCTACCATCCTCTCTTTCCATATCCAGCTTTCGGACATTTTTCGGACAAATCCATGCTTTGGACATTTTTCGGACAAAAGTGAGCTAGGATTTTGGACATTGGACGGACATCGGACAACAAATTTCTGAAATTGACACCTCTAGCTGGAACATCCAGGAATTGTGGACGAGCCCCCGAAATGGAGAGCGTGAATTACAGACCATTCCATTGAGGGTAATACGATTGCTCATGGGTGAATGAGATAAGGAGAGTCGTTATTTTGTCCGGCGACGTGAATGGCACAGATACAATGAATGGCTGGAATTGCCTGCAACGAAATATGGCATTGGGGAAACCGGTTTCTACAGGTTTGTTGTAAGCATGAACGCTTTTTAGCTGCGACACTTCACTTCAACAACGCTGCAGCGATTCGATGTATGAACGTAACGAAAATCACATAAATAAAACCAGTATAACGCCTTTTGGGGCGACTAACGGAGCGAGCGAGAGGGTGGGCCTTGCACGTGCGAAATTGCGAGGGGGTACTTCCAACTGACTTGTGCACGGCACCCTACTAACCGGTCTCTAGCGATGTGCCAAATTTGGGCACAATCGGCCCAGCCGTTCTCGAGATCTGGAAGCGGCACCCTGCACGTGCGCACGTGCAAAATGGGTCCCAAGTCCCAACTGACTTGTGCACGGCACCCTACTAACCGGTCCCTAACTGTGTACCAAATTTGAGCGCAATCGGTCGAGCCGTTCTCGAGATCTGGAAACGACCCCTGCACGTGCGCACGTGCAGCAGCACCCCAACTCTGGCACATGTATATGCAGTGCCTAGTGGGTGCCTACCTACATGCCAACTTTCAGCGCAATCGGCCAAGTAGTTACCGAGATATTGCAACAATTACAAAACTGACACCTCTTCGTTTTGCACGTGGCACGTGCATAAGGGGTCACCCACATGCATCGGGAATAGTCCAATACTTGGTAGAAGGAATGAAGCTACCCTACAAAAATTACCGCATGTAAATCGGTCAAGTGGTTGCTGAGATATAAGCATCGCAAAAGCGTCCGCACGGCCGGCCGGCCGGCCGGCCGGCCGCTCATACTCAGAAATTTCCGTTATTCTACGTAAGACTCCGCTCGCTTCGCTCGCTCCGTAATTAAGCAGAGTCAGTTGTTATCAATACCCGCATCTCTTTTAGAAGTTGCGTTAAATGCCACTCAATGTCATAATTTCACTTAATTTTACCGTACTTACTACATACAGCAAACCAGCATAAGTAATACAAACAAAATGGTCTCCTGTTTTGTTTATATGATAACACCACATCCAAAGTCTGGCAACTCAAACAGGCGTAACGATATACACACAAATACAATTACTGGGTCAAAATGACGTCATAAACTCGCATCATCGAGTGATGAGACAGTTATTCTGAGAAACCCAGCCGCCGGCACCACTTGAAGTGATCCGAGACCTCACACTGAGTTTTTGTTGTCAACTGTTGGCTGTGTTTATAAAGAAGCTAAGAGTTCCGGTTCCCAAGAACTTGAGGGTGTGGAAAGGAAGAAAAACATATGTAGGATCGACATCCTCCAGGGTGCAGGGCAAAGGTCATGCGCACTTTACAAGCGCTGAAGGTGCTGCTTCTTTATTTGAATTTCTAAACGAGCCTATTTGTATTGCGCTGCATACAGAACGTCAAGACTAAGAGGGAAATTGAAGCAAGAAAGGTCTTTCCTAGTTGTGTTATGTAAGGTATGCAAGATAAATATCAGACACGCTAGCCACCCTCGCAAGTAATTTGATGGTCGACTGACCCTTCTTAGAAAATAGCTGTAACATACATATCAAACTACCATCAGATGTAGTTGGACATGTAAATACCTATCTTCCCATGAAACCCCGATCGCGCACTACCTTTCCATAGCGAGCGTCACTTTTCCCTCACATCGACACAACATCTCTAGCACCTGCACCCCATCTATAGCTGCTCGTCTAACCGGTCTGTCTCACACCTCAGTAAGGTCACTGGCCAGCGTGATCGGTCGTCGTCCCCGGGGGCCCTAGGCGGAACACCACGTGATGTTCAATGTTCATGGCGCATGCCAAGCACCCTATTCCGGTCCGAGTGAGACTGGCCGGAGTTGGTGTCCGAAAGATGAGGCTGTTGTACATACCTGTCCTTGTCATGAGACACCATGGAGGTTGGGGAGAGTAGTGGCCTTTGACTAATCGTTGTGAGGAGCAGAACATATTGGTGCATTTACTTTAGCTAAATTTATCATTCATCATTTTCGTTATCGTTTGTAAGAAAATGATAATTGTTGTAGCATGGTTTATCTAAATCAGTTTCGTGTCTCTTACGGGCAGTATACACAAGGGACTGAACTGAAAGCATCGGGCCTCTTTGGTTTCAAAGTCACTGCCATGAGCTTGCCTCTAAATTTAGACGTGGTCGTCAAGATTTCTCACTGATTCGGTGGCCCATTAACACAGAGAGCTCATTATTGCAGATATGGGCTCCATCGGCCAGCCTAAAACGACTCTCTCGTTCTGGAGGTCAAGTAGCGAGATAGTTGAACAGAGGAACAGAATGCCCTACAAAATCACCGACGCAGGAAATAAGCGAGCACAGGAAAAGATGAGGAGCATAGGAAAGAAAGGAGAGAACTAAGGAAGAGATGAAATAGGGGAAATGATGGAGAGCGAGATGACTTCACAGCTTAGCTGCAACGCCAACCAAGCAATATGTCCTGACTTCCTTTTGCTAACCCCTATAGCGGTATCCATAT
The DNA here is from genome assembly GCF_019059575.1 of Amphibalanus amphitrite. Taxonomy (NCBI): domain Eukaryota; kingdom Metazoa; phylum Arthropoda; class Thecostraca; order Balanomorpha; family Balanidae; genus Amphibalanus; species Amphibalanus amphitrite. The sequence goes on from NW_024881883.1 coordinate 36,523, forward strand.
CTAAGGTAAACGGGTCATGGCTAAGGTATGTACATTTTTAGATTTAAATCGCTGAAACATTTCATTGCCGACAAAATGGGACAATCTTGACGTGAAATGCAAAGTAGCGCTCGCCAGTATTAGTGCGCAGAATAACTGTCGCTCCATATCTGGCTTGCCTTCATAACTAGCAAACCTCCGCCGAAATGCGTGCAGTGAATTGTTGAAATGACCGGTCTATCCTTATTAGTGCTTAACTCTTGGATAATTGATGGGGGTGGAGTACGCTGAAACGTTTGCCGCTACGTTCAGGCAGAAACCAAAGAAAGAGTTGCAACTATGAATGCGACAGGCACTTGATCTACTACGTGCGGCTTTGGAGCTACCAGCTACATAACGTTATATTCGAGAAGCTATGGCTGGAAAGAGCTCGTTTATGATTTTTGCTTCTTTTTTTTTGGCTGGCGCTAAAAAATTCAGAGCGATGATAGCATGGGTCCCATAACTCCTAGTGTCAATTTTTTTAGAATGCATGATGCATAGCATAGCCAAATTTGCGACCAATTTAACCCGGCACCGCCTGGGCTATTTCCGTACCCACGACAGCCTGGGGGGGGGGGGGGGTTAGATCCGACCCCCCCCCTGTTATCTCGAGAACCAATGATCGCATCGAGCCCCGCGAGGCGGCGTTCGAAAGGTCTCTACGAGACCTTCCCAAAGCACTCTTAAGATTTTAAGATTGAGGTCAACTTTCGGATCAAGGTCAGGTCAAAGGTCAAATTCTGGGGTTTTGCATGATTAGGCTTACGGACAGCGGAATCGATAGCTGCTGCTCGAAACTCACCAAAAATGACCTCAAAGGCCTAGTGAAGGTACCATGTGCGTATAGGGGTCATACTAAGTACGGGTCAAGGTCAGGTCAGGCCACGAAAGGTCACGGTTTTCACTTTCTGCTACATAGGCGTGCGACACATGTTTTATGGCTTATTTTTCACGCCGAATCCGATGGTAATGGTTATATGTGACCCCAAGTCACTGTGCTGGTGATAAATGTGCATTGAAAGCATAAAAATTGTTTATACCATACGAGGGCTGAGAAAAAAAGGTCAATTTTTCAACTTTTTATTTTTGACATAAAAATGCACTTTTCTAGACGAACTTTGTCCCAGGAATCTAGTGGTGCCATTTGTTTTCACATGCGATGTTCAGAAGTACCTCTAATTCACGAAAATGCTTATGACGTCACCATGCCCTATGCATGTTGGAGCTATTTTTTACAATTTGGGGGTCAAAAATCAAGATAGAAAGTTGAAATTTGGGACATCTAATGTTCTAATAGATCTCTATAACATTTATTCCGGTTTTTTGGAAATTCTCAAAATTTTGGATTTTATTAGCTGTTTTCCAAAAAATGTAGTTTTTTGAATTTTTAGGGGTGAAAAACGCATTTTAAGGAAAATCCGAGATAGCCATTTTAAAGAACTCGTTGAGCTGCGTCTATTCATGTCCTTAATTTGCAATTTGCTTCAAACCCTGATTTTTGGCGATTTTTTAAACATTTACCACTTTTTGACTCAAAACGCCGTGTAGTTACATCACTAAAATCGATATATCTCAAAAAAATTTTGAAAATTTTTTCTTAAAAATTACACAGAACACGTCAAATTGATGGGGGAGAAGGTATGCCAAGTTTTAAGTTGATAGCGTAAGCGGTTCTTGAGTTATTCAAGAAAAACGGAGGGGGGGTCGGATCCGACCCCCCCCCCCCCAGGCGGTCGCGGGTTAAGGAGAGACTCAACTGACGTATATTCAAATAACTGAGGTAATGTTAAAACGTCGATCTGTACCATGACCTGACCTGAAGTGACCTGACCTTAGAGCAACACCATACAAGGTCAAACTATTCTCAAGTTGTTGGGCATTCATCTCTCGCAGTTCTCCCAGCTGCATATCAACATCAGCTATATTATGCTACGTCGCTATGCTAAATTTAGAGTTGATTGTAGAACGGAGCTCGAAATAGCGCACAGAGAATGAATGGATGTTACGAGTAGTTCGGTTTATACTTTATACTCGTACACACAAAGGTCAAGCAAGTTTGCAATGTAGGGTTTAAAGATCGCAGTGCTCGTCTTGACAACAGACTGTTTGGCCCAAACATTCACTAGATTGTAGGAACAGAAACTAGTTTTCGGCAAGAAAAGATCAGTGACCGACCACCATTCTTTTCGAAGGAGCTTTTAAAAGAACATAACCGGTTTTATCTTACGCAAACCCACGCATTAGAAACGAAAGTCTCGATTGCTCAACATACTACCAAACAAGGGACGAAAACGGAAACAGTTTTCACTCTTGCTGATCCTCTTATCAGAGGATCATTGCAAACATTCACGTCCTTACTGTCAACCACTGGACACTTCAGCATATCCGCACGCTAAAGCCACGTCTAGCACGAATTCCTTCACGTTTACTCTCTTGTTCTAAAACAAATCTGTGCGTGAGTGCCTCTAGCGTCGCTCAGCGAACAAAGCGTTCCGCGTCGACCACCCAGCTAATAACGCCGGCGCCTGCGGCCGACCAGGTGTGGTGGGCAGATGGTCGTGCCCGGGGGCACCCCGCACGCGGCAGTCGCCTGTTGTGGTGCCTGCACCCAAGGTCAAGATCAGGGCCACTGACACAGCCCAAGGTCAATGTCGTCTCACCGTGCAGGTAAGCTGCACGACGGGTTTTAGTTTGCGCAAGCTGACAACATGCTGGGTGGGGAACAGGAATTAAGGAGGGGTGGGATGGTGTGCATCCGGGGATTGGTTGGGAATGAAAATATGCTACAGCTGGTAGGGCTTACCACGTGGTAATGAATTCAACTGGTACGAGGAAGGTAAAACTCTTGTGCTGGCCTGTTACGCGACCCACGATATAGATTTAGATACACCATCAGTAAAATAATGCATATTGCTTCATAAAACTTCCTTAACCCTCGCCCGCACATGCCATTTTCCCATCCTAGAACGCACATGGGGGGGGGGGGTGGTTGCCACCCCCCCGCGCCATTTCGTTCCTGTTGGAGATAGAGCTTAGCGGTAAAGACCAAAAAGATTCTTTGGGAAGAGACGAATCCAATGATACCCAGTTTTACCTTCTCAGGTCAGTCATTGACCTTCCAGGTCAGGTCAAACTAAAAAATGTTGCTGTTTTGTGTCACCGTTGGATATCAAGTGCGCTGCTTATCATATACCGATAACGATGCTGTTTTCTGGTGCCAAGCCAGCTAGAACCTCTTTCTCACACTACCCGACCAGGTTTTTGCTGCTGAGGTCATTTCAGGTCAAGTTAGGTCAAGGTCAATTATATGTGTTTGTATGTCTGTGTGTGTCTGTGTGTATACTGATGTGTGCACCGATTGTTTATGTGTCCATATTACATGAAATCATGATCTGAGAAGCTTTTACCAAAAATGCAGTCAAAAAACTTCACAAAAAGTAAATTCCGCTTGCCTAAAACGCAATTATCTTAGATGACCTAGGTTGACCTTGACCTTGACCTTGACATCTGTACATCGTCGAACAACATGTTCCATGATGGGTGGGAGGTAAGACTGGTAAAAAAGGCCGAAATCAAGGTGTCAAAAGCTCACAAGGCCCATAGCCAACGCAAGATGTCGAGAATTGGCCATTTGGGTCATGACATGACCTGCAAAACAAGGTCATATCTCCGAAACCAAAGGTCACAGAAACTTGAAATTTTCAGTGGACATCAAGAAAGGATAGAGGAGCAGCTATACGAAAAATCAGCCTTCTAGCTCTAAAAATGTTGAGTACAGAGCAGAAAGACTACCTGGGGGGGTGGCAACCACCCCCCCCATGTGCGGGCGAGGGTTAAAACTTCTTCAACGCCTTTCGACAAAAAGCCGGGTACATTTCCATCTCTGGTGAATGATACTGTCTCACGTCTTTATAGCCGCACGTATAGATCTATGCAAACATAACCATCGCATCACTCGAGCCATCTTCACACCCAAAATGGAACAGAAAGCAATCAGCAACACTGAGGATTGAATCAGCCACTCCCATTTTTTCTGGCAACCGGCGCATCGCGGCCTAACCTGCTTATTTCCGTTCATTTTGTCCGTAGAGACGAACGAATAAATTTCGGGCCATCGCTGGCTCCCCGATATATAGGTGGATACGAAATTGAAACTGGAGGCGCTCAGGCGCGTAGGAGGAATCGTATCTGCATATTCGTCGAGCGCGACGGACTGAGGAGGCCAAATAGACAGGCCGGCGAGATATTGGCGGGGCGACCCGATGGGGCGCGGCGCACGCGCGCGCGAGCATTTTCGTCTTGGGGTCGTTGGGTTGGATTGAGAGGGTCGCTAAGCCAAGAAATAGGGATGCAAGTGGGCGATTGACCCCATAAAGATGACTAGCTTTCCGTATGTGGGGTGTCAACAAAATATCATTGCAAACTGTACGCTTGTTGGGATGTTTACAAGATATTTACAGATATCTAAAGATATCTACAGACATCCTCTTGACGATAGCAATAAAGGGAGAGTCGAAGATTGATCAAATTATCACAATGTTAAGTTGCACCATGAATAAATCCTACTTAAGGTCTTCCACATATGTATGAGAGTTTCTTTCCTTGCGACCATCGTTGCTTGTCTGTATACTGAGCTCGAGCATGCATATCGAGCACTAGCGCTGGTAAAGCTAATGAGGTGCAATGAAAACAGAAACACCTCAAATATCAGTAGCAAGAAACCAAACACGGGGCTAACATTCGGCTCTCAAACTTCACAGACTGTCACGGGCAGCTATTTTCCCAGCCCTGACATCGCAGATGCCTTGGCGAAACTTTGTCAAATTGTAATTTTAACTTGGAAATTATACTCTGAAATTAAATTTGCCCTCTGATATGCTATTAGATAAGAAGTCTGGCTAGCGTTCCTATGCGAGAGTGAGCAAACTCTATAGTTACCAGCCTGAGCACATAGTTCGTGTGATATTCTTAGCTTCACTCAGAACCTTTGGCGTAACATGAAGCAGCTTGCCAAAGTTTGGCACTGCATGGTTTACAAATATTTAACGTCGTTGCAGCGACACTTGCTGAAATGACCAAAGATGTGTCTCACCTTTCCAAACACCTAGCATAGTCACGTTCCAATCTCAATGTATCTGAAAATATCTAAGACGACCTTTCTTCAAAAGAAAAGAGGTTGGATTTCACAAATGGAGCCTCGCATTTGAAAAACATATGTGTTTTCACATTTCGGCGATTTATTGGAAAATATTTTTCATCCCTCGCGTTGGCATATCCCACATCTATTTACCTTACTCCTATCACTGCCCTCGTCACCAAGCCTCAGGTGGTTCAAATATTTACTCAGGAGACGAATCCGGCGCAATTTCGGCACACCCGGCGCGACCGTGACAAACCTGCCACAACTTTGACGCGATGCATCAGAGACGTGCAATAAAACAGCGCACTCTGACAGATTTCTGGGACAAGTTTGGCTAAGGCTGCCGACGCAATCGTAGAATGAGATTAAGCCTGGTCTGACGCGAAATGACACAAACTGCTGCAAAATGCTGACCTGTGGAGCTTTACAGCTAAAGACCAAAGGATCGCTGAGATGGAGAAAGAACGGTGCGGTGAAAATGAAATGATCGGTTAAGCCTTCATTTGTCGCATATTTCATTTGCCTTCAGTAAATAAAAAAAAATGTTTAATATCTGTGGTTTAATAAGAAAAAAAAAATCCTGGTTGAACATTATGTTAATAAGGCAACGATGTAGAGTTTGTAAGAATATGTAACTAATTATTAAACTCTCCCTCTTGCTCTCTGTATTGCTCTTTCATCCCATTTCTTTCTGTTTTTCTCTCTCATTACCCTGATCTGTCGTATCCAATCATCATTTAAGGAGGGGCGGAGGGGCTTCCCAAACTCACCAAAGGCTGTGATCCAAAGTATGCAGTGTGAATTGCAGACACCTGCGAAATAAAAATAAGGCTGTTAGTAATCATCCACAGTTTCCACACCTTCAGACCTAGACTGGCCATATCTCAATGATATTATCTTTCCCTTCACGACTAGCCCGATGGGAATTATTCTGTCACGAATGATCTAAGCACATCTGGAATTTGAATTCATGTTCAAAGTCGTGGATCTGCTATTGAAATCTCATGGACATCTCCTTCAGCATGTATCAGCGTTACATATTCTTTGTTGCCGTCATACAAAGTCATGGTTAGAAGTCTCCAAAGGTAAAAAACTAGATGAAGATTTTCACCTTTGTGTTCTTTTTATATTGATTGAAAGAATGATAATTATTCAATATTCAGATCGTCCTGACATTTATATAAGCCCCTGAGTCACAAATGAACAAGATCAACATGAATCAATGATAGTAAGCATTCCTAACAACAACACCTTCATATTATCTTCTCCCGAACATCGATGCCACAACAATCGTTGTGATCCAGCGCAGCCCAGGGCAATCGATCCATCCCATACGGACGGGTGCTAATGGTTGATGAGCTGGGTAGAGATATAGAGGTCTGGGTAGATGATGAGGGCAAGGCTGTTGGAGGTTTAGTCATACGAGGATATATTCTTAAATACGCTGGAGTAGAGCGAGAATGACGGCTAGAAAGCTTCATGAAGTCAGTGTTCAGCGTTGAGCTCGTACTATGAAGAAAAATAGATTGATAAAAAGAGAAAGGGGAGATAGATATGTAGAGAGAGAAAGAGCGAGAGAGAGAGAGAGAGAGTCAGAGAGAGAGAGAGAGACAGAGAGAGAGAGAGAGAGAGAGACAGAGAGACAGAGAGAGAGAGAGAGAGAGAGAGAGAGAGAGAGAGAGAGAGAGAGAGAGAGAGAGAGAGAGAGACAGAGAGAGAGAGAGACAGAGAGACAGAGAGAGACAGAGAGACAGAGGGACGGAATAAGGAGTGCACGGAAACCAAATAATCGGTCTCGAAGACAGATTGAGAGAGCAGTCACAGAATCATCAGCACACTATCAGTTCTGCAGACAGAGGAAAAAGAGGGAGAAAGGGAGAGAGAGAGAAAGAGAGAGAGAGGGGGAGAGGGAGGGAGGGAGGGAGGGAGCTAGAGAGAGGGGGAGAGGGTCAGCCTGGCGAGAGCAGGGAGCAATCCGACAGGAGGAGCGCCGGCAGATGGAGGAGGCCACCGGTCGCCCCATTAGACGATGAGCCTACACCTAATGACCCACCGCGGCTCGCATTTCCCTCCTTTCCACTTTCCACCCCTCCCTCCCCCCAGTTCTCCCCCACCCCGCCCCTCATGAGCTGATGCCCCCGGGCGATTTCCTGTCAGGATTCTTTCCATTGTGGTGAGATGGAGCGGTGACTGCTGCTTCTTCGTGTGTGATGGGATGTGCGTGTAGGGAGATATTTAGCGTGGGTGAAATACTGCGCGAGGTGTCCAAAAACGTGTGTAGATCATTAGTGGTGATGAACCGGATGGTTGTGACTACAGTTTATCTTTTAATCTAAGCCAATTATACAATATACATACTAGCTTATACTGATCTTTTGGCTAAAAGCCATTATTTAATCATCGTTCCAAAATTTTAAAATGTTACCAACAAGCATTTAGAGGGCTTAAAATAAAACGACAGCTTCTATATACTGGATTTTAGGCACGTGTTAATCGCCACGCCAGGAATAAACTTAACCCGATCATGAAAACCCCCTGGTCTGATCAGCTCACTGCGCAAGTTCGCCTAGAGTCACCACCATAAACGTCTTCCTGTGCCATCCGAACAGCGAGCAGCCTCCAGAGGCTAGCGATGAAACCAGAGAACACATCGTATAGCTTACAGTACACAAACAGAGCTCCATTCCCAGAGGGCATGAGTTGCACGCGTGAATGCAGCGGTTATCACCGACTGCAGGGGCTGGGGTTGTCACTGGCACACCCATAAGTTAGGTACTTGCACAGTTTGACAGTGGAGGGTGGTTTCAGGGTGGGTGTTCTGGCGACTGGGGTGGTCTGGTGAGGAAATAGTATAGGGGGGGGGGGATATAATGGATGTGGAATGTTAGGATGGGATTGAATGGGATGCGTTCGGATCCCATGACATGAGATTGCGTTGGACTCAGACTTGTAAACGATTCAAAAAAAATCAATCGATTCAATCACGACTCACTTGATGAAATGACCGATTCAATCATAACTCAATCAAACAGTCTGATTTTCCAAGCGATTCAGTCACGACTCATGGACCCTGTGATTCAACTCAATCACGACTCATCCCATTATCAGTGATTCAGGGAATGACTCAACTCATGATTTAACTCAACGCGATTCAATCAAGATGTTATCTAAAATTTATACATATGTGATATCAATTTAAGTCATTTTTGGAAACTGATACCAAACAGATGCCAACCAAATACACTAAGAAAATACCAAAAATCATAGAAAAGTACTAAATCTATACTGAACTCAACAAGGTTGTAGATATTTATATAAATACGGTGTAAAGATGATAATTTAAGTACAGAAAAGACAAGCTCTGTTACAAATGAAGCTACCAGAGGACTTATAAAAATTCATTTATCTGCTTGGCACTTGCAAAAAGAAACATGCAAAATTGCACACACATATTATCAGCATCATCGAAAAGGAACAAAATTTGCAAATCAATTGTGATACCCAAACTTAAATAGCTGGTGATCAGCCATGCAAAAAAAAAATATTGATTGATACTTTATGAAGCAGTGGTAAAGCCAGTAAAGCATTACACAGGACTAGACATTTTCGGCGTGCTACAAATTTTCTTTACTATCAAGAATACGGAATATCGACACATACGAAGTTGTTCAATAGTTACATACTCAACCATCCATATTTTCAATGACAAAATAACAATTCCAAGCCCGCCCCACGAGACACGCGGCGGAGCTGAGTTGCAAGTTGTAAAGGCCTGGCTACCAGGACGCGTTTTCTGCGTGCGTTTTTTGCTTTTGCGAGTTTGCGTGATTTGCATAATACGGTTCTAGAAGGGAACGATATAATGTTTTGTTTTTGTTATATTTTATAAAAAAATAATAATTGAATTATCATAAAAGGTTTTATTAACGTTTATATAATATACGCAAAACATGCAAGCTCGCAAAAAACGCACGCAGAACACGCATAGTGTAGCCAGGCCTTTAGTACTGAAGTACGCATGCGCTAAGTGGGCAGCCATCTTTAATTTAGCAGCAGAACCATGGATTACTTAACTATATAAAATACATAGTTTATATTTTTAGATTCAATTAAGCATATTTATGCATGCGTGTAAAACAGTTTTTTATCCTGTCCAATTCATTAAAGAAAAAATATCCAACAGTAGAAATCTAAATTGGTTTGGCGATATGTATTTAGCCCAGCACTAGGCAGTTGCAGCGTATATTGACGCAGCTGCGACATAAAAGCGTATTTTGCGTGGTTTGCATGTGGCAAATATTGCGAGCAGTCTGGCAAATCTCTAATCCGAATTTAGCATCGAATGCAAAACTGTTAGCGCCGCGGTCCTCAAAACTAGAAGGTGAAGAACACCAAACGGATAAAGATTGTTTGCTGAGCTATGAAAACAATAGTTTTTGGGTGATGGTGGAGGTGATGGGAAGGTGGTTGTTTTTTAATACCTAGTAGGGTATGTATCTACTTTTTGCCATTGTATCTTTACTTTTGTGTAATTGGGAGCCACCACGGCAATATGTGACAGATCCATCAACGCTCATAAGCCAAGGTATTCCAATTATTTACGTTGATAGGTAAACGCTGATTCTGCTGGGAAATGTAAAGTGAGTGAGAAGACCATGGGTTAGATCAAGCAATATACGCAGTTCACAATCAAATCGTAGCCCAATATCATAATACGTAGCCCAAAATCAAATCAGTAACTAAGGTTACCAAATTATAATGTAAACATGCATTGTGTATTCATCAATATGTTTTGCTTACTCACAAATGTCCTGATGAAAAAGGGTATTGAAAATATAAAGATTAACATGCTATCTAAAACATGTGTGTTGACTGTTGAGCAATGTGCGCCTGCTTACTGCTACTGTTAACTTGATTACTATACTGATTTTAGGGCACTGGAAAGAAACATTACATTCATTTTTCATCTACATGCACTGACATTTATGCATAATTTGTGTTTACAGTTTGATTAAAAACTTAAAACAAAATTTTTATGTTTTTTTCAATAATGATAGCTGTGCGCATTTATTATACTGACAAAATACCTAAAAATTTTGCAATGCATTGTGTGTGACTATGATGCAAATGCCACATATATTTCTACATAATATAGTACTAAATATGGTCATAACTTCAATTTCCAGCACATGGTGATTGAATCATTTTGTTAATTCAATCAACTTGAATCGATGAGTTGCCGATTCAATCACTTGCAGTTGCCGTGTGTGACCGATTCAATCAGGATTCATATGGTGACAAGAGGTGATTCAACCGACTCAATCACAGTGAGTCGGCATTTTCAAGCGATTCATGAGAATCGATTCAATCAGAGTTGAATCGCTTACAAGTCTGGTTGGACTTTTGTTGAATGGTTAATAACGAAATTGCGATTTTAATTTCAGCAAAGTCAAAGTCACAACCAACAATAGGCTTCGACTGTGTCATGAATGTTTCTTTATGTAAGAGCAAAACCAGGATAAACAAACGCTGAAGCTTGTTATTGTTTATAAATGTCGATGTAGAAAAACGGCGTAGCCATGTGACACATAGCATAACACGCAAGAAAACTGGAAACACACATAAGATCATCAGCGTGTTTTTGTAAGATGACGTCACTCAACTCAACCATGATGTCACTCGAACGAGCAAATAAATAATTTTCACGAGGTTTGCCAAGGGGCATGAGAAAATTTTACATAACTATTTGGTTGACGTCACCATCAAGATAAAAAGTGCACTCACTTTTAAAGTGGCAGTTGAGGAAAAGGTACATCAGGATAGGCATGCAAAACACCAAATGGCATAATTTTGAAGTGAATCTGCCTTCACACTACACAGACACATGCACGGAAGCGTGCTCGTGAATGACCTTTCTAGTACGTTTAATTGAGTTAGGTAACTGAACGGTGTTCATTTTGCTCCTTTCACTAGGTAAAAAGCCTGAGCAGCATGGTAGCCAGACATGCATGGAGTTCCAAATATACCGCTCAACAAAATGTTATCACTGCTATCAAATGTTGTGCAACTTAAGCACCACTTTTCGGTTGTATACATCATTTTAAACAGCGGAGGAAGGCCGGTAATTCCAGGGATTATGATTTGAATGCAAATTTACGTGACTACCTATATTCCGGTGCTCCTTTCTCTCAAGGTCACAGGTGGTGAGCGCACACTTCAGGTACAAATAACAACCCCACAAATCGTTTGTTTTCTTCCACCACACTACAATTCCAAGGAGCGGGAACATTGTGTTTAGTCTCAAAATATTCACGCAACAGAAGCAGAAGGGAACCTGAAATATATTGCCTGAAATATATTACGTAAAAATGACGCGGAAAACAGATGAAATGTGAATTTGTAGTGATTTGACGAGTCTATAGTTATACAATTTTTATCTAGAGGATCTGAGCATTCAATAGTGCTGAGATGGCGAGTGTTTTGCTCAATTAAGATTTCATTCTATAGAAAAATTAGATATTTTTGCCTTTGCCCACATTTTGACGCGAGCCTATAAGACAATCAGAAAACTTTGAGAATCATATTTCATCGATAAACCAAACTCGCTCAATTTGATTTTTACATTACTAGTACAATAAACCAGTAAAACGCCTTTTGGGCGAAGGACGAGCGAGCGAGATAGTGAGCCCTGCACGTGCGGAAGGGCGAGAGGGTACTTCCAACGGACTTGTGCAAAGCACCCTTCTAACCGGTCGCTAGCGGTGTGCCAAATTTGAACGCAATCGGCCCAGCCGTTCCTGAGATCTGAAAGCGGCATTCTGCACGTGCGCACGTGCAAATGGGGTCCAAACTGACTTTTGCACGGCACCCTCCTAACCGGTCCCCAACCGTGTACCAAATTTGAGCGCAATCGGCCCAGCCGTTCTCGAGATCTGGAAGCGCCCCCTGCACGTGCGCACGTGCAGTAGCACCCTAACCGCAACACATGGGAATGCATTGCCTGGTGGGTGCCTACCTGTATGCCAAGTTTCAGCGAAATCGCCCCAGTAATTACCGAGTTATTGAAATGGGAACAAATTTGACACCTCTTATTGTTGTATTTTGCACGTGCACTGGGGGTCACTCACATAGATCAAGAGTATCCGACCTTTGGTAGAAGGGATGCAGCTACCCTATAAAAATTACCGCAATACAATCGCTCAAGCCGCTGCTGAGATATGGGCCTCTCAAAATCACTACTTTTGCAAAACTGCTTGAACACCCTTGACTTTTCACGTGGCACGTGCCACGACGGTCACTGATATGCATCAAAAGTAGTCAATTACGGGGTAGAAGGGATGGGGCTACCTAGCAAAAAAGACCGCAGGGCAATCGGTCCAGCGGTTGCTGAGATATAAGCCTCTCAAAAGCGTTACAGGCCGGGCCGGGCCGGGCCGGGCCGGGCCGGGCCGCTCATACTGAGATTTTTCCCTTATATTGAAAAGACTTCGCTTCGCTCGCTGCGCTCGCTCGCTCGTAAACACCATCAAATCTTCAGACTTTTCGCATGTCGATCTAAGGGACGAAACAATATGTGGCGGTACAATAGAAGAAAAATGAAGTCAATGTTGGCACCTCGTTAGTGCGTCGCCCAACTCAAACACGGAAAAGTTCGGACACGGAAGCAGACAAATACTCGAACTGAAGAGCGCAATATCCGGCCACCAAAGCTAGGAATTTGTTCGGCAAACGATCCACATCGATAAGGCTTCTCGGCCACCATCTGAAGCCGACACTAGAAGCCCCCACTGGTGCTTGAATTCCATTAACTTCAGTAATTTAGATCTTTGGCCATCTATCTTAGCTTGATAGTGTCAAACAGAAAAACGAGCCAAAATATCAAAATAGATTCATGCCCTCAATGAAAAGGCATGATAAAACAGTTGAGAAAGACAGGATTTCATTAAAAATGACCAGTCTTCAGTATCTCCAGGCACGTGCACATTGCACATATACCCTATAACCCCGTTGCTGACTTCCAGTTCATTATGAGTCTCAGTGTGCTCTGCATTATATGTGCCCGACAAGACAGCCACCTTTTGACAACGATAAATGTTAAAGATAGCAATGCTATTAGCGCCGGTAATGACCCTTTATCACCGTGGTGGTAATAAAGATCCTCTCCCATCACCAGGGCTTGAAACATCTTATTACAAAATACGCGGTATTGCAAGATACGCTGCATTACAAGATAAGCGGTATTACAGGATGAGCAGTTTCATCAAGAAATTCTTTCACGAGCCATCGGCCCGATGGCATTGACATAATAGGCATGAATTGGCAAGATACATCTATTTCAATGTTTATCTGATGTAGTAAATAAAGCAAACATCAAAGGCAAACAAAAACGAAATGTATGGTTGGTCGACCTACTTTTCCGACTATCGTGTAAAGCTGTCGCTATTTTAAATGGTCTTACGTGGGCGGGGAATGTTCTAATGACATGTGCATCGTGCAAGAATGCGCGGAAAACGCTCAGTAGTGAGACAGGAGCGATGAAACGATTTCCACAAACTAAATCGTCACCAGTTATATTTTCCTGAATATGCAGCACGCACGTTACAACAGCTGTCATCGCCAGCGAATGGCTACTTTTGTGTCCATGAGAAGTCATTTGTGCTTTGAAGATCGGTAAATGTTTCAGCCACCGATTTTACTGTGACATCACGCATATGGTACTATGCCAAATTTGCTGCAGCGTTACCACAGAGCTAACCTAAGCGCAACTGAGTTGTCTTGCTTTTGCTTGACTAGCACTAAATAACAAACTATCAACTATATACAAATGCTTTCAAGTTCATTATTAGGGAAGAGCTGGCTTTAAATCATTTTAAACAACTGAGACCCGTACCAGTCACAGTTTTAAGCGCTAATGCAGAGCTTCCACTTGATTCTCACTCCAATCCCTTGCAATTTCCATAACCCGCGCGGGGCTGGGGTCTCCAGCCGAACGCGCGGGGCTGGGGGGTAAATTTTACCCCCCTGTTATCTCCCGAACTAATGGTCCGATTTGGAAAAATCAAACGCCAATCGAAAGATCTCATCACGAACAACTAAAAACATGTACTTAATTTAAAGTTTGAGGTCAAGGTCAAGGTCAGGTCAAGGGTACAAATTGCAAGTTTCTACAGTATCGGCCTTGCACCGTAGTTGCCGAAGAATGGAGTCATCGACTGAGACTGATTGCCCAAAACGTGTTCTTAGGCTACTAAGACAATATTCGTTGCATACAATATCATTCAAAGGTCAAGGTCAAGGTCAGGTCAGGTCAGGTCAGGTTACCAAAAAACAAAATATAGAAAAGGGCATGTGCGACACATGTTTTATGGGTCATTTTACTCATTGAATTCAATAGGCACACTCAATAAGTGATATGGACCACCTCTGGATGAATTTCAGGTCGAGGTCAGGTCAAGGTCAGGTCAAGTGAGGTCAAATTTTGAAGTTGGTTGTTAAGGCCTAAAAAGGTGTCTATCTGATGCAGTTTTTCACGGCGAATCGAATGGTGCTATTTTCGTCTCCGTACGAGCTCTAGAACTTCCAAAAAATCATTTTTCAAAATTTTTGTGTGTCGTGACGTCATAAAATCTTGAATAACTCCCACATTTTTGAACCGATTCTTCTGAAAATTGGTATGTAGGTGCACATAGACCACTTCTCTGACATATATTCCGGTTTTTTGATACACTAAACATTTTGGATTTTATAATTATTTTCCCAAAAAAGTAAGTTTTTTTTAAAACATTTGGGCCAAAATCCAAAATTTTCAAAAAACCGAGATAGCCATTTGATAGCCAAAGTAAAATTACGTATAACCTTTTTTGTTAGGTCTTGATTCCTTTCAAACTGAAGATGTTAGCGGCGTTTGAAATGTTGCCGTTTTTTAGGCGAAAATGGCGAACATGACGTCACTAAAACGTCAATTTAACAAAAAAAAATCCGACAGATTTCGCTCAAATTTACAGGGAACGTGTCAAATTGATGTAAGAAAAGGTACTGAAAGTTTGGCGGCGCTGCGCGCCGCCGTTTTTGAGATATTGCAAAAATTCGCGAGGGGGGGGGGGTAAAATTTACCCCCCCCCAGCCCCGCGCGGGATAACAAACAACATTTACAAAGCATCCGATCTAAACAAGTCAGGCAGCAATTTCTTTTCTCCGGAATAGCCAACGTATAGGTCCTTTGGTCAACAGGCCAACTTAGAGACGGACCATTTCACTTGACAATGGCCATCAATGACCATTGGCCGCGGGTTTTGGTCCATTGGATCTGCCATTAACGTCCGCTTACCTTAGTCGGCTCAGTGCATTGCCGAGATTGCCGGAAAATCGATGGAATTACTTATGGGATGTCAGATGGCAGCAAGGTAAATATAAATTGTATGCGTTTCAGGCATGAGGATGCATTTTATCTTGCAAACAGATCGACGCCGTGTGTAACGGCTATTACCAGTGGGCAGCAGTGTTGGTATTGCACAACATGAAACGATACATATTTATCAAGACCGTCTGCAATTAAGCTTTTTATGTAGCTACACAGTTTAGATGCAAACAATAAAAAAGAGAAGAAAAAAAAAACAGGAAAAGCGCGATAATTTCATTCACGATTGTATCACCACATATATTATTTCACTGAGCTCAAGTTGATTATACGTCAGGCCGAAATCATGCCGTTCTTAATTAGCCCCGCTCCAGGTTGCTGCAAATAGACTTTCAATCAGACCTGAGCTCGGTTGGTAATGGCCTAATTAACGCAGTCGATTTATTCCAGGAAAGTGGGACCTGTAGCCGGTATTAGTATTTCGGCACCCGGCTGAATCCTCTGGTTGAGTGCACTGCAGCTGTCAGGTGGTATACAATGTCAGAGAATTCCTGAAACAGGTCATCCCTTTGCCGAGCTGGTTAGTATTCCTAATGTGGGAGCATTGCAACATGCTCAAACAATTCGAAGTTTATTTGAAACGTTCATTTCAATTCATTTCAATGCGGTATATCTTGGAATGTCACGGCTTCAATATTTGAACAGCCAGACGAACGCATCGCACACTAAAAACTATTCATAAATCACCATATGTCATTTCTGTTTCACTAGAAGTTCAGGTGAGCTAAAGGCAAGCAAGGCGCAATACACCAGGGTGATCCAAAAAAAATTGGAACCTCTAACTTAAAATGTCTATAAGTCAGAAAATTTTCACTTTGTTGATAAATTGCACACGCCATTAGAAAGAACGTTCAATTCTCTATAAAACCAAGTTGATTGTACTTACTTATTATTATAAATATTGCCCTAGACATATGCCTATAAAATTTGTGTCACGAAACTCAGTGAAACGGTTTTGAACATACTATGCGCAAATCAGTGATTGACGGTTTGCTGTTCTGACCATGTCGCTTGTTGGAGGTTCATGAATAAAAATAGCTCATTCACGTGTTATTGTAAGGAAAGAAAAGACTGACGGCCTGCTGGGACCAGTTTCCCAGAGACTGCTGGCCCGCGCACTGTCCCCAAGCAATTGCAGGCCTGCGTGACGGCCCCCGGAGCTCGCCGTTGAGCACATGCTGTGATGAACAGCGGAAGCTAGGGCGCGTGTATCTGTTTTACTGTGTGCTTCTGTGTTAACTTTTATGAAATAAAATTGAATTTGGATGTGGTGTTATTCGCAAAAAGACAACAGATAGAGTGCTAACGGATTTCATCGCATTGTTAACATTTGGCGATTTCGTTTCACTCAGTTTTCTGACGTTCATTCCAAAAGCTAATAGTGTGCCAATGCTTTACAACATACATTCACCAATTTGACGTGATTTTATAGAGGATTTATTGCTCTTTCTAATGGTGTTCGCAATTGGTCAATAAAGTGAATACTTTCGGACTTAGAGACATTTTAAGTTAGGGGTTCCAAATTTTTTGGATCACCCTGTATAGTTGGTTTCACCCCATTTATTAACTGGCTATACTTGCAGCATCATATGACTCGGAATACGCACTTGAATCGGTGTCTGCGTACTATCAAGATGCTCAAATCCAAAGCGTCCGAATTCAAGACATCGGAATAAGACATTATTTTTAAGGCTCTGGATGCGCGGCGGTCAATTCAAGAGCCAATGTTCAAGGCATCCCATTCAAACATACTGATTCATCTTCCAAAGTATTCGCTTCAAGGTCAGGCAGGTCGATGAAAGCACACCGAATTAGACGTTCGCCGGGCCAGCGTTTGTTGCCGACAAATTGCACCTATGCAAGGCGGTACGGGCGAAAGACTCAGCGCTGCTGAGCCGAACCGCCGCCGCGCCGCCGAGCCGAGCGCCGTCCGCGGTCGCGGGACGCTGGCGTCCCCTCTGACCCGGCTGGCCGGCCGGCGCGGCAGGGCGGCTCCCTGTTTGCGTAGGACCGGCCCAGGTCCGGGCCATTGTGTGGGGCACGCACGTGCGCGCCCAGCTTGTGTGTCTTCCGGGTGGAGCGCTGGACGCCCGGGCCATTTTTAGCCTTTTCTGTGTGCTCTGACCGTCCTCAACGCGTCTTGTTTCACCCCCTGTCGCCGTATATAAACTAGTTGTAAACACCCCCGGCCCTCACTTCACCTTTCGACTTCGACGGGGACACTGCGCTGCCCCGCTCTCTTCCCGGTACGTTTCGCTGCCTTGTCCGCCAAATATAGTGAACTAGAAGACAAAGTGTGTGAGAAGCCCGAGTGAGAAGTGAAACAGTGCGCGGTCTACACACAGATGAGATATTCGACGGAGATGCGGCAGGCGTATCGGTTCCGGTGACCAGGTCTACTGACTATCCTTTTTTCATCCTAAAACATTCCTAAAACTCTCTAAGAAGGGGGTTCCTTTGTCGTCGGCATCCGGCGCTCTCATATTTTAGGCCCTAACATACTCCCTAAGAAGGGGGTTCCTTTGACGTCGGTATCCGGCGCTCTCATATTTTAGGCCCTAACATACTCCCTAAGAAGGGGGTTCCTTTGACGTCGGCATCCGGCGCTCTCTTATTTAGGCCCTAACATACGCCCTAAGAAGGGGGTTCCTTTGCCGTCGGTATCCGGCGCTCTTTTATTAGGTCCAAATATACTTCCTAAGAAGGAGGTTCCTTAGTCGTCGGCATCCGGCGCTCTATCCTGTATCCAATATTTAGTTGTATCTTAACTAGGCTAACGTGATAGGTTATAACATTTATTTTCCCAATTTTCCAATTAAACCATTTTCCTCCTGGATCTCGGTCACCAAACAACCAAATGCTGTGCGATGCGCGATTAAATACAGTCCACACCATGAAAGGAGATTCGAACGAAAGCGTCGCCAACATTTTCTGGTCCTCCGGGCCGGATGGTCCTGGCCTGAAGTGAGAACTGATGACCTTCGTGGCTGCCCGTCGCCGACTTAGTGATTGATTATAGGTTACAAGCTGTGCCTCGTGTGTGCCAGTCGGATCGAGAAGAAAATTCCGATGATGGAAGATTCGACTCAGGCGGAGAACACAGAGACGGCGACGGTGAGTCAGGACACTGCCGGCGAGGAAGCTGGAGACACTGCATGCGTGTTGAAGCACCTGAAACTTCAGCGCGGGCGCAAGGCCGCCGCGTTTACTCGTGCCTGTAACACGGCGGAGGCTCAGATCGCGCGCCGAGCTAGCGAGGAAGAACTAAAGAAGCGGCTCGAAACCCTGAATGCGACACTGGATGGTTTCATGGAAGCCAATGACGCCTATGTTGAGAAGGTGCAGGAGGTCTGCGAACTGGAAGAAGCGGAAGAGTACGCCACCCGACTGACGGCACGGCACGCCGAGACGGTGAAAAGAATTGAAGAGGCGACTACGTACCGACCAGTGAGCTGCTGCGCGGCGTCGCAAGCAGATGACAGACCACCACCATCAAAGTTGCATCACGGGGGGAGTAGAGCGAACGGATCCCGTGTTTCAGGAGTCTCCAGAGCGGCGTCCAGGGAAGCTGTAATAACGGCAGAGATGAAAAGCCTGGAGCTGAAGCATTTGAAAGCCAGGCAAGACAGAGAAAGGCAGCTGAGAAAACAGGAGGAAGAAAGAACAGCTCAGAGGAGAAGAGAAGAAGAAAGGATGGAAGAAGAGAAGAGGATGATGGAGGAAAAGGAGTTAGAAGAGGAGGTGGAACGAGCGCAGCAGAGGGCAAGACTTCTGAGGGCTGCAGAAAATGACCTTGAATGGGAGCGGAGAAACGACTTTGATGACGAAATCCCAGTGGAGGTGGAGCCTGAGCAATGCGATAGATCGAGAGCCGTCCGTGATACGTCAGGTGAGCAGCGGCCGGCACCCAATGGTGGCGAAGTTTCCCGCTGCATCTCGTCATCACCCAGAGCTGTCGGAGTTCCTCAAGGCGAGAATGGGGTGCACAAGAATGACGGACTGGCTCGTCCCAGCTGGATCGCAACGCCGGCCTCACCCCGAAGGAATGACCTGGCAGGACCATCAGCGTTCGTAAAGAGCATACCGCGACTGACTCTGCCAACGTTCCGTGGAAATGCACGTGAGTGGCCGCGCTGGATTGGTCTTTTCAAAGCCTTGGTGCATGATCAGCCGTCCCTGTCGGATGCTGAGCGCATGGCTCACCTTCAAAACGCGGTGGAAGGGCCCGCGGCCCAGGCCATTGACGGCATGTTATTCAACGGTGACTTGTATCACGAGGCCTTGAAAACTTTGCAAGATAGGTTCGGACGAGAGGAAGATATCATCCAGGCCCACCTGCGAAATGTGTTTATGACCTCGCCACCGTCACTAATGGACCTCCCAGCGATGGAGAAGTTTTATGCGGTCGTCCATAACACAGTCACCGTCCTGCGAAATCTCGGCTATGCGAGTGACCTGTCAAGCAGTGAAAACTTGAGAAGAGTGGTCGAAAAGCTGCCGAGCGAGCTAGCCCGAGAGTGGGGCCGTGAAGTGTTCCGGCTGCGACCGACGAGACCGACTCTGGAGACGTTCACCGAGTGGCTCCAAGTCCAAGTCAGCATCCTGAGCTTCTCTGCTGTCCAGTCCGGGACTTCAACATCGGAACGGAAACGTGCAACAGTTGCTTCAAGGGACGGCCCTGTTCGGCGAACAGCGCTGGCGACAGGAACCAATGGTGAAACCGAACCAGAGGCCCGCTCTCTGCCAGTATGCGTGGTGTGCAGCAGTAACCACAAGCTGAGCGACTGCTCGGAATTCAAGGCCAAGACC
Source organism: Amphibalanus amphitrite (assembly GCF_019059575.1). Lineage (NCBI taxonomy): Eukaryota > Metazoa > Arthropoda > Thecostraca > Balanomorpha > Balanidae > Amphibalanus > Amphibalanus amphitrite. The sequence goes on from NW_024881883.1 coordinate 56,910, forward strand.
CCAGACGCAAGAAGCGCTGTTGCCTATGAAGAAGGCCTTTGCTTTTCATGCCTCAAGAAGGGCCACTGGAGCAGAAGCTGCAAAGTGTCTCGGCGGTGCAATGTGAAGGGATGCAAGCTCACGCACCATCCGCTTCTCCACCGCGGATCAAGTCGGTCAGGAACCGATCAGAGCAACTCGAGGAGGGATCAGTCGTCAGCAGGGACAACCACGGGAGCGCCTGAATCTTCAGCTGAAGGTAGTTCCGGGAACCAGCCGTTTGTAGCGGCCTCGGTAAAAACAGACGCAGACACACTGCTACAGATTGTTGCTGTGCGGGTTCACGGGCCCCGTGGTTCGACAGACGTTCTGGCACTCCTGGATGCTGGAGCTCAGACATCACTGTGTCGTGAGGATGTTCTGGAGGAGCTGGGCGTTGCCGGGGAGCGACACCCGCTCTGCATACAAAGCGTGGAGACCAGTGGCACTCAGCGTCCGTCCGAGAGAGTGAAACTGAAGATCAGCCCCCTTGGCACAGGGGCAAAGAAGTGCATCAACATTCCTGAAGTGTGGTCTGTGCCAGCGCTGAATGTGACTGCGAATACGATGACGAAGAGTCAGCTTCAGATATTTGAACACCTTCGTGATCTGGAGTTCCCGCAATATAATGGCGGGCAGGTGAAGCTGTTGATTGGTGCAAACGTCCTTGAAGCAGTGCTGCAGAAGGAGGTGCGTGTGGGACGTCCGAATCAACCGGCCGCTGTGAAGACAGACCTAGGGTGGACCCTGACGGGCTGCGTGTCTGACATCGTGCCCAGCAGCAGGCGCCGGGTCATGTTTCTGAGACGCCAATCGAGTGACAGCGAAGCGGAGCTGTGCGCTGCCGTCAACGAATGGTGGTCTACAGAAGCATCTGGAACAAAGTACAGTGAAACGACGTCACGATCGAAGGAGGATAAGAAAGCACTCCAGATGCTGGAAAGAAACACGACCAAAGGTGGAGAGCGATACGAGACCGGTCTGCTGTGGAAGGAGACAAGTCCTACACTTCCCAACAACAAGCGACAGGCTATTCAGCGACTACAGGCAACGGAGAGAAAGCTCGAGAAGCTTCCAGAGGTCGCAGGGAAGTACCAGGTCATCATCAACTCCTACGTCGCCGAGAGACATGTATCGGTCGCTGCTGTCTCAGCAGACGCACTCACAGAACAGAATGAGTTTGAGCTGGGCCAGCAGCTACAGGAGGCTCAGCAGGAGCTGCAGAAGCAGTCCAGCCAGCTGGAGGAACAGCAGCAGGCAGCTGCCAGACTCCAGGAACAGCGGACCATGGCCACCGTGGACTACAGGAAGGCAGATGCCGGCCTCACCAGGGCGTTGGCCGCTGAGCTGGCCGCCTGTCGGGAGCGCGACCAGGTGCTCTCGGACAAGGCGAGCCTGGTACAGCAGCTGGAGCGGCGCGCTGCTGAGGTGGCCCGGCTGACGGCTGAGCTTGAAGACCAGGGAGCTGAACTGGCTGCAGCTAATGCGGCCAAGTGTCGGGCGCTGGCACAGGTGGGGGAAATTGCCGCCAAGGAGATCAGTTTCCAGTACAGAGAGAGGAAGATGGCGAGTGAGAAGGAGCTGCTGGAGAAGCAGATGTCTCTGCTGCTGGAGAGCCTGAAGTCGCAAGCAGAGGAGCTGTCCACGCTGCGCCGCCAGCACAGCTCGCGGATCCTCCAGCTGCAGGCCGACCTTGCCAACAAGATGGACCAGCTGGGGACGGAGCAGGCGGAAAAAGAACGGCTGACACAGCAGGCGGCCGACCTGGAGCAGCGGCTCACCGAACTGGCGGAGAAGCCCCAGCTGCAGCGTGAGGCCGAGATCGAGCAGGAGGAAAACTATCGACAGCAGCTGCGGTCACAGGAGCGGCTGGCGCAGCCCTACAAAGAGGGCGTTGAGAAGGTGGAGGCCAGGTCGAATGAGATGCTGCGCTCGGTGGACGAGCTGCGGTCACTGCTGAGCTCGGCCGGCGAGCAGCAAAACCAGCTGGAGGTGAATCTGGACGAGACGCACACCCAGCACGGCCAGCACCTGGTGGAGCGCGACAAGGTGATCTTCCAGCTGCGTGACCGGCTGGAGACGTACGAGGAGCAGCTGCAGGCAATCACCCGCAAAGGTAGCCTTTCAGACGAGGCGGTGGAGGCCACGTCACCGTCCGCCGCCCCCGCCGCCGTCAGCCGGCTCCTGCGGCAGGGTGTGACGCTCACACAGATCCTCACCGGGTTCAGTCAGGCCAAGGAGCAGCTGACGGCCACAGAGGCCGAGAGCAAGCAGTTCAAACTGTGCCTCGACCAGATCCTGAAGGACATTGATAAGTGGACGCCGGCCATCCAGAGGCAGCAAGAGGATTATGAGGCGGCGGTGCAGACGATCGACTCTCCCACAGGCAGCAATGACGAGGCATTACGGGAGCTGGAGACAGCACACGCCAAGCCTGACGACGCCGGCCGGCGACTGCGTACCGTACAACACAAGAGGGACCGACTGGTCGCCCAGACAGCGGACCTGGCAATGCAGTTTTGTGTGCCGCTGAAGAAGGCGGAGGAGGCGCGCGGCGGGTTCGTCGCCACACCCCGGGACGAGCCCGAGCTGGATTCCTCCGCCGGATGGCTGATCGCCCAGCGTCTGGTCACCTTCTGGGGCAAAGAGGAGCTCCAGGCGCGCAACCAGGACCTGCTGTCCGTGGTGCGCGCGAACTGAGCGCCGCCCGGGAGGAGCTGAACACGCAGCGCCCATGGCTGCGTCCCGTGGACAGCTGATCACTGCCTGCTGCGGTCATATGCCTGAGGAACCAACCGTCCAGCACCCCATGGCCGGTGCTACCCTGTCCAACGGTGTTTTTCTCGGCGAGGGTATTCAGCAGTCGTCCGTCATTTCCATTGTGCGTATGGCTTGACGGCCCCCGCCCACTGACGCTCGCGCCAGCTCTGGTATTTTTGTGCCTTCCTGACAGGGACCTGAGTCTGAGTTCAGGGCTGTGTAAAGGTAACCCGTCTCCGCGCGCGAGTGTTAGGCCCGCTTTACCTCGCTCCGCACCTTTATGGAATGCTGTGCGTGTTTTACTTGTATGGAGCTTGGAAATGATAGTTACCCGCGCCCGTTTCGGTTATCACCTTTCTTGACTGTTCGTTTGCGCTGTTCAATTTGTCGGTCAAATGTTTGTGTTCGACGTTCGCAGTGAAGCCGAACACAGGGGGGAGTGATGTTGCCGACAAATTGCACCTATGCAAGGCGGTACGGGCGAAAGACTCAGCGCTGCTGAGCCGAACCGCCGCCGCGCCGCCGAGCCGAGCGCCGTCCGCGGTCGCGGGACGCTGGCGTCCCCTCTGACCCGGCTGGCCGGCCGGCGCGGCAGGGCGGCTCCCTGTTTGCGTAGGACCGGCCCAGGTCCGGGCCATTGTGTGGGGCACGCACGTGCGCGCCCAGCTTGTGTGTCTTCCGGGTGGAGCGCTGGACGCCCGGGTCATTTTTAGCCTTTTCTGTGTGCTCTGACCGTCCTCAACGCGTCTTGTTTCACCCCCTGTCGCCGTATATAAACTAGTTGTAAACACCCCCGGCCCTCACTTCACCTTTCGACTTCGACGGGGACACTGCGCTGCCCCGCTCTCTTCCCGGTACGTTTCGCTGCCTTGTCCGCCAAATATAGTGAACTAGAAGACAAAGTGTGTGAGAAGCCCGAGTGAGAAGTGAAACAGTGCGCGGTCTACACACAGATGAGATATTCGACGGAGATGCGGCAGGCGTATCGGTTCCGGTGACCAGGTCTACTGACTATCCTTTTTTCATCCTAAAACATTCCTAAAACTCTCTAAGAAGGGGGTTCCTTTGTCGTCGGCATCCGGCGCTCTCATATTTTAGGCCCTAACATACTCCCTAAGAAGGGGGTTCCTTTGACGTCGGTATCCGGCGCTCTCATATTTTAGGCCCTAACATACTCCCTAAGAAGGGGGTTCCTTTGACGTCGGCATCCGGCGCTCTCTTATTTAGGCCCTAACATACGCCCTAAGAAGGGGGTTCCTTTGCCGTCGGTATCCGGCGCTCTTTTATTAGGTCCAAATATACTTCCTAAGAAGGAGGTTCCTTAGTCGTCGGCATCCGGCGCTCTATCCTGTATCCAATATTTAGTTGTATCTTAACTAGGCTAACGTGATAGGTTATAACATTTATTTTCCCAATTTTCCAATTAAACCATTTTCCTCCTGGATCTCGGTCACCAAACAACCAAATGCTGTGCGATGCGCGATTAAATACAGTCCACACCATGAAAGGAGATTCGAACGAAAGCGTCGCCAACACCATTTATTAACTGGCTATACTTGCAGCATCATATGACTCGGAATACGCACTTGAATCGGTGTCTGCGTACTATCAAGATGCTCAAATCCAAAGCGTCCGAATTCAAGACATCGGAATAAGACATTATTTTTAAGGCTCTGGATGCGCGGCGGTCAATTCAAGAGCCAATGTTCAAGGCATCCCATTCAAACATACTGATTCATCTTCCAAAGTATTCGCTTCAAGGTCAGGCAGGTCGATGAAAGCACACCGAATTAGACGTTCGCCGGGCCAGCGTAACCTTGAAGGGTCACCTAGGCGAGGATCACAAGCAAAACAACGCCTGACACGCAACGGCTATTGGGGGAACAGGAAGATGAAAATGGCACGTTTCTAAGGAAAAATCAAGAGGAAATAGTGCAAATAGGATGTCCAAAAATACTGACACCAACGGTGTCTCGAGTGAACATAATATATGACGAAAACTAGCCATTGTTTGGTAATTAGCTATGTGCTTTGGGTAAGAAGTGTATTTCACGTTCATAGTTCCGCAGTTGTGCGGTCAATATCTCAGAAAAGAATGCATCACTCATGCATATCGCAAGCATGCCATGGTATTCTTTTAACCTAGGGCGGACTATCTTTGGGACAGACACACTTAGTTGCCCCATGATACATCCGTTGCCAAGCGCTATAACCCTTCCCTTTTCCAGGAGGCCGGTTTTGATTTCGAGCGAATGACTTAGTTTGGCCGTGGAATGGAGCGGTGAAGGACTTTTACGGCATGGTTGGAGGCATCACGACTGCAGTAAACCTACTACAGTCTTTTACTGCAGCGTTGCAGCCTGACGTGACATCATACGGATGAAATTACGGTGACAACGAATGCCAAAATGAACCTTGTTGAAAGGAAACATAAGTTCGTTACTGATGCATGTTACCTATATCTGTGGTTATTTACAAAAAGATTGCAGCTAACGGTTTTTTAATTAGGTCTTTTTCGTCGTCAAAAAACATGATACACTGAAGTATTATTCATGGATGACCGATTTTACATTCAGGAATTAAATTTCCTGTACTTATTGGAAAATATTCGTGGCACAAAATCACATGGATATAATCAGAACAAGCTATTGTATAAATGCTAAAAACCAATGAAAAGTAAGCGCAAATAAGGCGACTAAGGGCGTCAGTTTACACATGCTCACTGTGTCAAGGACATAACAAGCACTGCTGTGACCAAGCAGGAACTCAAACTCCATCACAACACGACGCGACTCATAGACCTTCGTAATCCATTGGCGCTACGCTGGCGCCGCTCAAAGGCGATTTGGTACGGCTCGAACAATGCAAGGTCAGCTGGCAAGTTGCCAGCCAGCGAGTCTCAGCAGAGTCTGAGCACAAGCTGAGTTAGCGTAATCGTCAGCATCAAATGCAGCATCCTGATATCAGAGGAGGTTTGTTAGATTGTTCTCAATGAATGATCAATGTTTGTAAGCAATCTGAATGAGTCAATGCTGAGGCTGCCTCAGCTCAGCATCGACCTAAATGTTCAGCGTACTGCTATGATTCGAAATAGGTTGTTCACAGCGAATGCAATTGCAGCTGCAATCAAAAATGTATATATGGTATTTTTGTAAGCGGTAAAAATACCTTATGCGTCATGACCATGAGCAATGTTGATCATTAACATTGATTATTACCAATATTCGAAGCTTACAAGGACAGCTAAATGTGGAAATGCTTTGCATTTGTACGGAGGAGTCAAATTTTCGGTGATTTAAACGAATGTTTGGTAATGTTTTGGTGATTGTTTAATCATATCAATGCTTGAAACGCTTCAACATTTTCAAAAGATAGGTAAATATGAGTCAGCACCGGTGTCAGTCAGACAGGGAATTCAAAATCTGCCGTTTTCATATTTTCCTGAAAGGTGTTTTCTCCCGTCTCGGTTCAGTTTTATTGAAGGCATCAAAGCGTTAAATCAGGCAACCAATTCTCTTGTAGCAGCTGCGTTTGGCTTTTCCAATGTCCTACGGCTGCTCCTGCGTTTTCTCATCCCACAAATCCACGTTGAGGAAATCCAGGATTTGTCCAATCCCAGAAACCCAAGCTTTGATCATAGTGATCGATGATACATCGTTGTGATGTCTTTGGACCAAGATTCTTTTTGACAAATATCAGAAAGATAAAAGGTTTCTGCTTAATTATCCTTCATTTCGGTGTGCATTTCTGCATAAATGAAGCAGAGATTCTAATGCGCGGGGACAGGCTTCTTGGATGCTTTTAGAGCAGCGACTTTGAACGCAAGTGATATTCTCGTTGCTCCAACACTGGCTGTCAATTTCACTTAAGGCGACAACCAACCGCATTACGTAAGGCCAAAGCACACACAACCGCACACCCAAGCAACCACAATAAGGTAAATGTTTCCTACATGGACAAACTTAAACAGTTAACACACGCATAAATAAATCAAAGTTCCATCTCTCCAGTGATGTATGTACAACTCCTTATCACAGAAGAACAAACTTGGCCTCACACACTCAAGCTCGTTGTCAGCTCTACACCGTATGACTTTTGGGAGAAACTATTCTGCCCTTTCCAACTGATGTTGTTCACCACCCAACAGAATCCCCTCCCCCTGTCAGTTGCACTAGCTGCGTTTCACGATTTTCAGTTCACCGCGTGATGCTGCTCTCTTGTCAGCTAGCGGAGTCCATTAATCGATCGTTATGTGGCAGCGAGGGCACCCGTGGATCTGATGCCTCCGCTAAGAGCCAGGTATCGATTTTGTTTGATGGAACCAGCGGACAGCTACCTGAGATCCTGTTCGTCCGTGCGTCATTGTGGAGATGTTCGGATCTCCATCAAGTGTGCGACAGAGTCCTTGACCTCACTCAGAAGTCTTCACCTTAACCTAATTTGCTGGTAGCGACACGTCACGCAATAGCTCGTGACAATTCAGGCGGTCGAGGCATCCCGAACTCGGCAGATGCGTTTGTTTTCTTCCCGTAGGTAAACACTGATGGACAATACTGATTGCTCTGTGGTGACACGAAACCTTGAAGGTCAGCTCGCGATTGGCGTGTCATTGTTTATATATTTAGATGAGGGACAAAGTTAACTTTAGCGGAAGCGTCTAGTGAGCATGATTGCTTGGTTTTAAAAGGTGAAGCCCACGGCACTCGCAAATGATGTCCCGCTGTGCCTCATCTGTCAAACCCGCCCCCTGGAGCTTCATGTCGAATTTCATTGGTTATGGCATGAGCACGCCACGCATTTCCAGTGGCACAGCTCTTCAAACAGAGGCCAACCTACCCACATATCATGCGTTGAAACACGAAGCATGTCAATGCTACGAGACGCTGCAGGTCTGTCACAACACAAGGTCACGGACAACCGAACACATTTGCAAACAGCATGTGTTGAATAACCGAAGATCGACTCATGAATAATCGAAAAGGTAGGTGAGTGAAGGACTGTCTGTGTGTCGCCGATTTGTGACGAGGACACTAAGCCTGGAGGGATCAGGATGGCAAAGGCAGGAAGAAGAGCCGTCTTAACTTGATCTAAATGCCGCAGAGTGTTCGGCCATTTAGGCCTTCATTGTTCCTCTTCATTGTTCCGTCGAAGTTGAAGCTCATCAAAGCCTTGGTGGAGGGGCGAGTAAGGTTGTCCCCGCAGCTGAAATGACGTGATCAAGGCCGGTATGATCGTGTGCTGGCTATAAATGAAGTGTCAAATGCAATGAGGGAGGCAGCTGCCTCCGAGAAAGACAGGTGTTATCATATTCCTTTGAAGAAAAGGTGTCAGTCAGTGAGGTGGCAAAGATTCGATCTTCAACAATTAAATATTTAATTGTGGAAGATGCAGTGTATGATAATAAGTAAAAGCAACAGCTCTTTGTTGAAATGTGTCTTATCCTGTCGTGACAAAATAGATGCTATCTCGTAACGCAACTTGCCAAGCCCAGGAGCACAACACGGTGCATTAATGCTCACTTTGCATTCTCCATTCAATAAACTGGTATCTGCCCCCATTTTGTAGCAGCACTCCCACAAACTTCTCTCCAACGTCCTCCATCGAAAACACAACTTACATAGAACCGTCAATCGCATCAATGCATGCCATTCCCCAAGCTAAGAGACCAAACGAGCCCGTACCTAACCGTGTTCCGTTCACAAACGCTCCTCTGCATGCGTAATGGCGGACCAAGTGGAAAAGTTCCGTCTCCAGCCTGCCCGGGGGGCTCATCCGTGCAGTGTTGCTCACAGTTGGATGTTGTGTCGGCACTTACAGCAGGCAGTCTGGCCGGCCAACGCGCTGACGAAATTGTTTGGATAGAGGACGAGAGCGAGAGAGAGGAAGAGGGAGGGCGAGGAGAGAGGTGAGGGAGAGGCCAGAGACAGGGAGGGCTCTATGGTGGGCTGTCTGGCTTCGGATCAGACGGCTAGGGGTGATGTGCACATTTATAATGCATTTTCGGTGGGTATTGGCTTATATCCGATTCAGTTATGTACCGATACCATCCCTTCTTACTTTGGGTGCTGATCTGTTTGAAAGCTAATTTGCTAACGTACATCGCTAATGTGCAAAGGTGTAATACACAGTGCATAAATACACTGCACCTTACAGTACTGTATTGTATCCCATTACGTAAAGCGGAACAAATGGTCACAAAACTCGTTGGCCCGGTTTCCGTAGCCTTGTGCTATACTGGAATTGAGCGAGCTGACTAGTTCGTAAGTCATGACTCATGCTTCCCCGGTAGGGCTGCAACGGGTTATCGCGGTGTGCATAACGGGTATGAGTTATGGATATGAGATATGCCCGAATGGAAAGGTAGAAAACTAATGGCAACGTTGTATTGCTAAGTGTAAAAACAAAATCGAAACTAGAGTCTTATTAATCTAAAAGTAAAACACAAAATTTCTAATTTCGTCTCGATAATCGTTATACCTATGAAATGGATAAGAATTCCTGAGAAATTCAACAAAAACGTCTACACTATTCGCACATAGGATGCAAGATCACCAAGCATTCTCCTCTAGGTACCACAAAAACCACCCTTCCGAGCCGCTGCGCAGCTACGTTTCTAATTAGCCTTCTCAGCTGAATAGAGAGCCGCACAGCTAGCTGCTGCAACTTCTTATCCCGCACCTCCTACCACAGAAAGCACCCCAATGCCTCAATGGCACCCACCCACTTAGTGTCTGGCCCAATACAATCCGCCGGGGCGGCGGGAGGGTGCCTTTGTCACCTTCCTTTAGCCAACACGGCATCGATCAAGCTCAGAGCTTTCTGTCCTGACAACGGCTACCCTAGGGGTCGATAGCCGCCGGCCACGCGAACGGGTAGCCTCGGGCGTGGTACGAGGATGGACGGACAGGAGGAAATAATGTGGAAAGAAAGATTCACAGAGATGGCGTTTTAGCACAATATGGCTTTGGGGTGCTGTCGACATCTTTGTGCTTGTTTGTCGTTGTTCCAAGGCGCTTCAGATGGAACATTGTTGGGCGTGGAGATATATGGCTGCTGGTTTTATTTGGGATGTGATGAGGATTTACAAAGTAATTTGTTCCCTGACGCATCCAGTTTCATTTTATTTTGCATTGCCTTTTTAAGACTATTTAAAAAAAAACCCTTGTGTAATATATGTATGATATGAATAGAATACCCCCATAAATGATTACTCAGTTGTATTGCTTTATTACTAAATGATCGATATCAATTGAGCATTGACGCCTGCTTAGTATTCATAGGTCACTCAGCATGCCACGGTTGATCACAGAGTCATGAAAATATAGATGAGTTTGTGCCTTGAATTCCTGATACTATAACAACATTGCTTCTAATAGGTATCTAATAACCTTCGCGTAATCACATTTAGTCCGAATTAGCTCATCCCTAGCCACTAAGTCCTCCCTCCCCCCCCCCCTCATACCATCCCAATGCCCACGTCGTCAGGGCAGGCTTATCACGCATCGAATCCGCAAGGAACTATTGAAACCCAGCCGCCAAAATTATCCGCTTCACTGGACTGGAACCAAGCGTGTCACCGCAAACGAAGCCGGCCCGAAGTGGAAGTCAGAAGCCACGGCGTCGGTACATGCGGCCGCGGTCACGCTGGAGGTCAAGGTCACGGTCACGGTAGAGCGAGAGCGGCCGTGACAATTAGGAGTCGCCTGGATACGCTCCGTCGAACACAGAGAGAGTGACAGAGAGAGAGAGAGAGAGAGAGAGAGAGAGAGAGAGAGAGAGAGAGAGAGGGAGAGAGAGAGAGAGAGAGAGAGAGAGAGAGAGAGAGAGAGAGAGAGAGAGAGAGAGAGAGAGAGAGAGAGAGAGAAAGAGAGCTGGGGAGGGGATTAACTAAAGGTGTGCACTAAGAAGGAAGAGTAAGGTAATTTTTAAAAGGTCCGTGAACTACAATATTCAAAGGATGCTCGAATGATAAATGGAGTTAAACCTTCTAATTGCTCTCTGGTAAGCGTGCATCGCCTTTACTAGGTTTTCTTATCAAATGCTTTATTTTCATGCTTTATTTTCATGTACAACATCGTAATTGTCACATCCGTGAGAAGAATATCTACGTCGGAACAGGCAGATAGATAGATCACATTGATGACTAACATCCTGCCTATTGAAACTGAAAGGATATAGTGTTGCAATGAGAGTAATATGCATAAATAAAAGAGGCGCCTATTTTGTTGTCTTGACACCAATAGATGCAACATCGACTACCTGCATTTGATTGGTGCTGTTGCAAAACTGCGCAATGATTCTTTAAAGGATCTTTTATTCGTTTCTTGGGCAGCACCTTCAATAGAGATTGGCAGCTTCTGCGTAATATCAGCGTCCGAACAATGAGAGCTTCTTTGTGGCAACAAAAACAGCAATGACGGATTGGCGTCTTACGCAAATATTGACGGTCTGCGTGGTTTTGTGAGCATCAAGGTGTTTTTCATGCGACCACTAAGCTTTGTTTTTCCTGTGGGGAAAGACGTCATTTACATCGTCATTACAGGGTGTCGACTGCCGATGATTTATTTGCAACTTCGTCTCGTGTGTTGGAATTACGGTAACAAGCGTCGTGCTAAAAAACGAAAATACCAAAAATGTGATTTTTGGTTACAATAAATGTCCCAGATGTCCTACGAGCTGGAGGATTGTGATATCTCAAGCTTGCTGAATTTTAGAAATCATTAAATATGTTGATTAAATTTTGCATTTGCTTCTGATTTCCGAATACTGCAAATATTTACAAATTAATAAACAACAAACTTCGATAATTCAGCGCATCGCATTCGTACCTTTTGCCCCTCTGACGTCTGAATTCCATGACCAAACTCCATCTCCACAGTGACCACCTCCCCAAACCCACTTCAAAACTCGTCCCGCTAATAGCATCCCATCACACCTGTCTGGAGAGGTCACTGACCTCCCCCCGCACCTCCGCCCCCTCCCCCTCATGGATCCTCCTGACTGGGGTCGTTCACACCCAGGTGTGGTCACCTGACCTTGAAGAGACGCTCTATCGTGAAGACGCTATTCAGAGCGCCCAACGGCCGCAGCGGAGTTCAGACCAGAGTCAGCTGACCAGAGTCAGCTGAGCTTTAGTGGCGTCATTTGTATCGTAAAACAGAAACAACTTTACCTGTGAATATGAACAGGAAGATGTTGAAGTGTGGCTTTATGTAACAACAGAGCTGTGCAGTGTTTTTGAACCATGTTTATCTGCAAGATCTCAAGGAAGGGATTACTTGGAAGCTGGTCTTGGGGATAAGGAAGCTTGGTGGCTTAAAAGGGATACTCTATTCGATTGGGATGTATTTTTGGTTCTATTCCTGGAAAATCTATCACAATATTTGGCACAACAATGCTTTGTTAGTTAGCTTGCCCGTGATAAGCGATAAAAAAGAATATTCAAAGGATGCTCGAATGATAAATGGAGTTAAACGTTCTAATTGCTCTCTGGTAAGCGTGCATCGCCTTTACTAGGTTTTCTTATCAAATGCTTTATTTTCATTATGTAAAGCGATTCGCTAGACAATTTAAAAATAATAAAAGCCTGCTGTTTCATCGTAACTGGAATTACATTGCATATTTTAATTGTTATGTTTATCTTTTCTCGCGTGATGTTCCGAGAAGTTCTAAACGACCTTAAACCAGTATAGCGCCTTTTGGGGCGACTAACGGAGCGAGCGAGGGGGTGAGTCTTGCACGTGCGAAATTTCGAGGGGGTACCTCCAACTGACTTGTGCACGGCACCCTACTGACCGGTTTCTAGCGATGTGCCAAATTTGAGCACAATCGGCCCAGCCGTTCTCGAGATCTGGAAACGACCCCTGCACGTGCGCACGTGCAGCAGCACCCCAACTCTGGCACATGGATATGCATTGCCTAGTGGGTGCCTACCTACATGCCAACTTTCAGCGCAATCGGCCAAGTAGTTACCGAGATATTGCAACAATTACAAAAGTGACACCTCTTCGTTTTGCACGTGGCACGTGCATAAGGGGTCACCCACATGCATCGGGAATAGTCCAATACTTGGTAGAAGGAATGAAGCTACCCTACAAAAATTACGGCGTGTAAATCGGTCAAGTGGTTGCTGAGATATAAGCCTCGCAAAAGCGTGACCACGGCCGGCCGGCCGGCCGGCCGGCCGCTCATACTCAGAAATTTCCGTTAATCTAAGGAAAGACTACGCTCGCTTCGCTCGCTCCGTAATAATTTGGCTTATTTGAAGATGAAAGCTCCATCTGTACCGCAAAAAGATTCAGAGTAATGCGTGGTTCACACCGGATCCGTAATGACGCCGTAACCGTTACGGCCGTAATGAGCAAGACATTTCTCAAGATTCCCCAAGCATTGCGACTTTTCTAGACGAAGTTGAAATTTGGCAACCAGCCGCCGTAAACTGGCATCGTCCACCGTACTCGTTACGGAACGTAAGAGAAGTTGGGAAAATTGAACTTTTCGACCCGACCGGCCGCCGTAATGACTTTTGTTGACATGTATCTCCAAAACGGTTTGACTGTTTGATGAGCGGTCTTCTTTGGGGAGGGGATGTATCTTTTCTTCATGGAACTGTGCTATCCATAAAAGTCATGAGTGCCTGTTACAGCGCGTGCCACGTGCGACGTGAGAGGTTCCAGAAGAGCTCGTCATTTCATAACTCGGGAACGGCTGAAGCGATACAGCTCAAAATTTGTTTGTTGTTTTGGCTGGGTGCACACTACACATCCGGTGACCTTTGAACGGTTTTGAATCTCTTCAGCGCGTGCGCACGTGCACACCCTTTTTAATATCTCGGGATCTGCTGGGCCGATAGCGCTCATATTTTGTATGCTAGAGGACACCATGTAAATATGAATATTGCACAGGTTGGCAAAGACCTGTGCATGCACGTGCGCACGTGCGTACCCCTTTTTAGTATGTGGGGATCGGATGGTCCGATAGCGCTCATATTAAGTATGGTGAAAAACACTATGTTTTTAAGCATATTGCACGGGCTGGCAAAGACATTGATTTGCACGTGCGCACGTGCGTACCCCTTTTTCATATCTGTGGATCGGCTGGGCCGATAGCGCTCATATTTTGTATGCTGAATAACACCATGCTTATGAGCAGATTGCACGGGTTGGCAAAGACATTGATTTGCACGTGCGCACGTGCGTACCCCTTCTCCATATCTCGGGATCCGCTGGGCCGATAACGCTCATATTAAGCATGCCGAATGACACCATGCTGACCTGCAGCTTGTACTGGTCAGCGAGGGTATAGGCTAGCACGTGCGCACGTGCGCACCCTTTTTCCATAACCGCAGATCGGCTGGGCCGATAGAGCTTATATTAAGTATGCTGAATAACACCATGCATATTAGAAGACTCCACAGGTCAGCGAGCGTATTGGTCTGCACACGTGCGCGTGCTTACCCTTTTTAATGGCATGTTCCGATTGCTTGGGATTGCATCTTTGGTAGGTTAAGCCAAGGTATCGCCGAGCGATTGTGAAGCTTCCAAATGTTGACGAGGGCAGCGGTCTGCTCGTGCGCACGTGCAGACCCTTTGGCCTTTTACCTTAGCTCGAATCAACCTGCCAATAATTATTATTTCTTGTGAGCATGCCCTCAGCGTGTAACGTTCACGGCTTACTTTGTATCTTGTTTGTGGAGTTCTGAGTTCTGAGTTTCATGGAGTTCTGAGTAAACATCACCGGCCATATTGCCTCTGCTACTTGCTAAATTTGATACTTGGACTTGTAGATATTGGCAGACGTTTGAATCCACATTGACTCTTGGCAAGCCAATCGAGCAAATGGTATACAATCCAGATTCTGGCGTCCGTTGGTATTCCCATCACCCACGAATAGCAAAGAATGTAAGAAATAAACTTCAGCGTTGACGGGCATAGACAGCCCTCTTGTAATGCAAGAAATAATGCAAGAGTCTCCGACCAGTGTTCTGCCCATCGGCGTTTAATTAACAATGATATGACTCGATACAATTGCAGACCGCTATGTCAGAGCAAAATTAACAAATTAAAAGGAAGAGAGTAAAACAAGTCTACATTCTGGCGCTCCAGTATTAAAAACAGCTCTTGGCTTTAGTCCATTTTCCGCTTGCCTATAAACAAAATAGAGTTTTGGCGCACTTGCTTCGAACGGTGACGCTCAGCGATGGCAATTCCCGGTGCACACCGAATCCGTAACCATTACGGCGTTACGGCGTCAAAAAATCGAACTACGCATGCGCGTTGCATTGTGCCCTCCACTTTCGAGATATTTTTTAATCGCCACCGTATTCATTACGGAACGTAACGGTCATTACGGATCCGGTGTGAACCACGCTAAGTTTAATCACACAAATAAGTGAAGGCCCTACCCTCGCTTCTTTTCGGGACCTCACTTCTTCTCTTCTGCGGAGGACCTTCACCGTTTCCCAGCTCAAACTGGCTACAGGGAGTTAATTGTTTGACTCACTCATGAAGTGTCTACCCATCAGCGTTGTTTGGGTATGTAGATTCGGTTTTGGTTGCACCACCAGCCCAAAAAAAAACAATATAGGAACAGATTTTGCATTTAATTATGCAACGCTGCGGTACCTTATTGATAATTCACTTGCGTTAAATGTGTGGTCGAGCTCCAGTCCCAACCAGAAAGTCATACATATGTATTAGCCGTTTTCACGACGGCTATCTGGTACACATTTGATGCAGATTAGGTGCAGATTTGGTGCATAGTTGGTCAAATTAGGTTCAATGTGTTTCTCAAAAGTTGTCCGTTTGGGCTGCATAGATGCTTATAGGCATCATTTATCAAATTATCAGGCATTGCTGTCGATTAAAACATGACTGAGATAAATTCATGACATGAAGATATTTGTTATAAAAGAGATTAGGTGCAGATTTGGTCAAATTAGGTGCGTTTGCCACTCGCCAGATAACTCGTGAAACGGCTCATATCTACCGATAAGCCAAAAAGCAATTAACAAAATGAGTCAATGCATCGAGAATCTACGAGTCTCTCGTGCAGCAATTAGCCGAGTCACATGATAGCAATACTTGGCTGATCTGGATAAGGGGCAACATTTAATAAAGTTGTATTGTTGGCTGAAGTTATCAGGGAAGTTTCGAGCCTCAAACCGGTTTTTGAGGTAGGTATTGGAATGACAACAGCAGGACTGAAACTATCAGCATATTTTGAAGTGGCTAAAAGGAAATATTTAATTTTTTTCGTAAATTCATTTATATCCGTGCAATGCAGCGCTGCAATGTGACTTCTCAATCCATTTCAACATTTGTTTTCACTTTTGAAGAACCAACGTGACCCCCTAATTACTTTCAACAAATATAACAAATTATCGCAAGCCAATAACACCACACCACAGTCAGTCCTCCCCAAACAAGGGGGGATCTCAACCCCACTCACCTCACACCTCTCCCAGCTGCGTCGTCAGCGATTGTTGTCCTCGTTCTGTCGTCACCAGGAGCGTCCGTCACCACCACCACCCCAGTCCGGGCCTCGTGCAACACTGAACACCAACAGTCGTCGTCGGCGGCGGCGCGGCGGCGGCGGCGGGCGGCCGAAGCGGCGGCGGCGGCGGCGGCGGCGGCGGCGACCCAGGGCGGTTTCAAGTTCAAGGTCACTGGGCTGGGTACCGGAGGAAGGTGAAAAAGACGCCAAGGGGCCATGACCGGACACGTGCGGAGCGGGACAACGGGACCGGTGGGTTTTGGGGCGACGGTGCGATGGCAAAATGTGTTGAGGGCATGTCTAAAGAAAGCGTTTGATTTTTTAGAAAAGTAATGCAGGCCATTTGTTTTATGCAAGATTTTTTTTTTCATTGGCTGCTGGATCGTTTTTTTTTCTGTCCACAAGAACACAATTTGTAATTGATATTTTTAGCATTTTTCAAAAATAAATTTCGATGAATTCGAATAGCATTATTTTGCAATATGCAAAAATTAAATTTCTGCTCATCTGTTTTTATACTTTGCCTAATGATAAAGGAAAAGCGTGAAATCGAACTACCTACGCCACAATCGAAACGCTCATTTTTTATATCTCTTATGATATTTGTAATTAGGAGGTAAACTGCTAGTAAAGTGAACATGTGATTCAAGCTGGAACTTCTGTTATTTTTATCGGTCAATTGACTGCATATAATAAGTCACACATGGCGATACAGACATTTAGTTATTGCTAGCCTCAAAACTTGACCCTGCGCAATACGATCAATG
Source organism: Amphibalanus amphitrite (assembly GCF_019059575.1). Classification (NCBI taxonomy): domain Eukaryota; kingdom Metazoa; phylum Arthropoda; class Thecostraca; order Balanomorpha; family Balanidae; genus Amphibalanus; species Amphibalanus amphitrite. The sequence continues at coordinate 73,949 of NW_024881883.1, forward strand.
TAATTCAAGGAAGACGTCGACTGGAAAAGTGCGACAAGGATATTTTTGGAATTTCTTGCAGCCAAACATCGTCACCCCTGGTCCCCATTGCCGGAATGTGACCCCTGTCCTCTGTTACCACCGGACTCTCCGCTGTCATTTCGCCACCATAGTTCATTAACCGGTGATTTTGGCCGACCACTCAGCCCACCGGGGCTCGACTTGGTGCTCTAAACTGGTCCCGTTCTGCCGGCGGGAGGGTCGCTGGCCCAACGCCGCCTCCAAAGCCACAGCCGGGTCGCTGACCCCCCGGTCATGACATCTAAGGTGGGAGGGGCAGGCGGAGGGGGCCGGGAGGGGAGGGGCGGGGCGGGGCATTCATGAGATGGCTGGGTGTGGCCTCCTGCCACGAAGTTGGCATGTGACGTAGCTCTGCAGCTGTAGTGCGTAGTTGTTTGGAGCTGTTGACAGACAAAATATGAGCTTTGTTCGTGAGAGATCTAATAGGGGACCGGGTCATGGGACTTTTAATTGATGCGTTCGTCAGTCCTCAACCGGTTTTTCCGTTACTTTTATCCGCTAGATACATCCGTCGATGGGTGAAAATCCTCGGAGTGTCTCAGGGTTGATGACCATTTCAAAGAATTTAGATCCTACTGCTCACGGCTGGTAAGAGATCAGCTGATGGTAGTTGTAAATTTGAAAGGATCTAAGGAGAAGTGTAACAAACATAAATAGACATTTAGATCACTGCATTGACGTGGCTGCCACTGGCATGTATCTGTTGACGTATATTTTTCCAATTGCGCTGTTAGACTGGTTTGCTATCACCTGTTATCTTTTTTACCTACATTCAATGTCTTTATTGACAATGAAATGTCTTTATTTTATGGCTGAAATCATCAGTATTATGGACCCAGAGTCTGAAATAAATCTTATCTATCTATCTATCTATTGACCACTTTGTTCTTCTTTCCACATACCTATTGTCCAGAACACTTCATTTTCTGCGTTGGAATCCGCTTAGCACCTGGCTTAGCAGTTAGCACCCGCACTTACATCCTAACCTGAGTCCTAGCTGGCGAAAAGCTGGCTCAGATTCCGCCCGTGCGCTGGTTTAGCAGCAAAGCAAAGCAGGACTGTGTGGAATCAGATCAAATTATGTACTTAGTTCTCTTGAGGAAACTCTGTGACCTGGATTCAGAACTTCGCTCATCCAGGTCCGCCTACATTCCGCGTAGAGTTAAAATCAACTGAACTAGACCTTGACATAGAGAACTAGTTAAGTGACCTACCTACGAACCCAAAGTTGAAGATCTAATCAAGCACACAAATGCCACACACCCTTTACTGTTGAGAAGGAAAATGAGACTCGCGTCGATCGGACAGTGGTCGCGGCATCCGATTTCGTAATATGCCGATGCTATTGCTATTGCTATTTTTCAAGAAACTGACCATTAAAAGCCGTTCACTTGCCTACGCATCGATAACCTCGTGAGCTTCAGGAAAATTATCAATTTCTTTGGTCAGTAGCCCAAGGCCCTCCTGATTTCGAAGCCTGGACTTCAGGCTGCTCTGGCCGCTTGCCGCTAGCTGTTGGCAGCTTGAGAACCTTCACCAAAGTATTTGAGCTTTCGGGGTGTATAAGACCACATCTCTTGAAACACTTGGCCTTTTTGGGCTTAGTGAAAATACTTGCAAAGTAACAAAAAACATAGTCTGAAAGAAGACCATGACATCTGAAGGAGGAAATGCGCACTGTACTACTCGTCATTTTCATTGCCTCATTATCATTAATAGCTGATTTATTCTTTGGGCACAAGTGAGCTATCAGCATGACACCAGCATAAACAACAAAATGTAATAAAATAAGAATGAAAACAAATAATGGAAAAGGAACCAATTTTTTACTGCAGGTATTCTTCTCAAATAGCATGCAGATCACCATGAAACACAATGGACCTTCACCCACGTTTCACTGGCTTCACGAGAAGAAACCGTATGAACGATGGCAGCTACTGCAAACACAACTACAAGAATCGAACAACGGAACTTATCTTCGAAGAAAATGACCTTCGCACAAAACTTTGTCCGCATCTGTCGCCAGAATAAATTGTACGTTGCCTGTGGGACATCGGTATGCATGTCTTGAGACATTGGCTACGGTCACTGGGATATAGACCACTTATGTATTGGGGATGGCTGCGTACTTTTAACAGGTTATCGCAACGTGCGCACTAAACACACGCGCACAAATATTAACGCACGTCAGTGAAAAGCCACTTATCTTGAAAAGTGAAACACCTGCCGAAATCGACATTAGTTATTTGGAATGGATTCAAGAAGACCTCAGGTTTGGACTGAGTCGGCTACTGGCCGCTGACGGTCCGCCGCACTGGCTGCGTCCATCCCGACCGGATGGTTGTGTCCCGGTGCGACAGGTCACCTATAGTCACTCAACGGATGGCTGCCGAACAGGAAAAAATGACCAAAGATGATAATGGGCTGTTCAAGAGAGATTCTTTCCGTCTTATTTTGTCCATAGTCGTACCCAATGTTAATTTATCAAATCTAGTTATACCTAAGTGTTTAATGCTTTTAATTATATTTCATATAGGCTAATGAAAGTTCATCAAATCAATTCTTATGAAAAAGGAAAATAAAACTTCATGTGAGAATTTATAAAAACTAAAAGCAGTAATAACTAACAAGATGTGATTTAAGCTCAAAAGAATTGAAGCTGAGTCCCAAGCGCTTTTAAGAATCTTCACAGTCATCGTGCTTCCTCTCCATCCTTTATAAATGGCATGCTCATTCCCCAGCACGCTCGAGTTTTACGATGCCTCTCGCCTCACGATGACGTAACTCCACCCCTCCCCCTCCCTATCCCTCCCTATCACCCAAACAGCGCTCTCACGTGGCTCCCACAGCTCTGCTCACGATGCGCGAGCCTCCTCGGGGCCTCGGCTGGCAAAGCTGCGCCCTTGAACCGACCAGTGCGCTCAGAGCCCGAATAATCGACCATCATTCGATGCCCTCCGGTGAGTCTGGAGTCAGCGCATCGACAAAGGTGCCATCTTCGTGAGAGGGGTCAGCGACCTCTGAGCGCGATGAACTTGGCGTAAATATATATTTAGACCTCATTTTCTGAGGGATTTTAGCCTGGAGGTAATTAGGATAAATGTCCAATAAGAGTTTTATGTGAGCAAGTGCCTACGGTGACTGGTGAGCATAGGCAGCAGAGTGAAAGTGAAGAATAATGCTAGGACTGCCGTCTGGTGTTGGGTTTTGTTACCACTAGTATAATAACTAACCACTAGTGGCGCTGATGTCAGTATTTCACACGATTTCGCTCATCGCTCTCAGCATAATCCTGGTTTACTTACGAGATGAGGTATGTCTGTAAACTCTGTATGTACTGGTGTCCAGCAATGGCGTATTTGTGACCATATGGATAAGTTACCGCTTTCCAGCGCTCCGGAGTTTATTCGACTTAAGGGGAATTATTTGCTGTCGGATGTTGGAGAACGGATGACGTCTAGGGAGACCAAAAAAGTTGGTGCCCAAAAGCAGATGAAGTAAAATTTCCTTGAAATTCAATTGATGAGGAAGTTCTCACCCGTCATGGTATGCTATAATTCGGGATTGCCGTTTACCACTCCCATCTCAGCAGGATGGATTCAGTAACCATCGGATACCGACTTTTTGGTATACCGATACCAAACCGATACCAACTCGGTATTTGGTATTTCAATCCTATGTGTTTGGTATTTTGTTGGTATCATGAACCCTCGCTAATGTTTAAGAGGCTAAGGGATCGGTAAAAAGTTGGTATTTTCCTCATGTTTCCAAGTTGGTTTGGTTTCGGTATTTCTCCACGGTTTTGGTTGGTAATTGGTTTGGTATCGGTATTCCGATTTTCCGTAATTGACATCACTAGTAACCATCGTCAACCAATTCAGTAACTATCGTAGTCAACACTCGACTTGGTTAAATTTCTGCAGTTTTGCATCTTATTCACTCACCCTATGATCCAAAAATGGATGGTCATACCGCTTATAACGAAAGCGCTTATGGATCCCATCAAAACTAATGGATGCGTCCATCTGTTGACTCCACGCTTGATAGATATGTGGCGCTTAACACTGCCACGGTGCAAAAAAGTCGTAAATTCGTGTAATGATGGTAGCTCTTCAAGTATGTACCTTATTTAGAAAATTGATCACAAAATTTATAGATTACTAAACAAATACCCAGAGACTGAAACAACTAGAGATGTCAATCGGATACCAACTTTTTGGTATACCGATACCAAACCGATACCAACTTGGTATTTGGTATTTCAATCGTCATGTGTTTGGTATTTTGTTGGTATCATAAGCCCTCACTAATGCATAAGAGGCTAAGAAATCGGTAAAAAGTTGGTATTTCCCTCAGTTTCCCAAGCTGGTTTGGTTTCGGTATTTTCCCGTGGTTTTGGTTGGTATTTGATTTGGTATCGGTATCCCGATTTTCCGTAATTGACATCACTAGAAACAACGCATCAGGTCCTTGCGTAAAACCGTTTAAATTCTTAGCCAGAAGTGGTACCGTGAAACTACTTTACCTTCTTCCCGATACGAAGATAAGTCTTTTCCTAATAATTACGGGTTTTACTACGTAGCTAAATGCAGCAAGCCAATCAATAGAGGCGCACCTCGCGCCCATCAATCATTTGACTTCACATAAGATGCTAGGGCTAAACAGTCCATGACAAGACAATCCTATAAACTTGATCCAGCACCGGCCAATGTAAACCTTTCATTCGAAAACCCCTCAGACTTTGTGTTCAGTTTCAAAAAGGTGGCCAGCTTAGCATCCCGCCCAGTATATACTGGCCCCGCCTCAGCGGATGTGCCCCAGTCCGCCCAATCAACATGGCTTCCGTCGAGCGACCGGCGTCTGGCGGAAAACCAACCGGAAGTCAGCCGGCTCGACCGGAAGTGCAGCGTTGCAGCACCTCTCGGGAGCATTTCCACACAGATTCCGGCGGTCATGGGTCGATAACATGGCCTGGTGTGATGTCTAGGGTACAGAAGGGAGTGCCAGTGAGCACTCTGAGTGTCCAGGGCAGCATTGGTCGTCGTGTCGTCGTTTCTTATGTAAAAGTTTAGACCAGAAACACGCCTTTTCGGGCGATAAACGAGCGAACGAGAGGGGGGGCATGTACGTACGAAACTGCGTGGAGGTACTTACAACTGACTCGTGCGCGGTAGGTACCCTACTAACATGTGTCTAACGTTGTGCCAAATTTGAGCGCGATCATTCTCGAGAACTGGAATTGTCACCCTGCACGTGCGCACGCGCAGTCACCCCAACTGGGACACATAAAATATATATTGCCAGGTGGTTGCCTGCAGGCTGGATACATGCAAAGTTTCAGCGATCCAGTATTGTCGAGTACCGAGTTACTGTAATTATTCCAAAACTGACATCTCTTCGCTTTGCACGTGCATCAGGGGTCACCCACATGCATCGGTAACAGTGCAATGCTTGGTAGAATGGATGAAGCTAGCCTACAAAAAATACCTCAAGAATCAGTCCAGCGGTGGCGGAGATTTTAGCCCTGCAAAAGCGTCCCCACGGCCGGCAGGCCGATCATGCTCAGAAATTTCAGCGATTCTAAGTAAGAATTCGCCCGCTTGTCATCAAACGCTTGAAAAAAAAAAACGTTTTGAGGAGTGCAAATCGGATTGATGATTGACGTCTATGTCATGGGCTATAAACGGTGCTGCTAAAAATTCCTGTAATCTATTATTATTTCTCTGCATAAAAAATAGCCCATAAATACTTCACCAGCAGTAGCGGCGGCACACCTTCAATTAAGGGCGGGGGGCACTGCCGACTTTTGGTCCCATTCTTTCCATGCAATGCCCATAGGGCTAATGTTAAAGTTCCCAAATTAAAGGGGGCACGGTGCCCCGGCGCCCTCCCCGTTCCGCCGCCTATGTCCACCAGGCTAAGCGCGTGTGTAATCACAGCTCACAAGCTTCATTTATTATGCAAATAGCCGTTTTTTTAGATTTTCGGTAGCATATGCAAAATATGGCACAAAGCACAGCTGATCACCAGATCAAACAAGACACAGGAATGAAGAGTTATTCTCTCTCTCTCTCTCCCTCTGAGTGCACTCCAACAAAGCAGGTGGGCACTTTCAAAACAATACATATTTTCACCCCTCTCGTGTGTTCTCGCTACATCGCACAGCTCATCCCAAAGAACACACCACCGCAAATTTAGAACAGTGAAGCCTTCCTCTTCTTCTGCATCTTCTTCCACTGCGGCAGGCGCTGAAACTCCTCTCTGGTCATGCCGAAGACCGCTGAGAAATCTGAATCGGAGAGGAAGTCCTCTCTGCGTGATGGATCAACACCTTCGGGAGGCCGGCGCGACTGCAGCGCCTCTAGAGGAAACACTGGTGTGTTTTCTGGCCGCTGGGTGGTGCAGCTATCGCTCTCATCACTCCCATTGGCTGAGGCTGTTGGCGAAGTAACGGCCTGCTTCACCACCGGCCAGCTCAGCTGCGCCGCCCAAAAGTCGGGGTCCCAGTGAGGGAAGAACCCGGTGAAGATGGGAGGTTCCGCCTGCTGGTGCACTCGATAGACGGGGATGCTCTCCCCACGTCCTGCCGGGTCGCGGCTGAGGTACTCCAGGGCAGCCCTCTCGCTGCGGCGGCGCTCAGCGCGGTTGGCGCGCACTGAGACCCAAACGAACACGGCGTCCCAGGCGTCCAGAAGCATGACGTCGTCCTCACAGAGGTCTGACTGGTCAAAGTCAGCCACCTCTTCCACCGTCAGCTTTCCGGAGGCGTCGGAGCAGTGAAACAGACGCGCCGGCATGCGGACCTGGTGGGTTGCTCTTGGTGTGGTATCGAACTCCTCATGACCACTGATTGCATCCCAGAATGCAGACGGCTCAGCGCCTTCTTCAATGATCAGAGGCTCGCTGTCCTTACAGAAGTCGAAGGCGATGCTACGTGCCGCGTCGCGCTCTTCACAGACAGAGTTTTTCCCGCACCAGACGAACACGCGTCCTCCGTCGCGAAGAACAAACGCGTCGTTGGAGTTGAGGGACGACGCGCGACAGGCCACTTCTAGAGCACGGGTGGCGTGGCGACGATTACTGCGAACGTGAAGCAGCAGCCGTTCCGTTTCTCCGTCAGGTTCTTCCCCAGAGTAGATGATGATCTTTCCACCGAAGATGGCGAAGAACTGAGGAGGCTCTTCGCCCTGAACGATACGCGCCTGGACGGCTCGACCTCGGAGTTTTCCGTCAAGCTCGATGGCTCGAACTGCAGCAGCTTCTTGATCTGCAGCACTGCTGCATGCTCCGAGCCAGCAGTACACCAGGAAACGATCCTTTCCTGCGACACGATAGCAGTACTGGATGACGTAGCAGTCACTTGCCCGGAAGACCCCGTGGCGACTCTCATCTAGTGGTACGACCTCGCCATCCTGAACACGCCAAACGTTCTTCTGGCCGCTGCCATCATCGACAAGCTGAGTCTCCACGGCCAGAGCGGTGTTGTTATGCAGCATTGCCGCGTCAAACTTCGCCGCAACCGTCTTGGCGACTCGACCCAGAGCTGGTACAGCAGCGGCTGCCTCCTCTGCTTCATCAGAGTCTACCCAGACGCCGAAGAGGCTCCGAAACTCAGCTGGTTCACCTCCATCGACCACCCGACAGAGTGGGACGTTCAGAGCACGACCAGTTTGCTTCATGTACTCCTCAGCAAAGCGGACTCCCTCGGCTCGTTCCTCTTGTTGCGCACGACGCCCCACCCACAGCCAGACGACATAGCCGACGTCGACGATGAAGACATCATCTGGCACAAGGTCACCCTGGGAGAGATCTCCGGTCTTCACCAGCTGCGGTCGGACTTCGTCTCCCTCGACGGAAACCACAAAGAGGGCGACCTCGGAAGCGGGACGACGTCGATCGGGCCAGTGGCGTTCCTCGCTGTCAGCATCAGCCGAGCGAACTGCGCGTTTTGATAGTGGAAGCAGCGACGTGAAGACCTCTTTAGCAGCGGCGGGAATGCGATCCTCTTCTCCACTAGCGACAACGACCACCGTTCGCCCACAGTGGAGAGCCTGAGCCAGCCGAACCGCTTGGATCTTTTCGAGGCCGTTGGCGGAGCGGCCGCACCAAACGAACACGAAGCGTTCCGTGACGATGACGAAGGCATCGCCGTCGTTCAGATACTCCCAGGCGACAGCCGGAGACTGGTAGATCAAAGGACGCCTCTTTCCGCGAATGAGGAACATCCTCGCACTGTAGTCATCCGATTGAGAAGCGCTCCCCTCGAGATACCTCAAGGCAGAACGAAAGTAGGAGCGGAAGCGTGGACTCTCGAAGCGCTCCGTCTCTCGGTGCTGCACGGGCCGTCCTCCAAGAAATCTGTCCAGCTTCACCGCTTTGCTAGCCGCCACTCTTGCTGCTTCAACATTGGTTTTTGATCCGATCCAGAAGTGGATGTGCACGGCGAGAGGTCCTCTCACCGCCCTCCCTCCTCCGTAGATGGTCTGCTCAGAGGCGGAGTACACCAGATAGGCGTCTCCGCGGTAGAAGGTGCCGTGCTCCGTCTCCGGGACCGCAACCAGCTCCTCGCCATCCACCCTCCACACCAAAAACGCCGGCGTGTCCGGAATGACACACGCGAAGGCCGGGTCCACGTTTGCCATCGCAGTGCGAAGGCGGTGCAGACGTCGCACAAAACAACTCAGTCGCGGCTGAGTGAACTCTGGCGCTCTCTCGCCGGGCGTCACCTTAGCTGCGTCGTGCCACACAGCTCCGCTGCAACTGACGGCTCTCGCTACCGCGGCACGCGACTGCCCGCTGGACCGCGGACGGAGGCAGGCCGGGGGCACCACGGAGCAGCAGCATGGCGTTATCTATCAAGCCACCGTTTCCTTAGTTCGAGGAAGACGTCTCGGCGTCTCCGGAGGCGCCTCCAGAGGGAAGGGGAGGGGCGGGTGACTTGTTTTACAGACTGCAGTGCTGCATGCCACGGTGCTCTGCAGTCTGCATGAGCTGTTTATTACGCTGTGGGCCTGTGGGGTATTTAGGTCATCAAGGGAGTGAACCCATAGCGGCTTTATTGCTGCTAAACATCGTGTCCTGTGTTCGCCTCTGCCGCCATGCTTTTTGAAGCCTCTGCTGCCATTGGTTTTGAATTAGCGACTTCTGTTTGAAGGAATATTTTCATACGATGATTGTATCGGTACGTGCAGCCGCGCAGTTCCGATTGCATTGTAAAAGTTTAAATGCAATAAAAGCCCAGCCACACTTCATGGCATGCATACTGATTCCTTCGCATTATTTTATAGCCAGTAGAGAGTACCATGCTGAATATTAATTGATGCCTATGTTGTGGTTTCAGCATCTGTCGAACGTACCCATTCTCCACTATTTATATTTCTGATCAATTAAAATCTTTGCCTGAATACATTGGAGAAGCATATCTACCATAGGCGGCGGAACGGGGAGGGCACCGGGGCACCGTGCCCCCCTTTGAGTTTGGCATTTTAACATTAGCCCTATGGGCGTTGCATGGAAAGAATGGGACCAAGTCAGCAGTGCCCCCCCCCCCCCCTTGAAGGTGTTCCGCCGTTACTGTTATCTACTGATGGTGATGTCTAAAAATGGTGGCAGAATGAGAAAATAAGAAGGATAAGATACAAGAGCAAGCAAATGCTATGAAGCACGTCTTCCCCCTGAACACCTGCTGCCCTGGGTGGGTTTGACGTGACCATGATCTGAGCTCAGCACTAAAATTGACTTATTCCGAACAAAATGTCTGTGTGATATATGGCTAGAAATCACAAAGGCAAAATTATCCAACCCTATCTCTTCGGTGTTTTGATGAATTATTTACCAAGAATCGGGCTTAAAACGGGCCTTTGGGTATTTGGCCTGCCTTGGAAGTCACCGATTGACTTGATGCCTCAAAAATGATAACATTCAGTGCGTTCGACAATATCTTACAGGTTCATTTTTTCACGAGGCTCGAGCTCAATTGTGGCAAAACGGCCAAGGACTTCGTTCTACGTACGTACCTTTTTGTACGTAAGAAGACGAACAATGCCTAACCAGGTAAAGGTCTTGTTTTAATTGTGCATGTTTTGCACATGTCCCAGTGTACCCTACGCTCATTATTTACAGATCGATGTTTGCATTGCGACAAAGCATCGTAGACGGTAGAACATCTCCAAAGAAGTACACAGATCGTTCACTTCGTGACATTGATACGCCGATGTAATTAATATGCATGCAGTTCCGCATTCCCAGGTCATTGCTCATCTGCAAACACTGTTCTTGCTCTCGGTGATGCAACAAGTCAAATATGCAACGTCAGTCGCGAACCTAACGAGTTTGTGGAATCCTCAGCAGTTACCAGTTAGGTAGTCTGGGGCTTTCAGAGGCAAGAACTCACTCATTTTCTGGCATCAAGCTGTGGCCTCGGCTGATTGAAATTAGACCTAGCACTCTCTGGGTATTTCCGTGTTTCTAGCGTTGGCTGCGGGTAAAATTCCAAACCACATACCTACTAATGACTGTAAACATAATGTTCATCTCCTGTCTTTCAAACTAGGACAATACGTCGTTCAACATAATGGCTTCTCGTCTTACAACATTCCAGAGCCTAGTGGAGCGTGCACTCGACCCGTGCCACGAGTGTTGAGTTGTGGATAGCGGTGTACGGAGTCTGGACTCTGGAGCAACAGACGGGTGTACTATGCATGCTGTGCCACCTCACCCGCGGGCCCGCGACATAGCTTCAGGTTCCTGGAGTCGATGGCAAGAGCCCCAAGCCCTCCGTCAAGGAACGCGACACCGCAATGGCGCAGTAAGGGTGAAACTAGAAGCAGCAGCACCAAGAGTTGGAGTTTATGGTGTAGCTGTGCGTCATTGGCTTTTTGACGTCATTTTGACGTCATTGGCTTTGTGATGTCATTGTACCAGATTGGTAATTATGTGGTGCAGTAACTGAATGATGGTGTCATACGCTAGTAATGTCAGCAGCTCCTTCGCACTCTCAGAATTGGATTTCATGTAAAACGTGATAGTTATATGTAAAGGGTTGCAGAGGAGCATTTTGATAAGCGTTGACAAAAGTGACCATGAAATGAATGTATAATATATGATCGCATGTCTGTCTGTGAATTGTAGGCACGGTCAGCGGCAGAATTGTAAGCTTGTCGTTAGAACGCATTCGGTGTTACTAGAAATAAATTGTGGCTTTGATTTCTTTTTATTCATAAGTGCATGCTGTCTGGCATTATCACACTGCAATGTGAGGTCCATTCACATCTTTTGTCATTCCAGAAGTAGCATGATTTAAATATAATATTCATAAGCATGCCAGCTTGCCTACTGCGTTGTTTTCCGACATGTCTTGCGATGCTTGCGGTTACAATAACTGGAAGACCACAGCCCAAAGAACCCATATCTCTCACCCGCCGTTATGCCAATGAAGTTCGCCACCCCGGACCTTTGTCACGTTAAAAACACGCAGACGTGGAATTCACGCTACCGAATACCAGCAACAACGCTGACGTTTTTATGAAGCGTGCAGTCTGGCTATAAAGACCCTCAGTAGCGGAGGAACTTCAGCAGTTCTGCGCAGCCTTCAGACATGGTGGACGCAAACCCGGCCTTCGCGTGTGTCATTCCTAGCACACCAGCGTTTCTGGTGTGGAGGGTGGATGGAGAGGAGCTGGTTCCGGTCCCGGAGACGGAGCACGGCACCTTCTACCGCGGAGACGCCTATCTGGTGTACTCCGCCTCTGAGCAGACCATCTACGGAGGAGGGAGGGCGGTGAGAGGACCTCTCGCCGTGCACATCCACTTCTGGACTGGGTCTGGAGCTAGTGAGACAGCAGCTTCGCTGGTGGAAAAGAGGGCGGAAGAACTGCACTGTCTTCTTGGAGGACATCCGGTACAGCATAAGGAGACCGACTGGTTCATGAGCCCGAGGTTCCAGTCCTACTTTGGCTCGTCGATGAGGTGTCTATATGGGAGTTATCCCGGGAAGCAAAGCTGTGCTGAAGCGCTAATCTCGCGTGGAACGGAAGGCGGTGCGGTCAGATGATGCGCTCTTCTTGTGCAGGTGAACTGCATCGGCAGATGCCTACATCTTCGTCATATTGTGCATGATTCTGTGTTATTTGCATAATGCATATGCTATGTTAGGTAGGTATGTATGATTGCTGCATATTTTTGTTTACTGTTTGCACGCTTATGTAAGTGCCTTTGTCGAACTCGTAGCCATAATAGTGTATTTTGGTTGGTTCATCGTATACGAATGTATGTAGTACCAGCTTCTTATGAACGTGTGTATGGCTTTCGATTCTTAGTCTACATTGCCCTAATTTCAATTTTGATGGCCAATTATCGGCATCGGATGTCCGCGCAGGCTGTTGCCAATAAAATACAATAGTGTTATCACGCCAGCGAAAACAGAGTTGTCCTGTGTACACATTACATGCATCTGCTTCTGTAACCAGTAATATTATTTTTGTAAATGCTACTTATTTATATTCAAGTGCTTTGTGTTACAAAACGAGATGCTAGAGCCGGCGAGACCTTAGGTTGAGTTAGATGAGTTGGATAATATAATTGTGCATGAAAATCTGTTCATCTTTTGTCTCATTTGATGAGTGAATAAAGGCTTGAGCTATGCTGAGACTATTTTTCTTAGTTTACCTAGCCCCGTCAGCATGAGTTGCCGGCACGTGACGTAGCAGTTGTGACGTTAGGGTGGTTCGAAAAAATCGATTTTTGGAAAGTGCAGCCTACAACAAGTGGAAAAGTGGCCTCATACCTTTAGAACACCACATGCAAATTTTTAGTGCGATTGGAAAAGTGTCTACATGGGCACTTTGCTGTTGAGCAAAGGTCTGCACTCACGTTTCAGGCGTTGCAGTCTCCCATAGTGGGGCGGGCCGGCGGGTTGTATCTAACACCAGGTGGTGCGGCAACTTCTGTTAAGTGTGTTGGGAAACGTTTTCCGGGCCAGATTGGTGATTTATTGTTACATTACCACTAAATGGAAGCATAATCATGCATTTATGGGAATTTTTAAAGTACAATTAATTATATGTAGTAAGCTTGCATTGTTGCATAACAGTCAATAATAGTGGCTTCGCTGAGGAGCCATATGCTAGCAATCCTCCTGGGGTTGCTTGGTACAAGTATATTAATGCCCCTTAACGAGTAGACCATTAAGAAACTTAAAATTTTCCTCATTTGTAAAATTCTTATGAAACATTTATCCATCGATAAAAGGTGTTTGCGGGAGGAGATTTTCTCCCATTGTGCTCGCTGTTTTCATCACTCCTCGTCACACAAGGCAGCCGGCAGCCGTCCCGTGCCCTTCTCGCCGTCACATGCCCGACCTCCAGGCGGCTGCACGAGCCCGTCGTAGCCCATGCCAATACAAAATACAAGCTCACTGCATGTGCCAGAAAAAAGGCAAGGTGCCTCCCGCTGAATGGATTTTTTTACGAGACCATAGAGGAAAAAGACAGCAGGTAATTGGAGCAATAGACGTGAAAGGGACACGAGCCATAGCTAGAAGGAGACAACGATCAGCAGGTCGGGACAAACCTGCTGATGCCAGTGGTAGCACAACACAGGAGCTGCAGGATCACGCTGATATTAGCGTGGGTTCTGCACACCCAAGTCCTGCTGACTCTGTCAACGAGGCTGAAAATACGATATCAGGTACGACAGCGACGTCCTCCGGGCTCCGAATCGGTGCAGAGCCGAATCGTCATATCAAACTTCGCTCGAGAATGCGACCGGTACTAGCTCAGTGACGGAGCTGCTGCCGCACTGGGTTCTGCACTGATGACACGTCGAAATAGTTTCAGAGACGGACCAGTCGAGCCTTATTACCAGGTCCAAGGTGAGGAGGTCTTCATTAATAATAGTGTACAGACACCTAGAGAGAGAGAGAAAAAATACTGAAGGAGCAGCTCAATGGAAAGCTACGTATGTGGGTTTTGATGGTAAACGAGACATCACAAGTGATAGAGGAAACCGTCGAAGGTGGTGAAATTATTCAACCTAAAAACACTAAACGGGAAGACCATCCAGTATATATACGAGGCAGAGCCTGGCTGCACATATATCGACCACAGCACCCGCGAGTCTGGCACCAGCAAGACTGTAGCGAGAAATGTGACTGACCGCATTCGAGAAACAGAATCTAAAGACACTCTGCAAGGTGTTCTAGCGGATGGAGCCAATGTGAACACTGCAGGCTGGAGAAACGGCGCAATAGTCGAAGTAAGAGGGACATTGAGATTAAAAACTTCCAGTGGCTGATATGCTTACCTAACGCGAATGAGCTGCCACTCAGACACTTGTTTACGGCAATGGACGGTGGCCATGGCACTACTGGAACAAAAACGTTAAAGTGTCCCTTGGGACAGAGGCTGTGCGGGGACGTCTACCAGCTCCCCGTGGTTGAGTATCAACCCATACCCACCTACGTCTAGCAACCGACCGGTGACGCACAGTCGGATCTCTCCGCCGATCAGCAGTTACTACTGAGCTATTGCCACTGCCAGGCACTCGCCGCTGGGCGGATACCAGTCACCACTGCTCGAAGAAAGCCCAGACCAGTAAACTACTCCCGCTGGTTAACACTGGCCACCCGGCTGCTGATACTGTACACCCGAACAGACGAACCCAGCGAAAGCCTAGTACACCTGGTAAGGTATACACAAGTCTACGCGCCGATGTGGTTTGCCGTGAGGTCTAACCCGCGCTTTGAAAAGTTTGATTGAAGTTTGATTGATATTTATATACACTGTGGATTGAAGTTTGATATGACAATTCGGTTCTGCACCGATTCGGAGGACGTCGCTGTCGTACCTGATATCGTATTTTCAGCCTCGTTGACAGAGTCAGCAGGACTTGGGTGTGCAGCACCCACGCTAATATCAGCGTGCTCCTGCAGCTCCTGTGCTGTGCTACCACCATTAGCGTCGCCACGGGGGGGGGGGGGCAAGCGGGGCAGCTTGCCCCCCCCCCCAACCTCGGACCGGGCACCCCCTGAGATCGATACAGATCCGATGAGATTTTGGAGTCGGGAAAAAATGGGGATACCTTTCTGAGAATGCCTGTGAGGTCAGACTCGGTTGAAGGGTGCAGTTCAGGCCAGAGTCGGAGTCGCAGTCGCCAAAATCTTCACGACGCCGATTCCAGACTCGGGAAAGTCAATACTGTGATTCATTCCATGTTCCTAGTTGGTTCTTTATTACATTTTATAGCCGTTGTTCATAAGTTTTGAAGTGCTGACACAAAATTTACGTTCAAAGTGTGACACTAAATCTTCGGGCCTTCTAAACTCTCGTCAAATGTCTCCGACAGACTCACCGTTCAAGTGCCACAGGGCTCATGAGCTTGCTTTTCACACAGGCTCCGAAGGAGCTCCACTGAGCTCAAGAAGCCTTCAGAGGGCCCAAACCGGCCTCTGAGAGTCCCACTGGTGTCCATATTCTCTGAGGGCCCATATGTACAGGGATCTTTGAGGACCTTACACATGCGTAGATCTCTGAAGGGCCACACGGATCTTTGAGAATACTTTCGAAAATTTCTGAGAACCTTAGGCCTCTGATAGCTCAGCCGAGCTTTTCAGGCGACAAATTTTGCACAACTCACGTGTGCCTCTGAGGGTCCCAGCACATGTTTCAATTCTTATGTCTCTATGTAGGGTCCTTAGGGATTCGACACAGACCTCTGGGGTTCACACTGCTATCTGAGGGCTCCCGGCTCACCCTGGGCCTGGTCTCTTAGCGCCCGCCGCCCACACTGGCTTCTGAGGGCCCCACCTTGGGTTTGGAAAGCCCTAAAGCACCACAAACACGTAACTATTTGGGGTGACCACACTGGCGGTCCCAGGGGGGGGCCACGGGGGCCATGGCCCCCCCTTTGGTGCTGAAAGGTGGGGCCATACTATCTTTTGGCCCCACCTTTCAGATCGAACAAAAGTCCTAGAAAAGTTTTACGTATGTTTCATTTTCTTTCTTGCGCCATCAAAGGACGTAAATTTCACTCATGAGTGGGCTCAGTTTCGCATTCTGTCAATTTGGCGGTCAGCGTCGCTGGCACCGGATCACGAGTATGGCCGGGTCTTAAATGGAATATCAGCGTGGGTTTACTTGAGGCTCTCGTAGGCCCAAGTAAACCCACGGTGGTGGGTGGGCCCTGCTAAAGGAGATTGGCTCTAAGACACTAAAGTAAGACCTCATGGGTTGGTGCTGTGCACCCGTCAGAAGCCCGGTGGTGACGCCGTATGCCGGCTTGGTTTCTAAAGGATTAGCGTGGGAACTCCGGGGCCTGCATAGAGTTTGCATGAGCTAGTATGTAATCTCAGAGGCATGTGTGTAATGTGTACACAATGGCGGTCGCGGGGGGGGGGCATCAGGGCCATGCCCCCCAAAGGTCAATAAAGGGGGCCATCATATCATTTGCCCCCCCCCCTCAAACAACCAATGGGCCCCCATATAGGTGTATGGGGCCCTGGCAATTATTCGATCGTCACGAGGCTTAAAAAAAACCACGCCCAGCTATTAATATAGCTCCCACACCGGTCTTTGAGCGTCCTACACTGACCTCTGAGGGAACTTCAATGGCGGTCAAGCGCCCACGTTGACCGCTAAGAGCCTAAATCAACCTCTGGGACCCCACTTCTGGCCTATGAGGGCCCCTAACCGACCTCAGGGGTCCCAACCGGCGTCTGAGGGTCTCACACCGGTCTCTGGTGGCCTTATTTCTGTCTGTGGTGTCCCAAGACGAACCTTTAGGTGCCAATGAGGGCCCCGCACTGGCTGCTGAAGACCCGATGCCGGCCTCTAAGGGCCTGCATTGGCCTCTGAGGAGGGCCCATCTTGGCCTTTGAGGGCCCTCTGCTGGCCTTTGGGGTCCAACGACGGCTCATGCCGGTCTTTTAGGGCCCCACGCTGACCTCTGAGGGCCCATGTTGGCCTGTAATGACCCACATTAGCCCAGAGGCGGATCCAGCTCAGAGGTTTGGGGGGGGGGGGGCAAACCATAAAAATTTATCGATTCTTTCCATGCATCGTCCATAGGCGTAATGTTAAAATCATGCCGTTTGGGGGGGGGGCAAATGCCCATTTTGCCCCCCCCTGGATCCGCCACTGCATTAGCCTCTGAGAGCCCAACTCGGTCACTGATTGTCTCAAACTACTGGCCTTTGTAGTTTGCAGGCCCTGTACTGGTCTCTGAGGGCCCTAAACTGGCCTCTGCGTGAAAACATACATGGGTGGGTTTCTGAAGATCAGAGGGCTCACGCAGTCTCCGGCACAGCCTTACGTTGGTCCTGATCGAGATTACTTTACGTCCTGATGGTCCCGCGCAGATTCCCTCATATTTCGACGTCGGGACCCCATGAGCCGGTGTGGGTCCTGGGGCTGGCAGAGACTGATGAAGTCCTTAGGGCTCAGGGCCAGTCTTTTTAGCAGTAAGGCTAGGCAGGTTGAGTGAGCCCCAATAGAGCCGTTGCGAAGCCCCGCAGAAGTCGCGCGCGGCCCTCAGATGCCAATTTTGAAAGCTCGGAACCTGTGGGGGGTCTCCAGAGGTCGGTGTACCTACTCTCTCCCGCCGCCACACAACTAGGTATGTTACCTATATGGGTAAATGTCATAGTCTGAAAATGCTCTCTGGGTTTCACATGCTTGTTCAAAGCAAGAGGTATCTGTACTTTTCCAAATTGTTTTATAGTGGTAAGGTCATGAATCCGCGTGCCTGACCTTCCAGTATACCTATGCTACACCGATCCGTCGTCATGGTGCAGTGGGCCGACCGGTGGAAGCACCGTGGGCCGGGAAATGGAACTGGTGATTTTGCCTTAAATTGAGCTTAAAGGGACACTCCCACCTTAAAGGGACCCTCCCACCTTCAAAAAAGTTAATGAATTGGCACGAAAGTGATGTCGCTCGGTTCAGAAAGAGCGAAAACGAATATCTACCAAATTTCATCGAAAAATATTCACCGGTTTTCAAGATATTAGACTTTAACTTTTGTTTACTTTTTGGGATCTCCGCTGTTCCTAGCGACTTTATTTGAAAGTGCGGCATTTGTTGCGCGCAAAACAGCATATACCACCGCGTGCTACCAAACGTTTTAGTAAAAGATTTAAAAATCGTTAGATCTCCGCTGACGTCACAAATTCTAAGGGGGCATACCAATGCACTAGCCCCTTAGAATCCGAAAACTGCAAGTTTGAAATTCCATATCTCCGAATTAAAGCATTTGTCGATGTTGTAAGTGCCCAAACCGGTATTTGCAGGCCATGGCCACCAATTTGGCTATCTCAACTCAAAACTAATGTTAAGGTGGGAGTGTCCCTTTAACATTAGTTTTGAGTTGAGATAGATAAAATTGGTGGCCATGGCCTGCAAATACCGGTTTGGGCACTCACAACATCGACAAATGCTTTAATTCGGAGATATGGAATTTCAAACTTGCAGTTTTCGGATTCTAAGGGGCTAGTGCATTGGTATGCCCCCTTAGAATTTGTGACGTCAGCGGAGATCTAACGATTTTTAAATCTTTTACTAAAACGTTTGGTAGCACGCGGTGGTATATGCTGCTTTGCGCGCAACAAATGCCGCACTTTCAAATAAAGTCGCTAGGAACAGCGGAGATCACAAAAAGTAAACAAAAGTAAAAGTCTAATATCTTGAAAACCGGTGAATATTTTTCGATGAAATTTGGTTGATATTCGTTTTCGCTCTTTCTGAACCGAGCGACATCACTTCCGTGCCAATTCATTAACTTTTTTGAAGGTGGGAGGGTCCCTTTAAAGATTTCACGCAAGAATCAGATGGATGAAGCATAAGTAATGCCAACTGCGCGGCACCTCGTGGACGTAAAAAATTAGCCGATCACCCCCCCCCCCTCCCGGTGACGGATAAATGTTATGTCCCGCGAGTATGACTTTGGCCCCCCCTTTTGCTAGCGGCTGCGACCGCCAGTGGGTGACCAACGCCGATCTTCAGGATCCTAAGCATACTTCTGAGAGCCCACACTGACCCTGAGTGGCCTAAAATGGCCTGGAAGTCCCAGGCCTGCCGCTAAGGGATCCCTTGCCGCTATGCCGTGCGAAATTTTGGTTCCGTTATCTTTTCTTCGCATTTGCAGCGCTTCCCTACACATGAAAAACGAGAAACTTTTTGTTCACACTCCCGTGTGAACAAAATGATATAATGTGAGTTCTTTATTCCACGTCTGCGATTGCGCGCCCACTTGGCGCACCGCCAACCAGAACACAACCACGCCCTGCGCGGGCCGGCGGCCGACTCCCGGAAACCCCGAGTCCGCGCGCCGGCGCCGCCAGAGGCGTCGTAGAACCTCTGCGACTGCATGCATGCGTGAATGAAGGTTTCAGCAAGGTGATTCGATTACTGAGCGTTTTTAACCTTTTTTCTGGGTGATGATCATGAGCGACAAGCGTCTGAACGGGGGCTCTCTAGAGTGCGTCGGCAATCGCAGCCATTGTGATTCTACCGGTCGTGTTTTTGTCAAAATTTTTCAAAATTTTGAATTTTCTGTAAAAAAAAGACATGTCATAGCTAGAAGGAAAACCTTGTCACCATCGTATTCCTCGCACTATTACGTGTCGAATGACATGTAGAATGAATGAGTAACGACTGGAGAAAGGCAAGATTTAACACAAAAGTTAATTTTGCCCCCCCAACCGAAAATCTCTGGCGACGCCTATGGCTACCACTGGCATCAGCAGGACTGTCCCGACCTGCAGATCGTCGTCTCCTTCTAGCTATGGCTCGTGTCCCTTTCACGTCTACTGCTCCAATCACCTGCTATCTTTTTCCTCTTTAGTCTCGTAAAAAAATTCCATTCAGCGAGAGGCACCTTGCCTTTTTTTCTGGCACATGCAGTGAGCTTGCATTTTGTATTGACCATGGGCGACGACGGGCTCGTGCAGCCGCCTGGAGGTCGGGCATGTGACGGCGAGAAGGGCACGGGGCGGCTGCCGGCTGCCTTGTGTGACAAGGAGTGATGAAAACAGCGAGCACAATGGGAGAAAATCTCCTCCCGCAAACACCTTTTATCGAAGGATAAATAGTTTAATAAGAATTTTACAACTGAGGAAAATATCAAATTTCTTAATGGTCTACTCGTTTAGGGGCATTAATATACTTGTACCAAGCAACCCCAGGAGGATTGCTAGCATATGGCTCCTCAGCGAAGCCACTAGGTTGGTATTATTGACTGTTTGCTATAGCAACAATGCAAGCTTACTACATATAATTAATTGTACTTTAAAAATTCCCATAAATGCATGATTATGCTTCCATTTAGTGGTAATGTAACAATAAATCACCAATCTGGCCCGGAAAACGTTTCCCAACACACTTAACAGAAGTTGCCGCACCACCTGGTGTTAGATACAACCCGCCGGCCCGCCCCACTATGGGAGACTGTAACGCCTGAAACGTGAGTGCAGACCTTTGCTCAACAGCAAAGCGCCCATGTAGACACTTTTCCAATCGCACTAAAAATTTGCATGTGGTGTTCTAAAGGTATGAGGCCACTTTTCCACTTGTTGTAGGCTGCAGTTTCCAAAAATCGATTTTTTCGAACCACCCTATTGTGACGTAGTACTACGTCACAACTTCATTTTGGTGGAAGTATACACTATACAGTGGAATGTGGAAACAAACGCAGTGGAATGATACCTCGTTTGTTTGAATCGATACATGTTTACCGAAGGTACAGCCCGCTAAGCTTTGTCTCAATTTTTAGTGAACACATAGGTATTAGACATTAAACAGTTGCGGATGCCGACGGCCAGTAACACTTGGCTGGGAGGGGGACATAAGTACTCTTTTGGCCTTATTTGCCAGCTCTGTTAACCCGGCAGGCGGTGGGCCTACCAGCCACCTTCCGCGCGGTGGGGGGGGGGCACTTTTTTGCCCCCCCCCCCCGTATCTCCGAAACTACTAGACGGATCCAGAAAATTCAAACGGCGTTCGATAGCCCTGTCAAATTTGTCGAGGGGAACCAAATTTCATTGACCTCGGGGTCACCGATGACGTCACAGGTCAGGTCAAAGATAAAATGTTTCACCGTTCACGGGGCCTCTAGGGAAAGCGCTACAACACCGAGTAAAACGCATTTTGTCGAAAATCAGCGATAAGGCGTCAGTTGTCTAGTACATATGTTGCTGTTAGAGGTCACTGGTCATACCAGGTCAGGTCACAGGTCAGGTCACCAAAGGTCACCAAGGGTCACCACATGAGCCCAACTTTACTAAGGTTATGCGATGCATGTTTTATGGCCAGTTTTTTTCATTTCCAACTCAATGGTGTTGGTTATAGGACCATCAGGTACGGTTTAGGTCACTTTCTGGTGGAGGTCAGGTCAAGGTCAGGTCAAAAAAGGTCACATTTCAAAGTTGATATTTTTGCATAAAATGGGTATCGATTCGATGCAGCTCGTCACGGGGAGTCTAATGGTGGTCTTTGTTTTGCGCTACGAGGTCTAGAATTGCTAAAAATTGAGTTTGAAAATTTGACGTCATCAATTTTGAACAGTTTTTTCGCTATAACTTGGCCAAAAAAGAGGTATCAATCTCAAATTTGGTATGTAGATAGAAGGCGGTAGGGGCTATCACATATATTCCGGTTTTTTCGAAATTCAAAAAACTTTTTGGATTTTTTGGCTATTATAATCAAAAAATCTATTTTTTGATTTTTGGGGGTCAAAATCCAAAAAAATCGAAAAACCGAAATAGCAGTTTTGTAGCCCTTTTAATTCCACACCTTTTATGTTCCACACATTTTTCTGTATCTCTAAAGCTGTAGGCCTGACAGCTCTTCCCGCGAAACCTTTTTTTGGGTCGAAAATGGCAAAAATGATGTCACTCTGACGTCATTAGCGGCCAACCTATCATAGCCTTTGGAAAAATTTTTGGTCACCATGTGCGCTAGCTGCTCCCGGGAGGGTACTGAAAGTTTGGTGACGATCGGCGCAGCGGTTCTCGAGATATATCGAAAAAACTAAAGGGGGGGGGGGCAAAAAAATGCCCCCCCCCCCCCACCGCCTGGAAGGTTAACCCGCGCCCTGCTGGGGGGGGGGGTGTTTGAACATCCCCCTTGTGGTTTTTCGCGAATATCTCAAAAACGGCGGCGCGGAGCGCCGCCGTTTTTGGTACACCTTATCATACATCAATTCTACACATGTTGTGAAAATTTCAGACCAAGGTCATTCAAGGTCAGGTCACCAGGTCACTTGAAATGACCTCACCTCATAAAAAGTTTCAATGTCTGTCATAGCTACACCGAGTGACCGATCGCTTTGAAACTTTCAGCGATTGCTAAGAGCAATAGCACGTACAAAATGTATATCTCAGAATTTTGATACCCATGACCTAAGGTCAGGTCAATTTTGCGACCTCCCCATTATAAGTCAATGGGAGAAAATTGAAATGCGCCTCTTTTGGACGAAAGGCATTACAAACACGCCCAAACACTGAATTATAAGTGGTTTAGACACACTGAATATGAAAATAGCGTCCGTGACCCCTGTTTATGCCCTGAGGTCATCTTAGGTCACAAATGGTATCTAACAGTTTTTCGCAAATAACTTTTGATAGAGGCATGCTAGAGCGATGAAAACGCATTATATGTGTTCAGCTCGACGATACGGATCGACTGATATGCAACATGACCATTTCAGGTCAGGTCATGGCCTTGACCTGAGGTCAAATTTTCAAGTTGACCTTTCAAGGTCAAGTTATGTTCATTCGATGCGTCTTGACGAGAGGAACACGATGCCGGTAAAAGTAAGCTCGTGCAAGGCTTGGGTCAAAAGTTATTGCAGAAAAACTGTTTCCGAAAAAATCGGCTATTTTTGCAGTTTTTGCCCCCTGCAGGCAAAACCGTTGACGTTAGGTCAAATCTGAGACAACTACTCAGAAAGGGCGTTAATAGGGCTATCGAATGCGCTTTTCCGCGGCGCTGTAGCTCTATTGGTTCCCGAGTTATGCGTTGGCTTCTTGGAAATTGTCGACATTCGACCTGGAAATCGGCGAAATTTTGCCTTCAATGACCTCTGGTGACCTGACCTTTGACCTGACCAAAAAATTGACTGAAGTGATTTCGTCATTATTTTTTACGCTCTTTCGAACGCCGCCTTCCGCGTATCGCTACGTGGCCCAGGAGCCGAGTTAGAAGGGGGGGTGTTCAGACACCCCCCCCCCCCCCAGCAGGGCGTGGAAATCCAGGACCCCCAGCCGGGCGCGGGTTAACGTACCGGGGGTTACGAACCTTCCCCCAACCGTTTGGACCCCAATCGAGCTAGAGCTTTGCGGAAAAACGAGCGTAAAAACGAGCGTAAAAACGAGCGTGCTCAAAAACGTGGGCCGTGTTTTTCGCGAGTTATTTGCGAAAACAGATGAGGGTCCAGCTCGACCGTCCATCAGATCACCGTCCCTATACCTAAGTGCGGGAGGGTTAGAAAATAAATTCATTTCGGATAACAAATAATTAAGTTTTCCAAGTGTCTTTTTCGTAGATAGCATAATCATATAAAAAACAATCATAGACTCACAAAAATGAGGAATCGTACCTGTTCCGTCATGCCTCGAGATCTTCGCATCGGAGAGAATTCTGCCCCACAAGAACATTAAAAATAAACATAGTTTAAAAACAACCGCGAGAGGGCCATTGGCTGCGCCCATTGGTCTGATTGGTGTGTCACCTGACCGTGCGTCACGTCAATTACCTAGCACCCTATATATGAAGCCTGAAGGTGAACGTTTTTAGGTCAATCCTTAAACACTGGCAGACGGACTGGTCATGAGGAAGGGAGGGACGGATGCAGGCCTGAGGTCTGGGGCAGCCCCAGACCTCACTGCTGGGGCTGCAGACCAACCGCTGGGGCTGCAGACCAACCGCTGGGGCTGCAGTGGTTGGGTGGCTGCAGCCCAACGGCTCTGGAGGCTCAGTCGAGAATGCGCCGGCGGGCGGGCCCAGCCGGACCAGAAGCTTGGACAAGAGGAGATATCAGAAGCCGCAAAAAATTAATATATTTAACGTGGGCATGGTGAGTATCACTCAGTCATGCATTAATCGCCCCCATTCATTCTTCATTCATTCATTCATTTCATTCATTCATTCATTCATTCATTCATTCAGCGAGTCGCGGCAACGCCCTTGAGGATTCATTTAATCGCTATTCGTCAGGGAGGCACCGGTTCTGACGTCACACGAAAATATCAGTCGGCTGGTTGTGGCACTGCCCCCTGCCGGTGCGACTGTGCTGCCACCTAGCTAAGCCTAGTCAGCCTAGGACGGGACGGTTTCATTTGTTCTCGTCTAGTGGTGCAGCTTGCGACGACACTCGGTCGACATAGCTGTGCTGCAACATACCCCAGGTTCGGAGTCTCTCGGACGGCCAATCCTGTTCCATAACCACAGCTAAATCCCCGCTGACCTTAACCAGGATTGGCCGGACGACGTTGAATCTTCGTAGTTCGAGAGACACCGAACCCGGGGATAGTCTATCGAAGCCTTGGCGGCTGAAGAAAGGCTAGACATATCTCACTTGATTTTGGCGTGGCCAGCCTCACTTCTGTAGTTTTTCTGTAGTAATTCTGCGTCCTATTGAGTTTCCGGTTACGTAGTACACGACCACGTTCAGGAACTCGATGTTTCTTAGATACATCACGTAATGACAAACTTTTGGCAGCATTTACATTGGTTGCCTGCATATTTTGGTGAGGAAAAATCGCTATCGCAGTAGTACAGTCAAGACATACCACAAAGGATCAGAGCTAAAGCAGCATTATTAACCAAAAGTGTATTGCATTGATCACCAGCATGTTCGTAAAATAAAATACATCAGGAATAAAGATGACAACCAAGCCGCATGGACACTTATAACAAACATGAACGATAAAGTGGCAACACAAATGAAAGAGAGAAGATGAATCTGCCCTTCGCAATCGTCAACTTAAAATAGAACTTCAAATATACAACAGACCTCTGTGCATTAAAAGAACACGAATATACTCGCTTTGTCGTCGACACATAATGGGAACATCCTGGCGGCCCAGCCAAACAGCGCGCCCGCCTTCGAGTAGGAAATAGCAGCGGCCGCAGAAGTGGCCAACAGGTAACTACCACATTGTTCGTCACGCCACCTGCACTGAAACGTAACAGCTATTTAATCGTGAAATGTAGCTATCCATCCAAAAATGCTGCACTACACCAGCACCACCGCACAGTTAGCAGATAGCTACGGAACGCAGGTCCTGGTCTCTGTCTCTTCCGAGTAGGGTCTCCGGACCGGTCACCAGCGCCACCATCTCCGCGCGGTAGCTAAAGCACAGCTCTCCGGCCGGGGCCCGCAGTTCCTCGGCCTCTTCGTCCAGCCTTGTCCTTGTTTTGACGTGAGTGAATGTGCAAATGTTTTGAATGATTAGATTAGCAGCCGCGGATACGGATTCTGAGCAGTAATCGCCACGCACTTTGTATGTGGATCGCTCTTAAATGTAAATACAAATACAAATACAAATACAGTCAGACCAGCACGGCTCCCGCCCAGCACCTGGAGACTCCGCCCTCCGCAGATCCGTACGTCCAAAGCCGGACAGCACACAGGGGCAGGAACGCGAGGTGCAGCGTAGCCACGCTTTCCCTTTCCGCCGCCGTGGCCCCAGCCCGGATCGGGCACACGTCCAACCGGAAGGTGACGCCAGCCGTCTGTTGACACGGTGGGATTCTCGCTCTCGCCCAGGCCTGGCGGCCTCGCAATCTCCAGCCTCGGACCGAAGACAGGCGCGCCGGTGCCGAGGCCTTGGCGGTCGCGCGCAGGGGGTCCCCTGATGGCAGAGCCAGCGCCCACCCCAGCAGCCTGGCAGCCAGCGTCCAGCTTCTCTCCTCCATCGGAGAAAGTCGGGCTTCCGCCATTAGTGCGTGGCACGGTGTTGAGCGCGGACACAGGTGATGATGCAGCCGCCTCCCGCAGTCCTGGCTCCAGGAGATTCACGTGCGAGGGGGCGGCCGCCGGCAGCCACGCGACGGCAGCCTGTTCGAGCGCCCCTCGGACGTAACCGATTGGCCACCGTACTAAGGGCACCCTCGTCTAGGCCCCAGCTATTCAACCAGGTCGACGGCGCCGTAGCCGTCACTCGAGCCACGCCACAGAGCTCACGCCTCAAAGCGGTTGGCTCTCCGGTCCTCGGCATCCGGCATCCGCAGTGATTTGGCGTAGCCAGGACAGGTGAGATGCCGGCCTCAGTCATAACCGGAAAGCCTGTAAAAAAAAAACAATATGTGATTGACAAATGGAAATATATTGTAAGCATAGAGTTGAGAAATCATGACGCACACTGCATTGTGACAGTAGATACTTTACTGCGATTGGCAGAGGAGGGACTTATTGTAAGAAAACAATGAGCAATTGAGGCATTGATTTGGTTCTGTAGGTAGCTACCTACCCTTCACATATAAATGTGGATGATTTGTACCATTAAGAAAAACCATAGGCGTAGGAGCGGAGGGGGGGCTGTCGGGGCATGCCCCCACTTTTCAGCTATGCTAATTTTTAAAGTAAAATATTTATTTTTCATTTAAATTCAAAACTAAGAGCAAGAAATGGTTCGGCAAGGTGAGATGAGCACGAAACTGCAAAGAATTTGTTCATAGGGGTATTAGGGTTCCCACAAAGTGACATTGAAGTTCTCTGCCCCCCCCCCCCCCAAACTTTACGTGAGGTTCCTGCGCCCATGGAAAAAACACATTGCATTATGTCATATGTGCATCAACACTTAACCCTTGCAAGAGGGCCACAACGCCCACTATAAAGCCCACAAGACACCATCTGAAATCAAAGCATGACAAATGATAGCATGTAGGCACCTGACGGCTGACCTACTACATATAACCTACTGAACAAAACATACCACATATATCAATATGTATGTGCAGATGACGTATGAATGCTAGGTTGATACCAAGGCTGTTTAGTAGGTTGTAGGTATGCTGAAAGGATGAAAGACGGGTATTTGTTAAAAAAAAAATATCTGATCTACAGTTCATATGAACATGCAACATGGGGTTAGGTAAGGTTTGATTTTTGTTTTGTACCAGACTGGAAATAATACACGTTATGCCTAATATGTCCGGCATAGTGGCGGGATTGCGCCGAAAATTTCAGCGCATGTCCGGCGTAGGTAACTTCGCATGCGCCGAATTCGGCGCATGGCGGCGGACGCCATAGCCTTGATATAGCCTTGATCGGTAATGTGCACGTGCTTTATATAAAAAGGGCTTAATTTTCGCACAAATAGGTACCTAATTTTTGGCGCAAATTACACAGAAATTTCAGTGTCTGGGTACGTACTACGTACCTTCCTGTCAAGCTGATACTTGACACACCATCCTGCTATCTGAGGCAGCCCAGGAACCAGCTCAAGCTCAGGCAATTACAATGAAAGTCAACAGTCGTGCGGGAATTACACCACTCCCCATTAAAATCTGATATCAAGTAATTAGTTAATGACGATAATCCCGCCGCCACAAATCTAACGAAACACATTGACCTTTGATATTGATATTGATTGATATTCTGAAAAGAAATATCCATAATGATTTATAGTGAACGTGTTCTTACGCAGCTGTGACATAAGCTGCGCATACGAAAAACACCCGCTAGACCAATTGGTGGCGAATAAACCTGTTGATGAAGAAATACTTGTCTCCCATTGGTCTGTGAACACAATCTGCAGGAAACGCAGCTAAAACTACAGTAAAATTTTGCAGCAAAATCTGCAGAAAGTAAGAAAAATGCAATTTAAACATATTTAGCCAATGAGTCTGACGGATCTGTTGATATATTCCGATAGATTATTAGCACGATCAGTCATTTTGAAAGAATTACGGTCCGACTCTCTTTATTTTTTAAAGCAATGACGCATAAAAGAATTAGTGAAAAATTGACAAAAATATTTTCTTGGAAGAAAAAGTGGGACTAGCGTTAAATTAAAAATCAAAATTAATACACGGATCGAGACCTCGCTTTCAAAAGTATTTATCAGTGCATTTTCGCATCGAATCTCTCTAAATCATGAACAAACTTGGGCAAAAACAGCAAGATTGCCTGTTTTGTCAATTCCCACATTTTCATATTTGGGGGCAATTTTAAAGTTGATAGCCAATGTTTTCAAAGTCAACATTTCCACAGGAAAAAATACAGCTATTTTTCTTCCAAATCCATCCATTTGTAGAGTCCGACTCTCTCTTGTTTTCTCGCAGTTTTCGTTGTGCTCTGAGAGAAACGATCATGTGTATCATAAGCGTTTGGTTCACTTCAAGATGACAGAATTTGCACTTGCATTTTTTGTCGTGTGGAAGACCAGAGGGAGTCAGCTAATTTATGACAGAACATGCTTAAAAAATGATTGGTGAATAATATCTTTTGTCAGTGTCTGACAAATATTTATAATTTAAATCACGCTCTTCAGCTGTCAAGTGAGTTCCAAATAGCTTAAATTGTCAGCTGTTTATCGTCCTAGGTCAGCTCAAGGTCACAGACGTCAGCTGAAGAAAGTGGTGACCATTGACCCTGTGTTGAGCGGACAAACCGGTGTTACCTAGTATTCTATGTACCGTGCTATTCGTGACATCTAGCGGTGAAGCTTAGAAGCTTTAGTAGACACGAAGCTTCACGGGTCTAGATGTATCATAAGAGTACTAAGAATCGAGCGCAGTTGTTCATATTTAGAGTGGAAACACTTTGTTATTTCTTTTTTATTTAAAATTGTTTCCAATAAAAAGTTTAAACAAGCTTCTTGTCTGCATAAGTCAGTACCAGTACCTAGAAACTTTCGAAAGTAAAGTACTCGCTGAACTGCTTGCCCATCACTACAGTTGCGAAAGTTTGTAAACGCGTTGTGTGTAGGTGTGCATTTCATTGTTTTGATTTGTGTGATGTGTTGTCCGAATGGACACATGTGAATATTAGGTGAGCATTTACTTCAAATGATGTTATTTGACACATTGGTGGCTAAGATCATCTTGTTTGATCATTGGACTTGATGCGCTACAAATGTCTCACAATTTTTGCCATTAGCTTAGTTTGAGAACTGTCTTATTTTTTCATTTTACTAATATAATTTCTTTTGTGTATTGTTCCATGAATTTAGTAAATATCATCTGACATTGTAAGTGCATTAGCGAATGCTTGCTATCATAACAACTGTTAAAATACCAATCATTGAAGGCTCACTTGTTGAATGTGTGCTGTTTGGACAAAGAATGATATAATGCTGCATTTTTTGAATTGTTACATTCCTCATTGTTGTTATAATACTTTTGTTAAATGTTAATTTATGGATTTGTTTATAGTTACCCAGTAATATGCCAGCGCAACAGGTTTATTTGAAATTTGGCAGCCTGCCAAATATCACCAGATGGGAGCAAACCAGCAATGTTTTGTGTTTGCTCTATCGATATTATCGGGAACCTAGCTCTGTGATCTTGAATTTCTGTACATTTCATGTTTCTAAATTATATATAAACTTAATGTGGTAGAACTAAATGAAGATACAATCCGAGCCTCTCTCTAGTGTTTGCTCCGGAATCTGGTAGGAAAATTGTGGTATGAATTTTCATTGGTTGGTTGAACTGGATATTTAAGTGTGTTTAGGCCAATCTAAACCTAAGTTGTTATTTATTGAACAATGTCAATGTTAATGGTTACATGGTATAACTGTATTGGGAAACTTGTAGGTGTAAGATAACACAAATTGATAATCAATTCTCAGATTACCCACTTGCAAATAGGTGTAAATAGTGTCATGATCTGCTCATGTGGTATCTGAAACTAATGCTTTCTGAAAGCATTGAAATTTATAATTTATATGCATTGTATGGTATTGTATTGTGTTGTTGTATTGAACAATTATGAGCAGTCATTCTCAAATTTTGAGGCAAATACTGCTCAGATATGTATATCGAAAGCCAAGACAATATTATTTTCATAAACTGATATTTCAAAGATGTTAAAAATTGAAAACTGAAAAGCATCTGATGCATTCAGATTTTCTGACTAGGACAAATACATTTCTGGGCCCTGTTTTGGCAGCATGGTGTTACTCGTATTGGCACTTGGCATATATGAAAACAATAGTAAAAAAGTAGTGATTCTGCTTATGCTTCCATGGAAACCACCAGTCCAGTAGCATTCTGCTTATGCTTCCATGGAAACCACCAGTCCAGTAGCTCAGTTGTAGAGTATTGGACTCACTGGTTTCAGTCATTCTGGGCTCGATATTTGAGACTTGTGATGGGGATGGTCAGCGGTTGGTGGGAGCAGCCGCAGCAAGTTGAAGGTGGCTGCTTGGGACAGGCCGTGTCCAACTTAGATAGGCATGTTAAACTTTGGTATATAAATTCTCCCGTTACCCGAAATTGCAGATCGGATGGTAGGGTCGGAGTTTGAGCAACAAGCTCTGCTTAGTGTAGGCTCTGGCTCTGTCAATCTTTTCATTCAAAGGTTCAAGCTAGATTTATTTTTTTTAACGAGTGGCAATACCAGTAGCCCTCAGTTGAGTTTTGCCACTGGAGCAGGGCCCTGGAAGCATATAATATCCAAATGAATTTCAAAGCACCCGAACCAACTCACAGGCCCAAAATACATGGATGTGTCACTACCTGAACTGGATGACTTACGATGACGATGACTTTCCAGGTTTTCGCACACGTCCACCAGCCGTCTACACATCTGAGAGGAAGGACTGATGTGTGACTCTCGCGAGTAGCCGCGCTGGCGGGAGGATGCAGCGGCTGCTCAGGTGTCAGCGATGAGTGATATCAAACTGGACCCAAACTTCCTGGTCAGCCTGAAAAGAGAACCGGAACAGCGCACTATCGAGGTGGGTGCAATGGACCGGCGGGAGAGAGCTGAAAATATAGGTGTTGATTACTGAAACAGTAGAAACATTGAGGTAGATGATGAGGTAGATGATTACTATTGAGGTGTGGAACGAACCAGCGGGGATGAGCTGGAAATATTGGTGTTCAGGGAGACTGGCCGGGCTATCGAGGTGGATGGAATGGGATTGTGGCGAGAGGAGAAAAAGTAGATGAACCTGACCAAAACAGCAGACTATTGGAGAGGGTGGAACAGCCTAGGACGTGGATAAAGGTAGGATGAGTGCTTAACCAGAGGACTGAAAATTGAGGTCGCTGGAACTATCTGAGCCGAGATTGTTAGTGTGGCTTTTCACTGGAAGGGCTAATCAGCAAAGCAGGCGAAATGGCAGAGGAGTAAGACTGGGCTGGTGCTAAAGTAGGTATGGAATGGAGGACAAAGTAGGACTAAAGTAGGTATGGAATGGAGGACAAAGTTGTTGTAATGGGCCCTGTATGGTCTTTTAGTCCATGGGTTTATTGCTTACTTACCCATTGATCAAATGTGCTTGTTTGGAAGCTTTGTTTTGAGTTGTGCTGTGAGATACCTACTACTGAGTGATAAATGGCATCGGTTTCGTTCACTATGTCCCAGGGTCCCTATTATGGAATCAGATGGAGGACTGTTAATTTATTTACAAAAAAAAAGAGATTCTGTAATCACAATATTAACAAGTTGAATATTATTGAACAGGGCTAATGATGAGCACGTCTCACTGCTGGTGTCATAGCTCATCGTAATGCAATGGCTAGCAGTACCTAATGATGCTTTCTAGCCTTGCTTTGAACAAGACCACCATCCTGCTATCAAGTTTATCAAATTCTAGTCTCATCAAAATGTACTGCGTCGCGGTGTGTCACGATCTGAACTTTGGTTGCCATGGCGACCGGCGAGTGGCTCGGGCGATAGTATTTCACTACTGACTTCAATTAGTGCGCTCGTGGCAGGGACGTATCCAAGGGGGGGGCGACGGGGGCGGTCGCCCCCCCCTGGGCCCTGCCGGGCCCCAAAAGCGGGCCCGGCAGGGCCCGCTAGGCAGCAAGAAAGCGGGCCCGAAGGGCCCGCTTTGGGGCCTAGCCAGGAACAATTTGGGGTCGGCTGGGCCAAAAAGCGGAAGGGCATGTTCAGAAGGATTTGTTCGAATTTTTTGGTTCGCGGATGGGCCCCTGGGGCCCTGCCGGGCCACAAACAGGTCCGTAACTGGGCCCTTCGGCCCACTTTTGGGCAGAGCGAGGGCAATTTGGAGCCCGGCAGGGCCCCAAAAGCGGAAAGACCCGTTCAGAAGGATATGCTCGAGCCTTCGAGCTTGAGGAAGGGCCCCTATGGCCCTGCCGGACTCCAAACGGGTCCCTTATCGGGCCCAAAGGTACCGCTTTTGAGCTAATTGGCCCCGGAGAAGTTATGGTTAGCGGATCCGAAAAAAATCCTCTTCCGTGCCCAGTCACAGGGCCTGTCTGTGCCCTAGATGTGGAAGGGCCCGCTGAGAAGATCTTGCCCAGGCTTTCGGGTCCAAAAAGGGCCCATAGGGTCTTGCCGGTGGTCATATGGGTCCCTAGCCGGGCCCCACAAGCGGACCGGGCCAAGCCAATGACAACCGGGGGCCCGGGAGGTCTACAAAAGCGGAAGGGCCCGCTCAGAAAGCCTTGAAGCAGGCTTTTGAGCTTAAGTATTGGTCCCTCGGCCTCGACAACGTATCAAGAAAGCGAGCCCAGATATACACTTCCGTGCCCAGTCTCAGAAACAGCTTGTCCTGGCCGGGCCCCAGAAACGGAAGGGCCCGCTGAGAAGGCCCTGCCCAGGCCATGGGGCCCGAGGAACAGGCAACAGCCGATGATGGGACCCTTTCGACTGACCTCATGGGGCTGCTCCTGTTTACAGTTCTCCGAACAAAATGAGCTCCATAGTTGCGCCACGGATGGCGTTTGGGACAGGCGGTGGGGGAGGCGTTTGAACACCCTCTCTCTCTAACTCGGCTCCTGGGCCGCGTAGCGACACGTAAGCGTACGTGGCATTCGGAAGAGCGTAAAAAATCATGCCGAAAGTAACTCGGTCATTTTCTAGGTCAGGTCAAAGGTCAGGTCACCATAAGTCAGCAAAGGTCACATTTTGCCTATTTCAACATTGTTTGACAACTCCGGCGCATAACCCGGGTACAAACAGAGCTGCAGCGCCACGAGAAAAAACGCATTCAATAGTTCTTTTAACGTTCTTTCCGTAAACTGTTCTCAGAATTGACCTGCGATTAACCCGCGCCCCGACGGGGGTCCGCGCCAACTTAGAACCGACGGGGGGGGGGGGCGGATGACCGCCCGCCCCCTGAGATCTCAAGAACGAAGCAAGATAGCGACAAGCGGTAAACGGCATGGGGTATACGCACGGACAAGGTCTACAATTTTTAATTAGGTCATTTCCAGATCAGGTCAAAGATGACGTCACAGGGGTAAAAAAGTCAAAATGGCGGCGCTAGATATGAAGAGTTTTTCTCGAATAACTTTCGAATTAGC
Organism: Amphibalanus amphitrite; assembly: GCF_019059575.1. Lineage (NCBI taxonomy): Eukaryota > Metazoa > Arthropoda > Thecostraca > Balanomorpha > Balanidae > Amphibalanus > Amphibalanus amphitrite. The sequence continues at coordinate 107,452 of NW_024881883.1, forward strand.
CAAGCTAGGAACAAACTAAGGGCACCATCGTGATCCTCTCGTCAATCCGCATCGAATCATACTCCGTTATCTACTGTAGCTCTGACACGACGTGACAAAGTTGCAAAAAAGTGATTTGAGGTTGGGTCATTCGAAGTAACCTGGTGATCTGACCTTAAAAGTTAGGAGGTTCAAACTTGCACACCATGTGTAAAATTAATGAGAAAATAGTCATGCCAAATTTCGCGGCGCTACGCGCCGCGGTTTTCCCGCTATTCACGATAACAACCGCAAGGAGGAGGTGTTCAAACAGCCCCCCCCCCCCGGCCGGGCGCGGGTTAACCCTCGCATGTGTAGGGGGGGGGGGGTCGGATGGACCCCCCCCCCATGTTTTTTCGCAAATAACTCGCGTAAAAAGCGGCCGATCGCGACGAAACTTTCAGTACCCTCGCATTGATCAATTTGACACCTACCCTGAAAATTTCATGACCCTGACCCAAATGACCTTTGACCTGTGACCTCTTTTCCGAGACCATGTTTGGCCGGAATCGCGATTTCGCGTATGTCGGCTCGCACTAGCCGCGTGTTTGCAAGCTTTTCGTGGTTTCAAACGTTCAAACATGTGATTTGATGTTACTCCCGTGTGTGTCAAGGTCACCTGAAGGTCAGGTCAGGTCATTGACCTTTGGTGACCTCGGGTGACCTAGGGTCACTTTTTCGAGTTTTACATGTTTCTAGGCTAGTTTTTGGAGCTGAATTCGAATTTAGCAACCATTTGAACATTTACGAAGTAGTTTTGGTGACTTCGTAACATGTTACGAAGCTGTCAGAGGCGGTTGACACGTACTACGAATACCCGTCACGACGCCTATTGGTTGACCTGACCTGACCTGACCCGACCTGGTCTAAATGCTTCAAGACATCATCTGTGATCAAAACTAACACGATATTCGTGATCAGCACCCCGAAAAACCCCTTAGCAGCCACACTTTACGACTTTCTAACAGGTCCCGATTTTCCCGACTTTGGGTCATTGACCTGACCTGGAAGGTCAACCAATGACCTAGGACCTTAAAATTGGGTATCATCGGCTTCCTCTCGTCACGGGCAACACGCTCGTTTTTTCCGCGAAGCTCTAGCTCGATCAGGGGCCAAACGGCAAGGGGGGGGGGGGGGGTCCAACCGACCCCCCCCCCCTACACATTAGAAGCTGGCAAACGCCGCACACATGCGAGGGTTAACGAACTTCAACGGAAGTGAACTGCAAAAACGAACTTCAACGGAAGCTAACTGCAAACATGTTATCAAGGTCGAGAAACGCAAGACAATGCATTTTCATTTACAATGCCAAATTCTATCGTAAATTTGCTGTTTTTCGACATTCTCGAATTTTTACACGCCAGGATAGGCAGTCGCTGTGGGGCCCCTTTTGGCTGACCTCCGGGCCCTTCTCGACTGTCGCCCCCCCCCCTGAGCGAAATCCTGGATACGTGCCTGGCTCGTGGTGGATGCTCTCATGCCAGGCTACGGCTCTCATTGCAAACTTTCGGCCCTAATTTATGAACAAAGTCGCCGACAGTTGCGGAAGCTTGTTCCCTTTATTGCTACAGTCTTTTGGTAACGCTAGAGCACATAATTTCCACCGAGAAACTCGATGCCAAAATGTGCGAATGACGCACTTCCGTTCCGTTAATTGCTGCGAGGGTAACAGAGATATCGGTTGGTGTGTGTGAGCAAATGTAATATGGGCGATGTCCTTCACAGTGGGCGCATCGCTCTGGGAGATATGAGCCTTACGAGCTTGCGTCATATCTTTGATACCCGTCATACCATACCAATTAGTGTTTCCTTGAGCGCCTGGTGGTCTTGACGTGCTTATTTTGCTGAGGTGCGATGATAATTGCTCGCAAAGGCGAAAGTGATTCCTGGCGAAAATGTGACAGTTGGCTCACGTGCATTCTTGCGAAAAAAATTAATCCTTGTTTCTTTGCTCACTCGAACTCAAAACCATGAACGTTTATCTCAAATATATAATCATAATTCAGTGCATTTCGATTGAATTTGACTTTCCAGTTACCTTTGTCATAAGTTTTCCTTTGCTTTGGGATGCTCTTTTGTGTTATCCGCGAACGTTAGGCGATTGTCATTAATTTACTGTTGCTCTCCTCTCGAAGGCTTGTCAATCCATGGCTATTTGCCTAGTTGCGCTGCTTTACTGCAGGAAGTGCCAAACTTCATGCACACAGAGTCTCTGTTTTGACCGGCTGTCTGTATTGCAGCATTTGACCAAGCCACACAGCAAACACAAACATCAGTATCGTTTTCCCGTACACTTTGACATCATCCAATAGTTCTCTATCGGTTCTGTTTAGTAGAGAGATTGCGTGGAAATGCTACCGTTCGGCACGCCCGCTAGACTATGCACGGAATGCGGATTCGTTGGATTTGAACTCTATTGATACCTGCAGGGGCGTGTGGTGGGCGGTGGTTATAATGTACAGGCACGTTCTGACACCTGTGTGGGCTGGCAGGGGATGGTGTAAGACGTGGCTGAGAATCTGGTGGGCGCTAAATTGGACCGATGGGTGTGAGACGAATCGGAACGCTGAGATCATCAAATGAGAGATGCGAGTTTATAGACGCGGTGGCTTGCCGAGACCAATTAGGTCATCAGTATTATTTAGTTTATTGGTAACGGTGAATAATACTCGTTACCCGACTCCCTACACCGTCATAAGAAGGTTGACTCAAACCATAGACCTCTGAAGACTGTATAGTGTATACAGAGGTCTATGCTCAAAAGCATAACGACAAACTGGGTTATTTCGAAGTGTATGTATGCTAAAATCTACATCAGCTACCAGCAACCAAGGGTGTAGTTTTTACGGCAGTGTTTCTTTTTAACTCACATGAACAATCCATCAACGATAAACCCATAGGCATTCGAGCGCGCTATTGTTCTCTTCGCCACATGCCAACTATTTGCCTGCGGTTATCGGGCTGTTGTTGTTTTGGGCACAAGAGTTTGGTCGGTAACTGAACGTTTCGTGGCTAATGTTCTAAAATACAGGATCGTGAACCCCGCGATTAGGTCACGCAATGGTTTCATGGCATCTGTCGTGCAAGTCACGTGATTTATTGGCACGATAATGGTAAAAATCACGTGACGATCGGTGCTTTCGTGCGTCGGTAATGCACCCTAATGCTGTGCGTGTCATGCAAGTCACGTGTGTTGGCTGCTCCGCAATGGTGCAAATCACGTGACCTTCCGGCGCGCGATCGTGCGTTGGTCGTGTTGCGGTGCGGTGCGACCACGTGACCTTCGGCTGCGGGTGGGGTGAGAAGCACGTGACCTCGGCAGTCCGTGCAGCTATGCGGCTATGCTACTGAGAGATGGAAGGGGAAGGCGGCGGGGCGAGGGACATTTGATCTGCGCCCAGGGGTGTAGGGTGCTTGTCCGACACGTTTGGTCATCGCTAGCCTTCGGCCGTTAGAAACCGGATACCAACCATCGAGTGCCCATCGAGTTGTTCCGGAACGAGTCAAACAGAGTCCACTCTGAGTGTTGCCCGCTACATACAATGCATGATAGAACAAACATCATGCTCAGCGTACAAAGCATGTACATACGGCGCCCATTTATGTCGCCCTCTCGTTTCTGTCTAGTTTTCCTCTCGGCTGGCGCTGCTGTGATTGTTTTGGCCTGTCGCCTGCCGTTGGCACCGGCGGTTGGCGCCCTGCTTTACTTAGGCTGCGACACCACGCTGTTTTTGTTTTCTGACTTCCTTATTGCGGGCTAGCCGCGAAACATTATCTTCCAATCCCCGAGGGATAAGCTACGATTTTATCTGCACACAATTTGACGACATCATTGGTATCAATCATTGGCACTTCCTGATATTTCTTCCCTCATAACCATGATTGTATGCTTATGCCACTTTTGCGATCATTCTACCCCTGACACCTAATCGCCCGGCTTGTCACCTGACATCTTCCCTTCGACACTCGTTTACCATCTCCCCTTACACCTAACCCCTCATCTCCTCAATTTGGTTTGATGCTAGTTTGATCACTTTATGTGTCATCTTTCTTAGCACGTAACATTTCTTCTTCCCCGACACCTATCATATCTCCCATGACGCTTGTGTCATATCTCCCTGACACCTATCTTCCCCTGACACCACCACTGCTGCTACAAACATAACCGCCTTCAATCGCCTCCCATCACTCTCACACGCGGAAGGAAGTGCCTCCTGCTACCCTCCCCCGTGGCTCACAGACTACCGGGAACACACTCGATGTAAATACACGACTCGGTGTAAATAGACCGGCGCAAGAGTTCGTTGAAATATCGACTGACACTAGGGGGAGTTGGAAGCCACTGGGGTCATGTTTCTGCTTGGTGTCGTTTTGGTGTTTTTGTTTGAAATGGTTCATGAGTTAGAATGCAGAGTGGGTTGAGATCGGGTTGTTCATTCCGTTAGACTGACTCACTGGCTCATAAATAATTCCCTTAAGCTGTGTTTAATGAACGTGAAGTTTATGGACGCTAATTTTTATCATTAATTCCAATGCAGCCCTTTGCAGATTGTCTCTCTTCACTGGCTTCAGTAATTTATTGATTAATAGCTGGTTTTCCGCATCGCTCATGCCTACGCGTTATAACCTAACCGGTCTTTGTTTGCTGTAAAGCCCCTGCCACACATTTATAATCGTCTCCAGCTTAGCTCGTCGAGCTATGGCGTAGAGCGTAGGCAAATCAGGGAAGGATACTTTTGCCAGGTTTTCGTTATAAGTTCCTGGGCCTCTATGGTCCGGTGTTGTGAATTCTTGAGAACATCCGTTTAGAGATATCTACGCTCAAAAGAGATGAGATCAGTGCACTAAATTGCTGCTGAGAACGCCGACAATGTTGTAGGCTTGCGCTTTTTTCGAATTAGCAAAACGATGCGTACTCTAGCTTTGAGTAAATTGCAAATGAGACATGTAATCCGTTGTAAGGTTATCTTGTCGGTTGACGCAACTAGTTTTTAGAAGGATTATGGGACGTGGGAAATACGGCATTTGTAACGCTTTGTACGGTACGGTGTTCGGTATCTGTACTGTGCCGATGGGCTTTTCTGGAATTTTGCCCATAATGATCAAATGCATTGGGATATGTTGCTGGTAATGGTTGTAATTAGTATTTTGCAATACCGTGAAATATTAGCGAGTGACTTTCTTATCCGCTTCATTTGCGATCAGTCTACCTCTTGGTTGACCTTTAACTTGCAAAACTGCCATATTCTCCTCTCTGACTTGTCTACCTACCCGCTCAATTGTCCAAATTGCTAAACTTACCCGACTTGCAACGTAACTTTCGACCAGACCTATAGCCTGACCTCTTGTCTGACTTATAACCCCGCACTCTAGCCTGACCTCTGGTCTGACCTATGCCCCGCGTTCTAACCTGACCTCTATTCTGACCGTTGACCTGACCTTTCCCACAGGATCTTCATACGTTGTTCGAGACCCTGCAGGAGTTCGAAGCGCTCTCCAACCTCCGTGAAGCGGCGCTGCGCTCGCTCTGCAAGGCCATACGATACGAGCGAAGAGACAAGGACGATATACTCTATTTGTGAGTGTTGTGACGACGCGAATCTTAGGGATACGACTGGCCACGGCTGTAGGGGGCGGGAGGGGCAGGGGGCCTGAGAGGGTTTGGGTTTGGGAGGGAGGGATTATTAGTGAAATTTGTGGAGCGATGGAAAGGGTTTAGTTGGATATAACTTACTTTTAGAGGGTAGAATGGATATTAAAGGTTTCTCGTATGGGTTCGTTTGACAATGGAGGGTGGATGGAGGAGTGACTTGTTTTAGATTTGATTGATACTACTGTGGTTGGCGTTACTGTCTACATATATGCGTAGCTGTAATATGATAACCTCTATCTGTTAAACTAAAAGGGATGCGATAGTTGGTAATGAAAACTATGTGATAACTGTATGGTCATTGCCTATACATATCTCGTTGTTTCATATTAATCTTATCATTTCAAACGTATCTCGTTTCAAAATTCAAACGTATCTCGTTTCAAAAACCGTCGCCAGTCATTCTACCCACATTCTTGTACTGTCTCCCCTGTGATCTCCCCGTGCAGTCGTGATCTTTAACCTCGTCTCCCCTCCCCCCCCCCTTCAGTCGCGGGGAGCGGGCGTCATGCTGGTACATTCTCATCTCCGGCTACGTCTTCATTGATGGCTCCATGTTCTGCCCCGGATCAAGGTGAGGACCGGATATCAAACGTCTTTGGCCGTTTTAGTCAAGACTGGATTAATCGTCACAAAAAAAATGTTCCATTAATCTTAGTACTTGCCGATGTTTTTCTTGTAACTGGCTCATAGGTCGCTACCTACTATCGAATAATGGACTGTTTATTTTACCAATTGCCCTGTTGGACTTCTCAACAGCACAGTAATCAAATGTGTCAAAGTTATGCATTTCATATTTCACTTTGTTATTGCTCTTGTATGGTTTCTCTTGCTCAGGTTTTGCCTTCATTTCAATGCTACACCAGAATTATTCTGACTTATGTTATTGTTTCTGTTCAGTTTCGGCAAGCGGATCGGTCAGCGGGTGAACGATTGTGTCATCCTGGAACCGGCGGAAATGATTGTGGTGAGTCGCTCGGCGGATTTCATTGGCTGGTAATTTGATGCAGTGTGTTGTGCTGAGGTATTCTTCATTATAGATAATAAATGGTAGCTTGTCTGACATTTTATTGGACGTCGAATTGGTTGTACCGTGTTAAAGCTAGTCAGATCTACGTCAGAGTCAGAACTGAGGTCAGAGCTACCAAATTTGTCCAGTCCCTGACTTATCAGAATCTCCAGTCCAACCCGTAACATTATGAATACATCGTGACTCAGACTATCTTTAGGGCCTTGCCTTGACCTGTATGATAGGATTAGGTGTGATTTTTATCATTTGCATTCTGACCTGCCCAGTGGCCCATATGACCTCACCCTGTGACCCCTGTTTCCCCCTTGACCCCCTCTGACCTGACCGTGCGACCCCTCCTACAGATTGACTACCCGGACAGTAACCTCATGTATAGCGGCCAGAGACGTTCGTGTACCGCCGCAAACCTGGAGCGACTGCTAGCACTTGAACAGGAGGAGGTCAGCATCCACTCCCGGCTTGCCAATATGGAGGATCCGCAGGTAGGAAACATGAAGGGTGCTGGAGGGAATGTATAAGGCTGGGAGGGAATGGAGACGAGAGGTCAGCTTACTTGATTTAGACTTATTTCGTCGACTCAACATTCACTCGAGGCTTGCCAACATGGAAGATACGCAGGTAGGAGACGTATGGTTATCAGGTGTGGAAGGGGTAGCGGAATCTCTCATAGGCACAGGGGTGGGGAACTGAAAGAAGTCGGCTTTCGCTACCGGCTCGCCAACCAGGAAGATCCGCAGGTATTAGGGACGGGGATGGGAGGAAGCTGGGGAAAAGGTAAGCCACATGTGCAGTGGCTATGGGACAGGAGTTAAGTTTCACTCTAGGAGCGTCAACATTGGGTATCCACAGGTCCTGGAATGAGGATACGCAATGAGGGGAACATACTACAGACGTAGATCTGCAAATAAAAAATAGATAAATGAATAAAAGTAGACTTGATGAGGTTAAAGATGGTGCGTCATCGAAGGGGTGTCAGGATGTAGGCTGGGAAAATATATTATTCATGCATTTTTCCATCACTACGAAACTTTAAATGAGCCACGTTCATCCGCGGTTAGCTCCACTACATTTTAGGTGATGTTCGGCACTAGTTTGCAGCTAAATATAAGAAGTGTTTGAAATAATATGATTATTTACCTGTGATGACGTGAGTGGCACATATTGTTTAGCCCACCATCTGACCGGTCTCCGCTCGCACCGTACACAGGTGCTGGTGAACAACATGCACCTGCTATCGCTGTACAAGAACACGGGCTCCCGGTGTTCGTCAGACACCAGTTCGGCCTACAGCGGATCGGATACCATGCAGTCGCTACAGGTGGGTCAGAGGAGTGTTGACGTTTATACAAATCAGAGAGATCCTGATATGGGGACACTGACGTGATCTGTTTTAACCTTTACAATCAAGCTTCCTGTTTCGGTCGAGTAACTATTTGACCCCTCTCGCCCCCGTTTTTAGTTGAGCATTGACCCGGGCGAGGATGGCGATTCATGTTGAGTATCCATTTGACCCCTCTCGTTTTTCGTTTCAGCCGAGTTTTTAATTACCCCCTCCTGTATCCCATCGTTATAGCCGAATTTTGAATCCTCCCCGCGTCGTTTTCAGTCGAGTATTGACCTGGCTGAGGATGTCGAATGTCGATTCATGTGGATTATCCTTTTGATCCCTTTCTCTCCCCGTTTCCAGTCGAGTTTTGAATTAACACCCCGACCCCCCCCCCCCCCGCGACGTTTACAGTCGAGTATTGACCCGGCCGAGGATGTAGATCTGACCGGTCTGATTGAGTCCACCGTGGACTCTGACGAAGACGAGGAGGATCTGATGGCCACCATGGACTCCATCAACCCGCGGTGAGAGGGAGAAAGAGGGAGGGATGGAAGGAGGGAGAGAGGGGAGGGTAGGAGGGTTTAATGGCGACCATGGACTTTAGCAACCCGGTAGGGTGTTGATGCATTGTAGTAATTTCTCTGTAATCAGATCAGACGTATTGATGATCATGATCACATGATTCGGTGATCAGACACCCAATTGATGCATGTCTAGGCTCACTTTTTCCTTCATTCAAGCTTACAAATGATTTGGTGGCAACCTTTCCAAAAGAAAAAGCAAACTTACCCACGAACGACATATAACTTCGTAATTATTAACCTGGCTTCAACATATTCTAACCACGTCATCTTACTATCTCAAAGGTCTCAAAATTTGACGCCTTTCCCGCCCCTCCTTCCCAGTGACGCGGTCCGGGAGTGTCTGGAAACAGACCCGGCCAACCGTACAGAAGACGACGTGGAAATACTGCTCGAGTTCACCCAACACCTGCGGGCGTTCAGTAATATGACACTCAGCGTGCGGCGCGCCCTGTGCAGTGTGATGGTGAGAGCGGGCAGAGGGAGGGAGGAAAGGAGAGGAGAGTGGTTGCGGCTTCTTGGGACCTGCGTTGGAGTTATCAAGTTTAAGAGGCAATTGTCAGTATTGTAAGAATTATTTATGATAGTTATCTGATGGCCAAGAGTTGCAAATCAAAAGTTTCGTAAGATATCGATTTCGTAAGAAGCAGAACTGCGCTTATGGTCTGTATAACTATTCAATTACGCTATCATTCAGTACCCTTATTCAAATGCTTTGAAACAAGGTAATAAGTTAAATCTTCTACTCACCATGTATTCTTTCTCGTGATTATTCACTTTGAAAATCGCCTACAACTGCAGATGAAATTCTCCAGCGCCCACTTAACCCTATTCCGGGCGGGCTCTGAAAGGTTCGATTCTGGGCGAGGGGGGCCTTTTCGGCCCCCCCCCCCCTTCAGATCTCAAAAACTACACACCGCAACGACAAACGGCAAACGGCGTTTGATAGGTCGTTTAAAGATCTACAACTTTTACGGAAAACATTTTCAGGTCGGGCCAATATTGAGGTCACCAGAGGTCATCAACGATAAAATGTTTTGGAATTAGTTACCTATATAACTTTTAAACTAAGACAAATAGAGACATAAAATTAATACATTTTTTGTTGCTCTCGTCGAGGCGATGCGAAATAAGTGCGCGATGACCTTCACAGGTCAATTTGAAATTTGACCCGAGGTCAAGGTCAGGTCATTCATCAATGAGGTTGTGGGGTATGGTCATGCTGCATACCAAACGACGTGCCTTGACCAGGCGAGCAGTTAGGTACCACTTACAAGTCTTTAGCACCATCATGTCGTGATTTATTGACAGAAAAGTGATTTATGACGTCACATGACCTCAGATGACCTTTCCCGGTCCCCCTGTCAATTAGCGGCACCAGGATCATCACCGATGAGATAATCTTCCATAATACTGAAAGAATTGGGTGGTTTTGACTAGTTTACACGAAGCAGGAGGCGCTTCACTATTTTCCCATAGGCTTGCAACGTAAAGGTCACGAGTCTGGCCTGACCAGGTCACAGATATAACAATTCTGAGATATACAAATTGCACATGCTGGTACCCTAACTAAAACCCGAAGAGATGAAATTGATCGGTCAAAAACTCTAGCTCTGGCGTGATTGCAAACTTTTCTGAGGTGGGGTCACCAAACCGCCTCTGGTGACCTGACCTGACCTGACCCGGCAACTTTTTTTTTTTGTCAAAATGTGTGCAATGAATGTTGAGAAAAAAGTCACCGAGTATGAGATTTCAGCCTTGCGGCGTTTAGCAATGGCACAAGAAAAACCCGAAGGGGGGCCTTAAAGCCCCGTCCCCCGCCCGGAATAGGGTTAACCCTTCTCACCCCCGTCTGGATTCGAACCCTTGACCTCTCGGTGGTGCGCAGGTGTTCGCCGTGGTGCAGAAGGCGGGCACGACAGTGATGCAGGACGGCGAGGAACTCGACTCGTGGTCGGTGATTGTCAACGGTCAGGTGGAAATCAGCGGACCCGGTCTGCCTACCACCGAGCTGGGACTAGGAGATAGGTGAGAGGGGGAAGAGGCGGAGAGAGAGAGAGAGAGAGAGAGAGAGAGAGAGAGAGAGAGAGAGGGAGGGAGGGAGAGAGAGAGAGAGAGAGAGAGAGAGAGAGAGAGAGAGAGAGAGAGAGAGAGAGAGAGAGAGAGAGGGAGGGAGGGAGGGAGGGGAAGAAAAGAGAGCTCTGCTAGGATGGGGGAAGGAAGAGGGATGGGTTAGGCAGGTAGTTACTGAGACAGTAACTGGTATCACTTACCTCACTAGTATCCGTTTTGTATCACCATTTTCGGTATCACTGCTGGACTGTCACCTCCTCACTAATCGTGCATCTGTATTGTATCACCAGTCTCGATATCACTTCAGTATCAGTATCACTTCCTCACTAACTGTGTGTCCGTTCTGTATCACCAGTTTCGGTATCACTCCGACAATGGAGAAGCTGTATCACCGGGGCGTGATGCGAACAAAGTGCGACGACTGCCAGTTCGTCTGCATCACCCAGACAGACTACTATCGGATACTGCATCAGGTATGGATACATTATATACGGTAAATATTGCATCACCCAGACAGACTACTATCGGATACTGCATCAGGTATGGACTGATACATTATATACGGTAAATATTGTATCACTCAGACAGTCTGCTATCGGATACTGCATCAGCTGGTGTGTGTGTTGATAAATTAGCTATGGTAAAATATTGCATCACCGTAACTGATATTGATAAGATATTGCATCACATGTCATCAATTTGAAATCACCCAGGTTCAATTTTATCGGGTATTGCGCCAGGATTTGGTGCATTTTAATTCTCCGAGGATCCTAATGTCTAATGCCTGAAACAGACTGTTTCCGCAGTCAGGAAATCGCATGCGAGAGCCTATTCCAATACATGGAAGCACGCTCGCATCAATCGCACGCACCTCCCGGATGCGATTGATGCGGGAAGAATGATAATGTATTTCAATATAGGCTCTCGCATGCGATTTCCTGAACGCGGAAAGAGTCTGTTTCAGCCTTAACGGTTGGTAGTTCGGATGGATGAATCACATGTGTGCTTGTTACTCGTTCGATATTAGTATTTTTATGCGCAAGCTAACTCATGTCTAGAACTTGAAAATTTGACTAGGACTCATCAGTTTCAATGAAGAATGTACCGTCGTCCCTGCACCCCTTGCCAGCACTCATCTTCCTGGGGTATGAGACCCGATAGTCTGGTCAATCAGTGTTTATTCAACAAATTCTTGGAGGGTGTCTTCTCATTCATCGAAACGCCTACTGTATGTAGCATTCCAGACATTTATATCACCCAACACCACTTGAACTCTGGTCAAATGTCACACCTTATCTTAGTTAGTTCTTCACTGAACATTTATGCTATAAATGCTTTCACACCATCCTGAACCCTGCTGAGCACTTCTCCCTTGGGTAAACATTTCGCTAGACATAAGTATTTCTTGGTAGATGCGTCTTTGGAATATATACATCCATTCTTAACTCTTCTGTGTCCTCACCAGGGCGAAGAGAACACCCGACGCCATGAAGAGAACGGCGAGGTCGTTCTGGTCACCGAGCACAGGATCCTGGACGCCGGCTCCGGGAAGGGACACTGTGTCATCAAGGGCACGCCCGAGCGGCTAATGACGCAGCTGATGGCTGAAAACTCGCTCATCGATCCGTACTATGTGGAGGACTTCCTGCTAATCAGGAGAATCTTTCTGCCGGAGGCGACGACTCTGTCGAATCAGTTGATGGAATGGTAAGCCCAGGCAGTGCTCCATGAATTGCCAGTGTGGATGGGAAGTGACTTTCAAGTTTACACTCTTTTTCAATTTTCTAATTTTCAATTTACAATTTTCCAGAACAATTTTTCTTTCACAACTTTTATCAATATAGAGCGCCGCCATCTGTGTGTATGTTGTTGGCTGGCTTCTACCTACCTCCATATAATTTCCTTAAAGTACCGTTTAAAGCAGCCCCGCATCCTCGAAGATTCACTTATAAATTGATGATCCCTGTTTTCCGCTCTTTTTCGTGCCCTTCTGATTCGCAATTTTCCACTCTCATTCCTCTTTGAATTTAGGAATATCCCCTCTGACACTCAAACCGTAACTTAATTTTTGGACACTGAGCCCTGTTTCTGCACATGATGGTACCTGACACTGCCGGTATCCATGGAAACGTGAGCAAAAATGGGCACTTCTGCTTACGTTCCCATGGAAACTGAGCGCCAATACCAGGTACCTTCAGGTAGCGTCGTGTAGTGAAGCAGAACCCCGGAGACCGGGACTGGTCTTTGAAACTTTATGTGAATTATCGTGAGGTGTGACCGTTTGGCTCAGTTGGGTGGACCCTGGATGAATCACACATATGTGATTCATCCAGTTGGGTGGACCCTGGATGTCGAATCACACATATGTGATTCATGCAGGGTCATCGGCTGCAGGGGTCGCTAGTACTGCGCGGAGGGGCTGCCACTTGGTGGTGGGGTTTTTATATTAATTATTCAACAACAGACAGACTTCGTTCTTGATGTTCATTGCTTTGCTGTGCGCATTGTAGACATATATTTAGGCGAGTAGAAAAAATACTGACTTTCTCAACCAGTATCTTTAAGAGAATGTTTTTTTGTGATCTGAGATGCTCTTTGTTATTGAATTTAGGAATTATTCCCAGATGAAAATTATTTTTACGCTATTACCGTTTCTTCTGACAAGCGACCCACTTTCGAAAGGTCCATATCAGACATATTATCGACATATAGTCGACATTGCTCATACTTTTTATACGTGAATAACGGTTTTACTGAGATGTCTGGTGTCTCCATATTTTACCCCTTTACCCCCGTCACACCCTGTAGTCCTCCTCTGACCCCTCACCCCCGCCCCCGTCCCCAGGTTCCGTGACCCCGAGTACCGTGACCGGGTCACGCGGGTCGTACTCCAGTGGGTCAATAGTCACTTCATCGACTTTGAAACCGACCCGGCCATGATGGACTTTCTGGAACGCTTCGAGGCGTGTCTGGAGAGCAATAAAATGCACGGACAGGTAAGTCGCAGATCCTTTTTTGGCGGGGGAGGGATGAGTTTGAATTGGACGTCACATGGACGGGCTAGATCAGCTCCATGTTAACTCGCTGTTGCAGCTTCATGTTAAATCGTCACTCTGAGAAAATAAGGAGTTCGAATTAGGCTGACGATTTGATGTCGGACTAGATGAAGCTACCTATAGGTTTTTTGTGTGTTTCTGTATAGACTGTCACAGTTGTCAAATTAATACTTTTAACACTCAGCTTGTCATGTGCGCAGCCTTATGACTAGGTGCCGTCTGTACTATTAAAATATTGATCACGTTTGCATTTTTTGGACTTATCATTCATATTTCCATTCAGCCTGGATTGCAGCACTGCTTTGAATTTTATCTGCGATACCTACAAATAATACACTGGAATGGATTTATACCGGAATGGGTCCCTAGATTATAGCGTTTATCGAAGCTTCTGTTCGAAAATCGGCCCGATATTTTGTGATCATCACACGCCAAAAATCTATAAACCGCTTCGCACCTTTTCACATGTCAGAATGGGACGTATCTCGTTGATAAATTTGTCTCTCTGGCAAGTCTGCTAAAATATTGAGCGAGTTTGGTACGCGCCTGAGACACGTCCAAGCAAGCATCTTCTGGCAGCCAGTGTAAGCAATAAGCATATATGGATTCAGACCGAATTTGGTTTTCGCTCTCGCACAGACATTCCAATCTCGTTTCGTAATTCCGTGCCGAGTCTGGTAGCGCCACCTCTGTCGATGGCGAGCGAGGCCGCTTGGCCTGCCGCCAGTGGTGCCAACGCCGCCGTTTACCGCTCACAATTCTTCGTCGGACACTAGCTGTTCATACCTACCTACCCGCCGCCGCCGCCGCCGCCGCCGCCGGCCGCCGCTGTCTGTCGTTATCAAATATAGGTCGGCCTAGTTTGTTAGTGGGAGTCTTGGCTAGGAAGGGAGGCCTCTAACATCACAACAGTGACTCGGGTGGCCGCCTAGCTGCGCCGCAGTGTAGCTGAAACCCGGGGGTGAGGTGAAGGGGGGGGGGTGGCGGGGTGAATATGCCCCCCTCACGGCGGTGCCGAGTGGGAAAGGTTAGCCTGGCGCCACCCCGCTGCAGGTGGCTGGCAGTAGATGCACATAACTCACACCTGGGCTGGCCGTGGTGCCTGTCTTCAGTGGATGACACTGTGTTACTGTGTAATACAGAGTTGGTTGGTTGTCTTGCCACCACACTTTATAAACAAACTTGTTGGCTGCTGCAAACGCTCATTTTCGTGTCTTATCTTGTTATCTTCTGAAAGCCGTCCCCGAAAAATGTGCCGAGACTCGAGAGATTTTATGGATCTTCTTTTATACCCAGTTCTTTTCGATGCTGCCTGGGGTTATTATGAAACTGGGTCGATATGAAAGTCAAGGTTTGCTTTAGTGAGCCTTGATCCCAGTGTTTTCCTACAAAATTATTTTTCGCGTTATCAAAAGCTCCAAGTACCAAATCAACTGTCGTGGAATCCAAATTTTCTTCCATCCAGAAAAGATTCGCTGGATCTGACGAGGCAGTTTTTCGTGAAAGTAACGCCACCCTTAGACCTGCCCTTCCACTAGTTGCACATAACCTGGCGGCCCGCCGTGGGGTGTGTTCTGCTGGTGTGACGTGCCACGCTGCCACACCGACGCGGCTGACTCAGCCGTCAGCCGACTGAGTCATCGGTCCGTGTTATGTGCGGCTAGTAGAAGCCGCGCTGTGAACCTCGCTGAACTTCCTTTTTCCCGGGTTTAGCCGGCTAATCGGACTGTAAAATCCGTCCGTGCGTGCCGCCAGACAGCTGCTGCCCGCCCGTGATCCACTCTACCTTACTGCCCATCCGCTCACTGGGTTGGGCTTACCGCCCAACCCAGACCGCCCACCGCCACTCACCGCCTACCGCCCATCATGGCCGCCGCCACCGCCACTCACCGCCTACCGCCCATCATGGCCGCCGCCACCGCCACCGAACAGCTTGTTGTTCGCTGGCTATATTTAAATACCCATAAATACTTCTCTCCCACTGCCGCCTCCGCCGCCGGTTCGTTCGTCCGATCTGCTTCACGATCCATTCCAGACACTCCTTCAGTGGTAGTATTATTTATTCTATACTATGACACCAATACATTGCAACAGTAGACATTTACTGGCGGGGGCTGGTTCCGGCGCCCCCCCCCCCCCCGCCGGAACCGGCCCCGGCCACCACGTGGCCGGCGGCCGACGTGGTGCGCGCCGTTTCCGCGCGTTGGGCTCCTCGGTCCTCGGTGTTTTGCTTATCCTGTATAGTCGCCGCCGCCGTCGCTGCCGCTGCCGCTGCTCGCTGTCGCTGCCGCTGCTCGCTGTCGCCGTGGGCGCCGTTGTGACCGGCCTCGCCGGTTTGAGCACAAAGAAGCGCGCTTGCTTGCGTGCTGCTGCTGTTTGTTTGTGTGTGCTGTTGTAATCGCAATATGGGTGTGTTCGTAGTTGAAATGTACGTTCTCGATGAAATCCGCTCGTGGTGAAAAAATTTGCTTGTGGTGAAAATCGCTGATAATGTGTCTCATACGGTGTTCTTTCTGGTCGACAGTTGGGCCTTCTCAACTTCGAGTGTGCGGCCAAATCTCGCGTGCGTGTGGTCACCCTGGCACGCCCGAATCGTGATGAGCCGCTACCGTTCTGCCTATTGGGCGGCTACGAGAGGAACTTCGGTATCTTTGTCACCAAGGTGGAGAAAGGCAGCAAGGCAGAAGATATTGGCCTGAAGCGTGGCGACCAAATTCTTGAGGTAAGAGATATCTGAGTTTGTTACATTACATTAGAATATGTGTTATGTATTAGAATTGAATTATTTCATTTTCAAGTGCGGATGTGTTTCATTGAAGGTCAACATTTTGCGGTGGTCGTAGAGATAATTAAGCTAAGATAATTAAGAAATTATTAAGAGATAATTTATTAAGATATTATTAAGAGATAAGAGATCATTATTAAGAGATCATTAAGAAAGCGATAATTTCTTCATGGTCTGAATCAAACCGATTATCCTGAACAGTAATGTTAGAGCATTGAAGAGATGATGACGTCAGTATGAGGTCCAATGTAGTGTTACTTTTAAGCCTCGTAGGTTTATGGACCCACTGTGTAAGATTCATTTTACTACAATAGTCTGTGAGAAGCCTCGCTCTTTTTGATTGCCTCTGTAATATCGGCATTGTTGCTTCATCTATCGGCTTCCAAATTATCTCGGGAATATTTAGATCTCCGACAATGACTAAGTTTGTAAATTTCTTATGCATTAGGAACCCCATCATTTTCGAAAGTGCATTTTTATCTTTTGGGGGACGATAAAATACTGCCACCGTCACCTGCACCGCCCGTAGTTCAACTAGCAGTGCCTCTACACTGTGGGGGCACGGTAGCTGACGCGGTCGCAGTCCTTTCCGCACTATCAAGGCCACTCCGCCGCCAGCTCTCACTCCGCCGCGGTCGCGACGATACCACTGATGCTCTGGGAAGTCTCGCTGCAGGTCGACTTTGCTCACCTTGGCAGTTAACCACGTCTCCGTAATTGCTATTATGTCGTGTTTTTGCAGATTGTCGTCCCGCAACGTCGAGCGGTGCTTGTTTATGCTTCTGGCATTTGAGTAGAAAATTGAGATAGTCTGAGGTAAATTCCGAACACGCTGAGTCGTTTGATCCATAGTGTAGATAGAGAATGAGATGTCGCGAATGAAGCGCCATATATATATATGACGCTAGCTACAGTATGTTTTCCGGAGCGAACGTACACATATTTTTCCTTAATATGTGTGTTTGTGTGTGTGTTTTAACTCGGGTTACCTGACTGACCTCTCCTGACCAAAAAAAAAAACAAAATTCATACTTCTTTTTCGGGAAAAACGCCACCCTTAGCGTGCCCATCCACTAGACGCACATAACCCGAGGACTGTTCGGGTCCCTGCAGCACTAGTGCTGCGTGCGTCATACTTGGGGTGACGTCAGCCGCCTGGCTCCGCCCACTCTCCTCCGGCACGCCGGGGCGCGTGTTTCTTTTTTCCAACCAAAGGAAGGCGCTATACCCGAAGATGCTTCTTGGTAACCAAACCAAACAGAAACAACTCTTACACTACGCAGCCAGCTGGCTTCAGCGAGGTGTAAGTCACTTTTCAATGACGCAATGGGATATTCTCCGTATAGCGCCTTCCTTTGGGTGGAAAAAAGAATTACGCCGCCTGGGCCGAGCGCCGCTGCAGCCAAGGGTAATCAAGGCTCTGGGGGCATTCCACGTCAAATCAAACACCGAAATCCGTCATCCCCTTCGATTTTTCTGAAAATTTGTAGGCAGACTGGGCATGGTTCAAAACTGAGTTACGTATAATATTTTCGAAATTTGATAACGTATCGCCGAGATATAGGTCATCGAATATAGCCAAAAATGCCACACATCATTTTTTTAAATGCTTATAACTCTGGTTCCTTTTCTTGTATCAAAATGATATTAACAGGGTCTTGTAGGCAATTGATAAGGCTTTGATTTTTAATTATAAAATTAAATTGAAGTGACCTTGAAATGCATTTGACCTTGAATTAAAACAGAAAAATTTAAATAGCAAAAAACACGCCACCTTCGATTTGAGTAATTTTTACATATTATGTCCGTCACAATGTTCCTAACCATCTGTGAAAAAATTGGAGTGGGCCATTCATAACTTTCGCGGCAAACGCCGTTTTCATGCATCAACATCACGCAACCGCGCGTGACCTTGAAAGACAGAGTCAAGACATGCTTGCTTGTGTACACTTTCTGAAATGAATGATTGCTGATTAGTGATATCCCAAACTCTGCGAGAATGGAAATGCATAGTCATCGTAGTCAAGCATTCACGTTCCATTGTAAAAGTGTCTCAGGCAAACGGTATTTTGCGGTGAATTTTGAGCCGTGTGGAAATGCATCATGAAATAAATTCAACGAAAACATTATCACGCAACGATATCTTCACGTCTTTTGATCTTCACTATACGAAAGAACATACATTTTTGAGTATGTATGGGGAATTTCTAGTTAATCCGATAATAAATATGGCAGTTAGAGTCCTGCTAAGAGTAACATGTCGCCGGCTGAGGCGGGATCGGCCGACGCGGGAAACGCAGCAGTCACAATTTTGTGTTTACACGTTCATATTTCAATTGTTTACCAACCTATTTTCAGAATTCTTTCACCATAAGATTGCCTGTACATTTTTTAGTCTTCTCACAAAATTTGACGCGAATCGAACGTAATCAGCGGTAAGGAGCGCGATGTAAAGACGGAACCGTTCCGTTCCGTCCCGGCACAGTCTACAATTCAGGCGGCGCGTAGCGGTCGGCGCCGGCTGCCGAGTCGCCGCGTCGCCGCGGCGACAGGATGTTCACTTTACACCGCTATTACTAGAACAGTTGTGAACCGATTTTCTTATTGCTTGCACGATGAGATGTGCAATTCAATTCTGGACAGGTAGCCATAAGTAATTTCGCATCAATATTATGAGATATTGGCGAAAAACAGGAGGGGTGGGGCGAAATTCACTCTTCCCTCTCCACTGCGCGTGCTAACATACGTTTGCATATGTGCCATTTTCTTCAAATCTTATGAATGGCCCACTCTAATTTTTTCACAGGTTGTTAAGAATATGGTAGGCAATAAAATATATGAAAATGAGCCAAATCGAAGGTGGCGTGTTTTTTGCTATTTCAATTTTTGTGCTTAAGAACAGAGTTAAGCAAATTTCAAGGTCATATATTTAAGTCGATGCAATTCTAAACAAATGCTTAAGAAATTACCTAAACAGTAAGGTTTATTTCATTCAAATCAAACAAGTACAACCAAAGTTATGGTCGTTCAAAAATATAAAGATGCAACATTTTGTAAAAATTTGATGCCCTATATTTAGAAGACCTGTGGTCAGAATGTGCAAAAAACATCAATGTAATGTCCGGGGCGACACAGGAACTCGCTCACAAACTTATAATGAAATCGCTGATGGTAAGGTGCAAAACAGCCGATTTTTGTTCGATTTGACGTGGAATGCCCCTCTGTGGAAAGGTAGGCTGCTCCGGTTGCGAGAAGTGGCAACGCCACTTAGTAGCGCCATCTATGGAGTGTGTAAGCTACGCTAGGCGTCATCTATGGGCAGTGGAAGAACTACTGATTCGTGACGTCACAGATCACTCGGCGCCCGTCGGCTGCAATGCAACCAACGCTAAATGTATTTACTACCGGTCACTCAGCTCAGTTTAGGAGCTCATATTTTCACCAGACAGACCAGTGAGGAAATATGAATAGTTGGGATCGACATAACGATCGATACTGGTAAGCGCTCCGCCTTACCCCTTAGATATACGTACTTATCTATCGGGTACAATGATACGGACAGGGCACGGTTCGCGGCTCCTATTCCCAATATTGGTCGCGATCCATTTCCCGGACAGAAATATGTATTTTTTATGAAAAAAAAATCTCACAGAAACAGTTGCAATTGTTTGCGTCGCTTGAGGTCGGCAAATAATCGGTAGGTAATGCGTTCGCCATAGCCCTTCCGTGGTTGTTTCTCTTTCGCTATTTCAAAAGTTTATCGCAACTGGACCGTTTCTGATTCTAGATAGCATCGTAATTCACTAATGCGTACTGAATCGTGAAATGATGAAATTTCATATTGTGTAAATATGTAACCGAAGGTTTGTTGTCAATAGTTAAAACACTATTCTTTAGAATTGTGTTTTTCTATTGAAAAACAAATCTGAGTTCCCTGACAATTTGGCAAAAGCTGCCTGAGATCTATACCTGATAGGTACGGGCTGGGGCAAGGTACCTATATAAAGCGCTTGTAATTTATAAAGCGCCTGATTCCCTGAAACAGCGCTACAGCTGCAGAGCCGTTGCCTGGCCGTGCCAGCCAACATTTTTATGTTTTTATGTGCACAGCACTTGTATGCAAACATCTTGAGAACAGTGCTACTTAACATACCTATCGTTAACTAGCCATTTATTTTAAACCAAATCTCGCCGGACCTATTGGTTTTCTTCATACGCCCCCGCGGCCGAGGGGGAGGGGCTAGTTGGTAATACCTCCACTCGCCGTTTCGCCCCTGATTGAGCTAGAACTTCGCGGAAAAGACGAGCGTATGCGCCGTTACGAGACGCAGCGATTAGTACCCGATTTTAAGGTCCTAGGTCAACCGGTGACCTCTGAGGTACGGTCAAGTGACCCATGCTAAGTGTCCGGTTTTTGGCAAACAAGTTCGTCAGAAATGGTTCAGCCATTTGAGTACTACAAGGATTTTTTTGAGCAAAATAAGAATTTGATTATCCCATGTCGACTTTCTTGCAAAGTTTATGCCTTATTTTATGAAAATGTGTCACTAGAATGTGATATTTATCATCGATTATTATTTAATTTACGATTTATTTCGATCAAAACGAACCTAGAGTCCCGCGCCATTTTCGTCGACGATGAATATGATTGCGTCTCGTGAAGAGGTATGGGCAATGGTCTTTCAAAGTGATAATTTGATAGGAAAATCGGTAGGAAATAATATAAAGCTGGTTCCAATAGCCATCAATCATTTACAATACCGAAAATAATCACAATTCCGTACCGACGACCATCCAGCACCACGCACGCCACACGACTGGCAGAACGCCAAAAGAGCTGTCCCAGCAGAAATGTTTTTTTTTTCTCGATTGCAATTGTGGAATTATTTATTAAACAAAAGTAATCTTTCCGAAAAACCGACTGATTTCCTACACAGATTTATGAAAAGATAAATCACGGTAAGTTTATTTGTATTGTTTTGTTGATTTTGGCATGATCATAGTTTGCAGTCATATTTCGATATATTCTACAGGGAGTTCAGAATTATTTCAGGACCAATTTTTTCCTCGTTCATTTTCCCGTCGATCATGAAGTTTTCAGAGCGGAACAATTAGTTTTCAGGCGGTGCGAGCGGTTTTTGTGAGAAGGGTACAAAAATCGGCGTCATTATTAGAGCCTCGACACCAGCTCAACACAGGACCCTATGGGAGGCGGTGAAGTAGCGGGATCAACAAATAGAGCGCTCTAATTCTAGCTTATTTCCCTGGTATGTCACCAACTGATAAAGGGTCGGCCGGCCGGCCGGGCGCGCGGCTCGCCACCCTATCAGGGTGACGGGTCGCGGGCCCGGCCGGTGGCCTGGGGCATCGCCCCAGCGAGAACGAGGATGTGTAGTTTGCGGGGCGATGCGGGGCGGGGCAGGATTCCGAGGGGTTCCTTTTTGGAGTTGAAACTGACCTGACTGTGCATGTTCATGATGATGACTTGTATGTGTAAATTAAGGCCGTATGAACTATGAAGTATGTAGATTGCTGGTGGTCTTGGCGGCAATGTGTTACCGGTACTAGGCCCACTGTTCTGGTGGCATGTGTATGTGGGCTATTAACCCACA
Source organism: Amphibalanus amphitrite (assembly GCF_019059575.1). Taxonomy (NCBI): domain Eukaryota; kingdom Metazoa; phylum Arthropoda; class Thecostraca; order Balanomorpha; family Balanidae; genus Amphibalanus; species Amphibalanus amphitrite. The sequence continues at coordinate 129,584 of NW_024881883.1, forward strand.
TACACAATTATAATCATCTGGTGATTAATATATAATCAATTATAATCATCATCTGGTGGCATCTTAATTAATTATAAGATGCCGCTACAAAACTGCTATCTCGGATTTTCAAAATTTCGGATTTTGACCCCCAAAAATCCGAAAAACTGATTTTTTTTTTTTAAACTCAAAAAATTCCCATTTTTTCGAATTAAAAAAAAAACGGAACATATATGATAGCCCCAACCCTCTCCTATCTACATACCAAATTTTGGATCGATATCTCTTTTTTTGGCCAAGTTATAGCGAAAAAAAAACTATTCAAAATTTATGACGTCAAATTTCCAAACTCAATTTCTAGCAATTCTAGACCATGTAGCGAAAAACAAAGACCACCGTCAGACTCCCCGTGACGAGCTGCATCGAATCGATACCCATTTTATGCAAAAATATCAAGTTTGAAATTTGACCTTATTTGACCTGACCTTGACCTGACCTTCACCAGAACCTAACCTAAACTGGCCCCAAAGGCTGCCTGACCCACATAATCGCATTTGTCATGTAAAATGGACCATAAAACATGCATCACATGCTATTTTCATATTGTGACCCTCAGTGACCTGACCTCTGTGACCTGACCTGGTATCAGTGACCTCAAATAGCAAAATATGTGTTTGACGAACAATAGGGTTGGGACCTATCTGCATGCTCTGTATGTTTTGGTAAAATAAAAAAGCTCAGAATTTTTAATGATTTAATTTAAAATCACTTTGTTATAAAAATGCCTAGTTAGTTCAGAAATTAATTATTTGTGGCTGAAAACAACTTGCTTCTGATTGGTCGGGCTAATCATGACGTCACATGTAGGTATATAACTGTCTGTATATTTGGCGCAGTTGAGACATACATTTTCTATGTATTTTCCTATGGTAAATCGGAGTGATTGGTCGTGTTTTCAGTGTCTCTTTATTTTGCGCTGGTATTGCGTGGCTAAGAAGTTTTATCAAGAATGGCATATACTAAAATGTTCCTTTAATAATGGAGCTTCAATATCTGTGAGTTTTATTGGCAAGCGAAAACTGATTTTGCTGTTATTTTATCTGGAAATTACTCATTTTTTTAGGTCAATATTCAAAATATTTTACGGGAACAAGTTGGCACTTTTCTTGATTTTTGCACTCAAATCGCGTGCGATTCAACTGTATTGGAACTTGCAAAGAAGCTTGGTGATTAATTAACTGTGTTGTTATGGCACTGTTTGCAAAGCATGGATAATGAAACTCTGCCAAAGACTTAGCTACATAGCAATGCCTCAAGTAATACGCAGGAGAGACAGGATTCAGAGTCCGATCGAGAAGAATCGGTGCAAATGCTACGAAGACCAGGGCGGTGTTTCACGGGACGCTGCTACCACGCTGCTATCAAATTGCGCGAGCTGACGTCACACTTGTGGTAGTGTTGGAGCAATGGGCCTGTTGATGTTTCCATGGAAACCCAATTTGACACGTGTAAAAGCAGCGTGCTGGTATCACCGCTGAAACAGGGCCCAGGCAGCTCTGATACAATAGCTAGTCGTCTCACTACTCTCACTCCATTAGACCAGCTGATTCCTGACAGCACCGACTCGGATGCAAAGATGGAGCTCATCTTCCAAGCCAGAAACCAGTTCTTTGATGGAAGATGTGATGCTGCCTCTGTCTCTGCTTTGTTGGCCACTTTGGACGGGGCGGAGCTCCGCTCCTTGCGTGAGCGGTTATTCGCCTGTCATCCAGAAATAGTTCCTTCGTTTGCTGGCCGTTCCCTGATTAGGTGCAATACGGGGAGCTGTAATCAGGGAAGTAACTTTCCATATGAAAGGGGTGCAGGTGCACCCCCGTCCCCCATCCACTAGAAGTGCACCCCCATAGGCTAAGCGGCGCCCCACACGCCGCCCCACACGATTAGCTCTAGAGCAGATGGCGAGGGTGATTTTTCGGCTACATTCCATCTCGGCGTCGTGATGCTTGTGGGCTTGGAAAGCGTCCAGTCGTATGTAGGGTAGTGTAGGGGTAGGGTTGAGTTCAATAAGGTCCTTACATTTGAAAGGTTTGAACAACTCGCAATCAGCACAACATACCACAAGTTAAATAAAAAACTACCAAACTCCGCCCAACTAATATTAATAAACATTACAGCCAAACTAATGGCCTAAATAGAAATATATCTCAAATCCTAACAGTTATCGCGGGTGATGGCGCCATGAGTTGCTATTATCCAAAACAGATGCAAATAAACATGTTTGTATGTCCTATGTATGTTTGTTTTAAAAACGTTGCAGCGGCGCTGGGAACTGCAGTCTTAGACCTGGGTATGTTTGGCATCTGCAACTCTTCATATACACATTAACCCTATTTCGGACGGGGAGACCTTTCAGGATTTTCTTGTACAATTGCCAAACGCCGCGAGACATTCAGCTCATATTTGGTGACTTTTCCTAAATGCTCATTGCGCACATCTCAGCAAAAAAAAAATGCCGGGTCAGGTCAGGTCAGGTAACCAGAGCGGGTTTGTTGACCCCACCTCAGAAAAGTTTGCAAACACGTCAGAGCTTGAGTTTTTCACGAAGTTATTTCCTCTCATCAAGTCTTCAAAACAGTACCTGCAGTATGTGTCGTTTGTATATCTCATAATTTTTTATCTGTGACCTGAGGTTAGGTCAGAGTCGTGACCTTTACATTGCAAGCCTATGGAAAAGTATTGAAATGCGACCTGCACCTCGAGTAAACGAGTCAAAACCACCCAATTCTTTAAGAATTATGACAAATTATCTTATCTGTAATGATCCAGGTGCCATTTACTGACAGGGACACCGGAGAGGGTTATCTGAGCCGAGATCATGTGAGGTGATATCTACCATACATCAATGCTCACAATACTTACAATATTGACAATGCTTTTGCTTACAACACTTACAATACTTACGATGAGACCAGCAAGCACTCTGCCGTTACAGTTCTAACTTCTGTTTCGAAAAACGACGTTACACACATTCGCTGCCAGCATAACATGTATTGTTTGACAGTAACAAAATACAATTGACATCTGAACCCCAAACGGACCGCCATCCACTCAAATTTTATAACCCTGACCGGTCAGGGGGCGAATGGAGGTCATTTCCTGGGCATTACACTCAGCCCTTGCACAAAATATCTCACCTCACAGTGATCATTACAACAATAGCACCGACTTGATAGTGGATTTCAAAGTACTTGCATCAGCTCTTCCTGCTATTGCAGACGATCATCTCCTCAGGGTAATGTTGTTCGGGACATGAACGAAGATCGTTTTCGGAGTTTCATAAGTGCTACTGCAACAGCCTGGCACAAACAGGACTTGTACGCTCTTCTCTGCACTTTGCCCTTCAGTATATCACAAAATAATTGTTTAGAATCCATCTTACGCTTCTTTCACAGTCTCCCTTGCCACCGTAGGGCGTAGATAGATTGCTGTTGCTGGTAAGTTAAGGCACGGTAGATAGAAATTACCTCGGTTCTCAACGCCTTAAGTTATTTTCATAAAAAAGAACAAATAAATGATCAATAAGATGACAGGAATGTAAACATTTTAATCGTAAAGTAGTCCAAATATTGGAATGAGCTTTTGCTTTTCAGCATCCTCCGATTCATCATCTTTATCATTTGAAAATTCGAGGTACATAAAATGTTTATCACGCGCTCATGTTAAGTGGGAATATAGTACACGGCCGACACATCAATTTTTGACACTGAACATTTCATCCGTAAATGTTTTAGCATAATTTAAAGTTAAAAACAGCGCGAATGGCAGAGTGAAGCAAACAACATCTTTCACCCATTGATATAACATATAATCTGTGGTGCGCCAGATGCGCCATTATTTGTCAACCGCAGAAGGTGACATGTGACGTAACAGCATCAAGAGCATCTTTTTTCAAGAACTTTTCAAAACAAGTTTCCTATCTTTCTTCCCCCATTTCTCTCAGCTTATTGATTTTATGAGGCAATGGTATGCACCATAAATTCTGTGAAAATAGTTTGATCATTTTCATGCATTCTTAAAAAATCGAGTTCCCAACCCCATTCCCCATCGATGATTTTCAATGATATGCATTCAACTCGATTGTACAACACATTTCTTGAAATGCCTGCAAACGGTGAAAAGTCAACCTTTGACCTGACCTGTGACGTCATCGGTTTGACCGAGGTCAATGAAATTGGGTCACAAGGTAGTTCCCCGTTGGGGCTATCCAACGCAGTTTGCTGCTTGTCGCTATGTTGCGTGGTTCACGAGATCTTGGGGGGGGGGGCAAATTGCCCTCCCCCGGCGGGGCGCGTTGCTCGGCAGACCCCAGCGGGGCGCGGGTTAGCGGGATGTTCTTGGGGTACGCACATGTATTTCGGGTGAGATCAGTGCCCGACGAGTTTTTTTTTTTAAAGAAATGTTGTGCTTGTTTGTGTGTATTTTATTTTGGGAAGGAAGAAATGTGTTGTCGGTTTGTGTTGTATGTCTCAGCTGCTTATGTTTCGTTACGTTTTTTGGATGTGTATGCTTTTATATGGAACAGGCTCAGCGCCAACTCGTCAATAATTGTTCGCCAATCGCCACGTAGCACGTGATGTACTCATTAACCGACTTCACCCTGTCGTTTCTCTCAGGTGAACGGCCAGAGTTTCGAGCACATCTCGCACCCGCGCGCTCTGGAGGTGCTCAGAGGTACCACCCATCTCAGCATCACCGTCAAAAGCAACTTGCTCGGTGAGTTTGTGATGGATTGCCCGGCCCTGTTTCTCGGAAGCTGGATCGGGGGGGGGGGGGGGTAGGGTGAAGAAGAAGGATAAAGTTAGGGATGGAGCACAATGACCTATAGAGCGCATCGTTTGGTGTGAAATTGAACGCGAGGAATTCTTGTTGGCTTGCATTTGGCGTTTTTTTTTCAGTTTTATGCTACTGTATATTCTGCTTTGTATTTCAAAATAATGGTGTAAAGATAAATAACCATTCGGTGATTAAATGATCAAACAAACCACTAAGTAGTTAAAATGGACGTTGCTGAATGATCGTCTCGTATTTGAGCTCCTGTTGCCTATATTGTTTTGTTTTGCTTGTTCCTCAAATCAGCTGCTGTTACCCAACAGGTTTTCCATCTAAACTGCTCTCCGTTTGTGCTCCTCCCCCATCTTCTACTTACCCCCTCCCTCCCCTTCTGTCCACAGCGTTCAAGGAGATGCTCCAGACCCCGGAGGACGCGATCCGACCCCGCCAGCGGAAGGGTTCAGAGATCTCTGGCCTCAACAACTACCAGAGGCCCCGGCTGCCCGGAACGAACCCGGCCGGCACCGCGGCACCGACCTCAGAGAACGGTAAGGGGCTTGTGGTGCTTCGGAATAATCCGATAACCCGTCTTGGTAGCGCCAACTGGGGAGCCGCGCGCGCTATGCCGGGTATTTCTTTTGTATCCCAAAAATAGAGTCTGAGACGCGCCGCACCCATCACACCACACGCGACGCGATCACACCACACCCAACAATGACAAGTTATGCATGAAGAATGCAGAAAACAAGACGTCTGCTGGTGTTTCTAGTCACCCACAACCTATCAGGATGCGATAGTTGTTGATCGGGCGTCTGGTCAACAGTCGCACCCACTGGCTGGTGGGTGCGACTGTTGCGCCACCTGGTGGCTGGTGATGCCATCGGCCCGCTACCTAGACGCAGTGGCTCAAATGCGCTCCAAAACTCCTATATTTGTTGACCGTCAATACGACGACGTGTTTAATTTGTACTAACGTGATCGGGTACCTCGTTTTTAATATTAGTTTCCAAGTGCTTGTGTTTTATTGACCTGAAATGATCCGATCTGACCTCTGTCACGTTTTCTACCTCACAGACCCGACTCAGAAGGACAAGAAGGAGGCGATCCACAAGACGTTCGCCACGCTCGGGCTGCGCACCATCAAGTTCAGGAAGGCGCTGATCAAAGCCATCACGCACAAAACTCCACTGTGAGTAGGCGATACATAAACGCGGTGACTACCGCAGGACGGGACATGCCCTAAACCCCCAAATCACCATCAAGTGGTTTATATCTTTGTGTTTGTGTTATTTATTTCTAATATCGGGACAGGAGGTACACTGTCATGTAGGTTTCTGAGCTCAATGTGGACGCATAGTTCGTCGGCGTGCCCTAAGATATCCCCAACGAAAAATTACGGACAACCACACCACTGGTCCCCAGTCTCACATATAAACCCTTCGTCCCCTTTTTCACAGCCAAGCGCACCACTCGGACGACACGCTGGTACCGGGCGGCGGCGGCAGCGGAGGGGACGGTCCACCCACCCCCGGAGCCATGTACCACTCCCACAGTAACCCGGACCTCAGTCAGCTCAGCTACGACGAGTGGAAGTTCGACTATCCGGAGCACGTGCTAAAGGTGTACAAGGCCGACCAGAGCTGCAAGTACCTGCTGGTGCACAAGGTGAGACATGGGTGTGAGTGGATGAATAGGTTAAAAGTTAAACCTGTATCCCAGTTTTAGGTAAGAGTTTAAGGTCATTGGTGGATCCTGGAGGCGCTTATAGGCATTGGCTTCTCCCGCAACGTTTGAAATTGACAAATTTCCATCCCGTTTTCCCATCATATATAAAGGCGACTTAATGTTTTTAAAGTAAAATTTGCAATGCGTAAGAAAGCGAAGTCCAAGAAGTTTGGGAAATAAGTGAACATTTTTGGGGAGCAGCCCCTCGAGTAGTAAAGTAAAGTAATCTTGCAACCGCCGCCCACCCCTGTAGGCTGTAGCGTCCGTTTTCATCTGTCTGGATCCACTTGCATTGTGAAGACCATTTGATGTTTGTATGGGAACATGCATAGCTTGTTGAATCTCTAATTATATTCCCAGTAGGCTACTCGTCTTGTTTGTAATAATGCTTATGCGTTGTGCCTAATTAAATGAAGGAATGGAGGCATGCCACTTGACAACTAAGGGTATTACTGCCAGTGGTGGGGTCCTGCCTTTTTAATTTAGGTACCTTGGAAAGGCTATGTAGAGGGCCTGTGGTTTTCCCCCAGTAACGATCTGTAGGATAAATCTGAGTAAGGCATAAACTGTCATGTGGTTGAATGTTTGGTGAGCTATCCTTTGACTGACCCGTGGGGCAGTGACCTGCCATTTGAACTGCTAATGCTGTTCTCGTAAGGTTCTTGACCTTAGTGCTACGTATAACAGTGAAAATAGAATTTCACTTTTACACGTACTAAGCTGCAATCAAGTCTCAATTATTACCTGTGGCAGTGTAAGCGCAATGTAAACCGTCTGATAATGTCCGCATTATTATACCTCAGCCTGTTTTCCTTGCAGAAAGCGTTAGGCACTGACCTCCGTATCTATGTATAGATAAGTCTGTTCCTTAGGCTACAAAGATCTAGTACACATTGGTGGTATGCATTTTATGTATGTTTATGTATATACCTTGTATGTATTTCCTTGACAAGCCATGAGTGATCACACCATCCGCCGTTAATTCTCTCTCGCAGGAGACCACGGCCCGCGAGGTGTGCATGCTGTCTCTGCGGGAGTTTGGCATCACCGATCCGAGTAGTAATTACAGTCTGTGTGAGGTGACTGCCGGAGCCGGCGGTGTGGTCAAACAGAGACGACTGCCCGACCAGATGCAGAATCTGGCAGAGAGAATCGGACTGGGGAGCAGGTGAGGGGGACGCGGAGGGGAGGAGAGGAGAGGAGAGGAGAGGAGAGGAGAGGAGAGGAGAGGGAAGGAGAGAAGGGGATAAGAGGAGAGGAGAGAAAATGATCGTCGACTGGCGGAGGAAGTGGGAGTCAGGGAAGGGGCAAAATGGCTCGATTGAGGGATATTACTGAGACGACAGCCAGCTGCTGGTGATAAACTTCTGAAGGGGTAGCAGCAAGAATGTGTTTTTAAATGTCTCAGACTCACAGAAGGTCGCGATGCTTGTTTATTTCGGGCTGAGAGCGTAAATTGTGTTCTCATCGGGGCCTTTTGTTAGTGATGACACATTCATGCTTCGCGTATTTTTCTTCGTTGATGTGTTTTGTATTATTCGTAAAGCTATTTTTGCATAAACGATTAAGGCGACATTTTCCCCGCTGATTGGTATACGTAAGCCGCTAGCTGATAAACAGTGTTAACGTGCTGCTCTCCTTCGTTCATCATCAGGTACTACCTGAAGAACAACCAGGTGACAGAGCCTCTGGTTCCTGACGAGCTGGCGGCAGAGCTGCCGCGAGAGGGAAGCGTCCACTTCCTTCAGCTGAACGCTCTGGAGGTGGCCGTACAGGTAACCGGGCGGGTCCCACGTGGAGGGTTAGGTTACGGTCGGATCTGTGACCTCCGGGGGAGCGGTTTAGTCGGGTTTATGGGTGGGGTGAGGGGTGGGGTGTGGTTACTAGGGATGGGTTAGGGGTGGGTGAGCGGTGGGGTCGGTTCTATGGATAGGGTGAGCGTTTCGGTATGATTCGTAGGGGTGGGTTAGGGTTACAGGGCCGGTAATAATGTGATGTGAGGTGGGGTCTGATGGTCTGGTGGTGGGGTGAGAGCTAATTGTTTCTGGTCTAGGTTAAAGACTTGTCATTGCAGGGTAAAATCCGCCTGGGGGAACATTATGAATTGGCAAAATTAAATAATCGTGTATACTGCAGAATTATCATGTAATGCAAGGCGCGCTCTAAAAATATGTCGATGGTCTGCAATGTCATCTTGCTCGTGATTCTCTTCTTGAACACTCCGTAAGAACCAGCGCAGGTATTTGTATTCGGCATCGTTAGCCTGTATTCAGCCTTACCTCGAATTCGCTCCTGCCGTGGTCCTATCTTTATTATATGTCTCTTATCATTTTCAGCGCACACTCCGCCGGTGTCTCACATTCCCATCTCGCATTCACCCCCTAGTGCTGTACATCACGCCCCATTATGCTAAACGCGTATATTTGCCCAGCATGCCTTTACATAACTCCCTTTTCTGCGGCTTCTTTTTCAGCTTACTCTCGACGACTTCAGCCTGTTTCGACAAATCGAGGCCACTGAGTATGTGGACGATCTGTTTGAGCTTAAAAGCCGCTACGGAACGCCTGGACTGAGGCAGTTCGCTGAGGTAAGGCGGGACGCCACTAGAGTGTAGAATTAATGTGTGGCGTTGTGGGACCAGAATATTCGGGATTTATAAAAGTTCGATCTTGGCACGATGGGCTTGGAAACTAACTCTGATCTCATAGGAGGGTTGAGATCTCGTGAATGACACCGTTTTTAATGCTTTGTTAGCTGGGCTTTGATAGTTTCGTTGTGAACTGGCATGAGAACTTGAGGTATTCGTGTAATTGATTGAAAACCAGCACTGTAGTTGGTGTCGGGTCGCAGAAACCATTCCCAAATAGCGCGATTTCGTTAACGGTGTTCTTGCTATGTTTGTATCATCAGTTTATGCAGGATGCTGTGAGACTTAAGTGACTTGTCCCTTGTAATCAATTAGGCCTCTCTGTAAGTTTGATCCACACTCCCTAAGTTTTGTTTTTAACCAGATTGACCTGACCTAACCTTTTCACAGCTGGTGAACCGTAAGCTGTTCTCTGTTGGGTCATTGACCTATCCTGACCTGATCTGACCTGACCTGACCTTTGACAGCTGGTGAACCGTAAGCTGTTCTCTGTTGGGTCATTGACCTATCCTGACCTGACCTGACCTGACCTGACCTGACCTCTCTACAGCTGGTGAACCGTGAGATGTTCTGGGTCATCACCGCAGTCTGTGGCGAACACAACGTCGTCAAACGCATGAAGATCGTCAAACAGTTCATCAAAGTCGCCCGTACGTATCATCTGATCTGTAGCAGGTTTCGAAACAGTTTAGCTCGAAAAAGACTGATTTTACCGCGTTTGTTTACATTTATGGTTACAACAATCTATTGAAAACACTGCATGCCGTGGCGGCGGGCAATCTATGACAGACTGATGGTAATTTTACTTTTAGTATATGATAGCCATGATATTTTTTCCTGTCAACGAGCGTTCATTAGTCACATCATTCATGACGAGAGACTATTCCTGTGGTGCATCATGTTTTAACACGTCGGTCCTTTTGACATTTTTAACATCCATCTCACACATCTTTCTATTTCTTTTATTTTCACATATCTTTCAGTGTTCACATCAGCTCATATATCACTATATACCCCTTCCCCCCGCCCCATAGGCCACTGCAAGGAGTGCAAGAACTTCAACTCCTTGTTCAACATCGTGTCCGGCCTCAGCCACGGGGCGGTGGGGAGGCTGAAACAGACCTGGGACAAGCTGCCCACCAAGTACCAGAAGATCTATAACGATATGCTGGTGAGGACGCGCGTTCGACTCTGCGTCGAGAGGAGGGATGGTGGTAGGAAAAGTTAAGGATGATAATGGAATCGGAAGTCTAGTTATTTCTTATGTAATTGTCTGATGTATTGGGTATCAAAAGGAGGTGTGACTTCTGGGTATGATGAAGAGAGGCAACTCAAGGGAGTGGGATGAGTTTGGCTGTACAGTGTGCGCAGTCTCTAATAAGGACTGAGTTGAAAAGACCTTATGGGGAGGGAGCCGGGTTTAATGGGAATGGTTGGAGGGAATGCAGGACTGGGTTTGATGGGACACTCAGGTGAATGGGCCGGCCTGGCTGGTAAGCTAGCCTGGAGCAGTAGTATGTGCCATTGTGGCTTTGGAACAAATCAGCTGCAACTATTTAGTTAATTCATGCCCACTTCGCCTAGGTGCCAGATCGGTTTCGTCCAGCATTGTCAATCTAACCCTCACTCCCAACCCCTTGTCCGACTGCACCATTACTAACCGCTGGTTGTTCTCTGACACCACAGGGCCTGATGGATCCCAGCAGGAACATGTCCAAGTACCGCAACCTCATCACGTCGGAGCACGTTCAACCCCCGCTGGTGAGTCACGAGCTGCGTCACGAATTTGGTGGTCACCAATTGGTGTTTACGGTACCAGTCGCGGCACGTGTCAAGTGTGGTGTCGTGTGCCAATACACGATACGGTAGAAGACGTCAATATAGTACGGTCACGTCTGGAATTAGTGTGGTGATTTGAAAATACGACGGTTTTTTGTAATAACAAACACATTGATTAATGAATCAGTAACTAGTTAATTTGATTGAATCGACGTTTTCAGTTTTGTTTATTGTTTTGTTTATTTCGCACCATCGCCAACAGGCAATTCCATTAAAAGACGAAGCCAGATTAAGTTGCTGTGACCATAAACTAGCTGAACGCACTAAAATCGCGTTCCATTTACCTCATTAACAATCTGTTGTCTCGCTCAGATTCCGTTCTACCCGATCGTGAAGAAGGATTTGACGTTCATCCACCTGGGTAACGATACATGGGTGGACGGCCTCGTCAACTTCGAGAAGCTCAGGATGATCGCCAAGGAGGTATGGCGGAGCCGAGACTGTAGGTTGTTGGTAGTGGGGGTAGACTTGTTGAAGCTGAAGTGTCACACCTGCCACCCCGGCTTCCCTGTCTGGTACATAAATGTAAAAAACGTTACTTCTACCCTGGCATACGGTTTTCCCTCAGCTGGTATATACATAATCGTACTTCCAAACAAGTTCCTCCTCAACTTCTCGCTATTACTTTTCCCTCCTTATATAATACCATACCGTACTACCAATATCAGGTGGCTAGAAATGTCCTATCCTATGAACGTCTAAGGTGAAATGGTCTCACTTCATTGAAGCATATGCTGTTGGTAACGCATTGAAATTTGTATGTCTCCGTTTCAATGCACCATTGATGACCGCCGAGAAATTGCGTAATATTTATCCGAGGGAAGATGATTTAAGTATGCCACCATTCCCCCTCCCCCCCCCCCACACACACACACAACCTCACCCCGCCTCTCTCTCTCTCTCTCTCTCTCTCTCTCTCTCTCTCTCTCTCTCTCTCTCTCTCTCTCTCTCTCTCTCTCTCTCTCTCTCCTCACTCACTCACTCACCCCCCACCCCCTCTCCCTCTCTCTCCGTCAGGTGCGCTCTCTGTCCGACATGTGTTCGGTGCAGTATGACGCCTGCTCGATGCTGGAGCTGGCCGGTCACTCCGGTCTAGGACAACTGACCCTCACCGCGCAGAGAAACGCCACCGTCAAACGACGCAGGAAGTCGCAGGCGCAGTCCAACCCCAAGAAAATGTTCGAGGAGGTAGGTGACGTGGTAGGGGTACTGTGGGTACGAATCTAGGCGAAGGCAGAGCTTTTATGGTGATGAGTTTTGTGAGCTTGGTTAGGGTTTCCTTAGTGGGTTGGTCATGATTTTTGTTTTAAAGATCAGGGATAATAGTCTATGATCAGTGTAATTCTAGTGAGAATATGTATGTTTTGCGCCCATCATAAGTTGCTAAGAGTATTCTTGTATTCTTGCAGTATTCTTGCGTATAGTTGAAGGAGCTCCCCGATACAGGGAAAATACAGCAATGTAGTTTGTCTAGTGAAAAGGGGAACTCACAGGTTACCGGGACTTTTCTCGTGTTTTTACCTCCCTGGCCCCCCTCGTTAGCTGTTGTCTGCCGCCTCGGGCTGTGGGCCATGATTAATGAGGAGCTGATTAGTGAGTTTGCCGTGACTAATTAGTAGATAAGCAGCGAGACAGAATAACGAGCCAGACGTCCTGCGGTCGATGCCGGACAAACAGATTAATTGAAATAAATTTGTGATACATAGTTTTGTCTGCTGTTTTAATGGAAGATCTTGGCGTTTGCAATCATATTTTGAAGAAGGCAAACAGCTTTTGCCATTATCGCTATTTGTTTTTGTACCTTTTTCACTTTTTGGCATATTGTGTGTACTGTGTATTATATCTTTGTAAGCACGAAAACCACCCCCTTAGATTAAACTTCCTTCGTGCCGTTTCAATACCGCAACCAACCTTGCTACTTTCACTTTAATTCAATCTTTCACTGAATGTTGACAACAGTTTTGCCCGGTCCGACTTTGTTATTTTATTGAGTATTCCCTTTAAAAATGTTAGATGAAATAAAAACACCCCCGCCTACGTGTGCTGTCAGTTGTATAAATTAATAGTTTGCATTGTCCATGTTTGTATACTCCAAGCTTATTTTCTCCAAGTTTGTATTCTTCAACTTGATGTTCTCCAAGTTTGCCTTCTCCGAGTTGGTATTCTCCACACAGTCAGCATGTTCACGGCGATGTTGTCCTGTGTGCGGCAGGCTCAGATGGTGCGCAGGGTGAAGGCCTACCTGGGCAACCTCAGCGTGGTTCAGGATGAGGAGAAGCTGCTGCAGATGTCACTCGAGTGTGAGCCGCCGCCGGCCGGCTCATCCACCACCACCACACGGTCAGTGGGTGGTACCAACAAATAAACAAACACACAAACAAACAAACAAACACGGTCTCAGTGGATGTTACCGACAAAGCAAACAATTGAACGAACGAATTAACAAACACGGTCGGTGGATGTTACCTACAAAGCAAATAAACGAACAAGCAAACACGGTTTGTGAATAGACGGGTAGTGGGCTCACAGTTGCTGTAACATGACAAATAAGCGAACAAACAAGTAGTTTCAGTGAATGGACGGATAGTGGCCCGCTTTCGATACGTCCTTAATCCCTCTCCCTCCCTTCGCAAAAAGCCACGGTAGAGATGGTCGATGAATTCTTATGGAAGTGCGATTAAGCGTTAGCGGGGCCATGCTTGTGTTGTTTTGTAAGCGCTGTCTTATAGTAGTTGAACGGCAAAGTAATTTGGTCGTTTTTTAGGTATGTGATTTAGTGTTGTGATAAAAATATTCTCTGTTCGCCTACTGTTGGATAGGTGGTATCACCCGTATCATTTAGTTTGTTTGTCGGTATACCACAAGCATGAGTGTCATTTCTCTGTCTAATTACCCCCTGTTCTGTTGGACAGACGATGTCACTCGTCCTCTCCACATTGTCATTTCTCTGTCTAATTACCCTCTCCATAGTGCCATTTCTCTGTCTAATTACCTATCCACACAGTGTCATTTCTCTAATCGTCCTGTCCACCACAAGCAGTGTCATTTACGTGTCTAATTACCCTCTCCACATTATAATTTCTCTGTCTAATTACCCTGTGTTCTGTTGTACAGACGGCATCACCCGTCCCCTACGCTCTCCACAGTGACATTTCTCTGTCTAAATACTCTCTCCACATTGTAATTTCTCTGTCTATTTACCCTGTGTTCTGTTGTACAGACGGCGTCACCCGTCCCCTACCCTCTCCACATTGTAATTTCTCTGTCTACTTACCCTGTGTTCTGTTGTACAGACGGCGTCACCCGTCCCCTACGCTCTCTACCACGAGCAGCGCCAGCTCAGCGAGCGCCGCCAGCGACGGGCGGAGGGGAGACAGAGCCAAGTTCGGTGAGTGTTCTCAACAAAGTCGCTCATAAGAGCAGCTGTGTTTATGTCTTGCTCAAGTGGGTCTCGGCAGAATGACTTTGCTGCTAGACTGAGCAACGTTCGAAGTCCTTAAAGCGACAAGTTTTGTAGCCTACGGTGCTACAGAGCCGCAACTCGTAGCTTTGAGTCTAAACAGGAGGACAAAGTTTTAATGACGAGTTCTGTTAATTATACTAATATTCTTGTACGTTGGGATGCGCAACGCTTCCCCGCCTTTTTTTTTTTTTTTTTTTTTTTTTTTTAACTCAAGTCAAAGTCGCCAGTTTTAGACACCTTTCGCTTACCCCAAGCGCTCAAAACTACAGCAATAACACGTTTTATCCTGCAGTGGAACTGCAGAGGCTTGCGTTCTAGCACTCCAGAACTGCAAGCACTAATCCGCTCTCAGCGACCTTTGGTTGCTTGCATCCAAGAAACCAAACTCAGATCTGAGTCCAGGTTCCCCATGAAAGGATTTTCGGTTTTTCGCAGGGACCTTGCTACTGAAACCGTCGCGCACGGAGGTGTTATGGTTCTGGTCCATAACGCCGTGCCTGCGAGATGTATTGATTTAAGCTCGCCCCTTCAGGCGGTAGCGGTCCGCATTCATCTAGGCCAGCGTGACATCACTGTGTGCTCACTTTACTGTCCCCCTGGCGCAGCTCTTCCTCTTCTGGAACTACGCCGGCTAATCGCCGAGCTCCCTCCACCTGTGATGCTTCTGGGTGATTTTAACTCTCACCACTCTGCATGGGGATGTGATTCTGTGTGTACACGCGGTCGACTTTTAGCGTCCTTGATAGACGAGGAGGGCCTTTGTGTTTTAAACACTGGTGCTGCTACCCATTTCACCATGCCGTCGGGACATTCATCAGTTCTAGATCTCAGCCTTGTCAGTCCACACCTTGTGCCGCTTTTTACGTGGCGAGTGGACGCGGACTCTTTTGGTAGTGACCATTTCCCCATATGGCTTGAACTGCGTGAGCGGCCCTCGGTTGGCTGCCGGCCACCGAGATGGAACCTGCGGAGGGCAGACTGGGAGAAATTTCAAACGTGCTTGGAGGATGCTCTCTCATCTGACCCTACAGATGATCTGTCAGTAACCGATTTCACCTCCTTACTCATTGAAGCAGCCAAGGCATCCATTCCTCGTACATCGGGGGCGCCTTCTCGCCGGCCGGTCCCATGGTGGTCCGATGCGTGTCGAGACGCCATCAGAGCGCGGAAACGAGCGCTGCGCGCTTTCAGGCATAACTGCACCACCGCAAACATGATCGCGTTTAGAAAAGCCAGAGCGTTCGCTAGGTGGACGGTCAAGAAAGCTAAACACGAATCCTGGGTGGAATACATCAGCCAGCTTAACAGATTCACGCCAATCTCCGAGGTTTGGTCCCGTATAAAACGTATATCAGGTCGTTTCTCCTCATCCCCTCTTCCTGTTCTGAGTGTGTTTGGCAGAAATGTGTCGAACCCAGCTGATGTAGCGTACGAAATAGGCCGTGCGTTACATGACCGCTGTGTCGGTGACTGTTCTGACCCCGACTTCGCCCGCCATCGTGCTCGGTGCGAATCGACTGGCGTCAATTTTAACACATCACAACATTTTAGCTACAATGATCCCTTTACTATGGAAGAGTTAAAGTCCGCTATAGGTGGCCTGAAGTGTGTCGCAGAAGGCCCTGATCTTGTACACAATGAGATGCTTCGGCGTCTCCCGTCACCGGGACTTGAAGCATTGCTCCATCTTTTCAATGCGCTCTGGGAAAGAGGGCTGTATCCCGAAACATGGCGGACGGCCATCATTATCCCGGTGCTGAAGGCTGGTAAAAGCGGGCTTGATCCGCTTCACTACCGCCCTATTGCGTTGACATCTGCCCTGGGCAAGCTGCTTGAGCGAGTTGTAAACGCGCGTCTCGTCTGGTTTCTGGAGGAACAAGGTGTTTTATCTAACTCGCAGTGCGGTTTCAGAAAGTATCGGAGCACAGTAGACCACATTTTAGCCCTTGATACCGAGGTTCGTTGCGCATTTAGGCGGAAGCGACACATTGGTGCATTGTTTTTCGACATTGAGGCTGCGTATGATACCACTTGGCGTTTCGGTATTTTACAAAAGCTTTTCAAGTACGGTATACGCGGTACAATGGGCCATTTCCTCGCCAGCTTTTTATCTAACCGGTCTTTCAGAGTCCGTGTCGGTGGCAACCTCTCAGAGCAGTTCCCCCAGGTCAACGGTGTCCCCCAAGGAGGAGTCCTAAGTGTTGTGCTGTTCGGGGTAATGATTAACGATATTGCCGATCACCTGCCCCCTTCCATTGGCCGTGCCCTTTTTGTGGATGACTTCTCTATCTGGGCCAGTGGTGCAACCACACGTATAGTAGAGAGACAGCTCCAGTTGGCAATTAAAAGATTAGAAAACTGGAGTGCTGTTAACGGACTACGATTCTCGACAGCCAAAACTGTAGGTGTCCACTTTTGCCGTTTTCGCCGTAATTGCCCTGACTTCTCTGTCAGGCTAAGGGGTGCAGTGATCCCTGTGAAGTCGGAGGTGAAGTTTCTTGGGATGGTAATAGACAGCCGTCTTACCTACCGCACTCACCTGAAAGAGCTCCGCGACCGATGTTTTCGAGCTATGAATGTTTTGAAATGTGTTGCGCGTACCTGCTATGGGGCGGATCGTAAGACACTGTTCTTGCTTTATCGTGCTCTTGTCCGTTCTAGACTTGACTACGGCTGTTTTATATACGATAACGCCACAGAGACCTCGAAACGTATTCTGGACTCTGTGCACCATACTGCTCTCCGTATTGCCACTGGTGCGTTCCGGACCACCCCAGTAGCCAGCCTCCTTGTAGAGGCCCACGAGCCACCTCTTGCCTTGCGTCGCCAGCTACTGGGCATGAGATATACCATAAAACTCCGCCAGTTGCCTTCCCACCCTGCCTATGATGCAGTTTTCTCACGTGCCAACCTGGCGCTTTTCAGAACCGGAGAAGGTGCACGTACTGTCCGCTACCCCCCTTTCTGCTCTCGTATGCAATCGCTGCTCTCGGAAGCTCAAATTAAACTTCGGGGGATCATGCGTAAGGAGTGGCCATCTGTCCCACCGTGGAGACAAGTCCCGCCAAAGGTGGACCTTTCCCTCACCGATGTGAGAAAAGGCGACATCCCTCCAGCTGTTTTAAAGGCTCGTGCGCTGGAACATATTTCAAGGTACTCTGACTACATAGCCTGTTATACTGACGGCTCAAAGACTGATGACGGTGCCGGGTGTGCTTTCGTCTGCGGCGACGCTGTGCGGTGTTTTACCTTACCTAAACATGCATCCGTTTTTTCCTGCGAATTGGTCGCTATCCTCAAACTCCTGTGTTTTATCGAGATTAATCCCGCTCGGTCATATGTTATTCTTTCTGACTCATTGAGTGGTCTCCAGTCCTTGTCACAATTCTATCCTTCTGACCCCCTCTCACAGGAGATTCTTCTTCGTGTGACAGCCCTCGACCGAGAGGGTACGTCGGTGTCTTTTTGCTGGATCCCTAGCCACGTCGGTATTCACGGCAACGAACGGGCGGACCGAGCTGCGAACCATGCTGCGCAGTATCCGTGCTCCCGCCGATTCCCTCTACCCGCCAGGGACTTTGTACCGGCGGTGGGCTCTTTCCTCCTCGGAAAGTGGCAGGAGGCCTGGAGCCAATCCCACGGTAACAAACTTTTACGTATCAAGCCAGGTTTAGCTTCCTGGTTGTCGGCCTCACGCAGATCGCGACGCGAGGAGGTGGTCCTCTGCCGGCTTCGTACCGGGCACACTTATGGCACCCATGGGTTCCTTATCGGCGTTGGCTCCAGGCCTATTTGTACCAGATGTGGTGACCGACTTTCGGTCCGACACGTCTTGGTCGAGTGCCCGAGACTGGACGCTGAGCGATTGCGGTTTTTTGGATTGCGTGGCCCCCAGCTCTCTTTGAGAACACTTCTCCGCGACGACTCCCCTTTTCTCGATTCCTTTCGCCTCTTTTCGTTCATCACGGCCTCCGGGCTTCAGGTGATTTTTAACCCCCGACTTTGAGGAAGAATGGCTAGATATGGGCGCCATATAGCCTCGTTGCTGGTGCGCCCTAAAACACCAAATCATCATCATCACATCGATGCGCAACGCTTACGCTTCAAGTTGTAGAGAATGCTTAGTTTTCCAATTAATAATTAAACATCTTATTCGAATTACTAAAGAAGAGCTTTGCTGCTTTTTGCGTTACACATTTACTATTTTTTATTTTTCGCTTACCTCTCCGGGCCTAGTATATCCTCACAATCACCTCTGCGTGTGTATGGTGCCATCTTTAAACGGCTCCTCAAGAGCACTCCAAACGGCTCAGTTCTAGGGCTGGCGTGCTGCCACTTTTGAGCGTCGCTCGAGGCCCGTCTCGGCACTTTAAAATTCCGCTCCGAGCGTATATAACACCCTCTCCCGGCATTTGTCGTTCCCGCAGGCGCCGCTTCGCCGAGTGCCGTGCGGAAACTAATGTCTCTTGCTGAGACGAAGACGCGGCCGCACCAGCCGGCGAGCCGGGGGCCGCATCTTCCACACCTGCTGACAACAGGCTCTCCGGCCGGATCGCCTTCACCGGGACAGGCGAGACGCCGGCCTGGGTCAGGTGGGTGATCTGAGGGGGGAGGAGGGAGGGATGGAGGGAGGGAGGGAGGGAGGGAGGGAGGGAGGGAGTGAGTGAGTGAGTGAGTGAGTGAGTGAGTGAGTGAGTGAGTGAGTGAGAGAGTGAGGGAGAGAGTGAGTGAGTGAGTGAGTGAGTGAGTGAGTGAGTGAGTGAGTGAGTGAGTGAGTGAGTGAGTGAGTGAGTGAGTGAGTGAGAGAGAGAGAGAGAGAGAGAGAGAGAGAGAGAGAGAGAGAGAGAGAGAGAGAGAGAGAGAGAGAGAGAGAGAGAGAGAGGGAGTGAGAGAGAGACGATAAGCGCGTTTGCGTGAATCTGTAAAGGGAGGTTCAAAAGACTGGCACGTCGTGCCAACTTGACTGGAACTGACAGCCTTTGTGCCTCTAAGTGTATTTCACGTTACGACTAATTAATGTGTTTACGCACAGTCTCCTCACCGTGTAATCTTCCAACGGCAAATGTCACCCTTCATAATTACTCGCGAGGTGTTTAGCTCGACAAACCATTCCGTGGCTCGTATTTATCCGTCAGGTGGTCTTTGCGTTGAGTGTTTTGGTGAAACCTGACACATGCTGGTATAATCGGTGTGCCAGTTTTAGCTCTGTAGGCATATGGTGGTGTGAGCTATTTTCTGCTCTGTGTTGTGCCTTGGCCTTGACAGTTCTATGCTGTGACGACGCTTTACATGAATCTCATCACTGGATTCGGGCCTGACTGATGACTGACTCAGCTCGACGAGCTGAGTCGAATGGTGTAAAAATCTCAATTTCGAAAATTTGACACTTACGGACGTGTTCTTGCTGGGAACTGTCGACATATTCTCGCATTTACTGCCTGTGTTCTGATTTGTTCCTTCCACTTTTGTGCTGTTCTTTAAACTCTCATTAATTGCACTCTGAATAGTGACCCTCCTTGCCTCTGCTGTGGCCTTGTATCGGATACAATCTTCCTTGCCTCTGATTAACCTTGTCTGTCGTGTGATCTCCTCACCTTTGATACAACCTTCGTTGTATTTGATGAACCTTGTATCTGATATGGGATTGTCTCTGATGCTAGCTGCTCCCGCTAACTGAAATGACATTGTGTTTGGAATAAATTCATTGCCTCTGATATAACCTCCTCGCCACTAAAATAACCATCGCTATAACCTCCACACCTCTGACCCCCCCCCCCCCCATCTCACTCCGCCAGGTCGCAGCCACGAGCGGTCTCAGTCGGACACTCTGCCCGTCGACCTGAACCCCGAGAGCAGCAGTGTGACCAGCATGCCGCTCAGAAAGTCGCACAACAGCGGTAATGTAGCCGCCTGAACACCCAGACGATGGTTGTCGGAACTGGTTCTTGTATTGTACCGTTTCTGCAAGCGAAAATATGGCTCACAATCGACACACAGGCCACATACACAGAAGTTCTTGCGGCCACCATCATCTATTACCGTGTACACCAGCGTCACTATCGTAACACATCTATCAAATAGACGCTCAATTTACCAACACGAGCATTTATCAATGAATATCTTACCGACTGTCGCGTTTCGTCGGGCCTGCTCGCCTCCCACTACTCCGACAAGGGCAACCGCCTATATTAAGGCGAATCAAAAGACAAACAAGTTCTTCATCACGGCCCGTGACCGATCTTGGACCAAAATGCCTGCACTCGCCCCGCTCGCCAACATGGCAGCCAATAGAGCGCGGCGGCGCCGCTGGATCTACGCAAAACAAATACCAGTACTTCGAAACATGAACAAAGCTTGACGAATCACGCGCTATTGGTATTACAAATAAGGATCAAAGGCCCAAAGTTCGCAAAATCATAGGCATAGTGTATCAGATACCCACAAAAGAAAAGAAACAAACATTGCAGCCTCACAGTACTTAGCTCATCCCCGACACAAGCCCCCCCGCCCACCTCTAAGGCGCGGCCGGCGATCAGCTGATCGGCAAGGTCAGCCACCGGCCCAAGGGGGGAGGAGGGATGCGCCGGGGAGGGGAGGGCCGGCCGCCCGCAGGAACAGGCTACTAAACCGCATGGCGCCTACACCGCCCCCTTTGAAGGCACGCGCATTCAACACTGGTCTTAGCCTATTTCAACAACCCTAAACTAACACATGAGACGAGACACGCGCAGTCAAACACAGTCCTAGCGTTCACAATACTCGTCTTCGCACATGAGGACCAGTTTGTTGACAGGGCGGAGTATCTCTGCGCCCTTTGCTCTCAATTTAACACTACGAACCAGGCCATCCTTGCCCGGAAAAGTTTCAATGACGCGGCCCAGGGGCCAGCGAGACCTGGGGAGCTCCCTATCGGCTACCAGGACGACGTCGTTCACCATGAGTGATCTCGTAACACGAAAGGCCTTCTGCCTCTGCTGCAAGAGTGGAATGTATTCTTTGATCCACCTGGACCAAAAAATGCCGGCCAAGTATTGCGCTTGGCGCCACCGTCTCCTCAAGTACAGGTCACCCGCTCCGAATACTCCCACCGGGACGGATAGCGCGCCTCCCGCCAGCAAGAGATGGTTGGGAGTCAGTGGCTGTGGGTCACCGCTATCGCTGGACACGTACGTCAGTGGGCGACTATTTATAATGGACTCGACTTCGCAGAGGAGAGTTGTCAGGGTCTCTTCGGTGAGTACTTGTTCCGTCATCAGTGCATCTAGAACCTTCCGTATGGTACGAATGACTCTCTCCCAGACACCCCCATGTGACGAAGCTTCTGGGACGTTGAAGTTCCACTGAATCTTCCTCTGCAGCAGGTTCTCATGTATGACGTCCTCACTCCTCGAGAGGTGTTCCCATTCTGCTTTCAGTTCATTGTTTGCTCCCACAAAGTTCGTGCCACGATCTGATCGGATGGTCTTAACTTGCCCGCGTCTAGCAAGGAATCGTCTCAGAGCGCAGAGGAACGAATCGGTAGACATCGACTCAACTACTTCTATGTGTACTGCCCTCGAGACGAGGCACGAAAAGACGATTCCGTACCTTTTCTCCTGTCGTCGTCCCTTCTTGACGTAGAAGACGCCAAACATATCCAGCCCGGTGTTTGTGAATGGTGGCTCATCCGGGGTCACCCTGTCCTCAGGCAGGTTCGCCATCTTCTGGTTCAGGAACGGGCCCTGACGACGACGACAGCTGACACAGCGACTGAGGACGCGTCGGACAGCCGAGTTTCCGCGCAGGATCCAGAATCTCGAGCGCAGCAGCGACAAAGTGTGCTCTCTTCCAGAGTGACCTGCTTCTTCATGGATGCTCTGAATAATCAGATCGACAACATGATGACGTCTGGGGAGGACAGGAGGGTGCACCTGATCTTCCCGGATTGGTGCGTGGCGTAGACGTCCGCCTACCATGATCATCCCGTCGTGCAGATACGGGTCCAGCCGTGCGAGAGGACTGGTGATTCCGACGGCGCCCTTCCCTTCCAGCGAGGCGAAATCAGCGGCAAACTCACTTCTTTGAATCCTTGTGACTATTGCCCTCTCAGCTGCTTCAAGTTCTGGTACAGCAAGCCGCTGTCTCACCTGAGCCTTCGGCTCGGATCCGAGTACGGACACCTTACGGCATCGTTCTACCAGGCAGCGCTTCAGGCGAAGGATCCATGCTACAGCGCGCACGAGTCTGTACCAGACAGAGTAGTGAGAAAACAGCTCCTCCAACGGGTCGCAGCCAGCGCGCGCGACTGCAACGCTGGTGATCTTCACCTCTGGGTCGTTTTCTACTCGACGATCGAGTCCAGCCGGGGGCTCAGGCCACTCATCCCGTCCCTTCCACAAAAAGGCCGGAGCATCGAACCACCGCGGGTTCGCGATGAAGTTGTCCGCTAATTGTCCCCTCGATGCATCGTCTGCCGGGTTGTTCGCCGAGTCAACGTACCTCCATTGTGCCGGAGAAGATACGTCCCGTATCACGGCCAGACGGTTAGTGACGAACGTGTGAAAACGTGTCGTTTCGTTCTGGAGGTAGCGAAGCACTGTTGTGCTGTCCGTCCAGAACACACTTTCATCAATCTTGACTTGCAGAGCGCGTCGCAGTGTGGCTTCAATGCGAGCAGCCAGAGTGGCTGCTGTCAGCTCCGCTCGTGGGACGGTGAGCTTCCCATTCAGGGGCAGAACCCTCGCCTTGCCGAAGACGAACGCACAGTGAACTTGTCCGTCACAACAGACGATTCGAAGGTAGGACACTGTGCCGTACGCGACAGAGCTTGCATCTGCGAAGTGATGGAGCTCTCGGGTCTGAATAGGTCCAAGGCCAGCTGGCTGTACACATCTAGGGACGCCGATGGTCGAAAGTAGTGCTCTGCCGCGGATCCATTGCTCCCACTGAGCTTGAATGTCCTCCGGTGCCGGGTCGTCCCAATCGTAGCGTCGTCGTGTTAGTTCCTGTAGAATGATACGACCGCACACAACGAATGGTGCAGCCATCCCCATCGGATCGTACAATGATCCGATGACCGACAACATTCCCCTCCTCGAGCATGGCATACTCCGATCTTCCGTGGTTGAGAAGCCGATGACGTCCGGGTTGACTCGCCACTCAACCCCCAGTGTCTTCTCCAACGGAAGTTCTTTCTCGAGATTCAGTTGCTTCACGTTCTTCCCTCTGTCTTCTGGTGGGATCGATTGTAGGACTTTCCTCTGGTTACTGACAAATTTGGCTAGGTGGAATCCACCCCGGCTGCACAACTCTCGTACCTCCCTGACCAGGTCGATGGCTTCGTCGATCTTCGTCACCGACTTCACCAGGTCATCAACGTAGATGTTGCTTGCGATCGTCTCACAGGCTGCAGCAGAGTGTAGGTCGCCAAAGTCGACGGCTGTCCGTAGGAGGGCGTAGCTCGCACAGCTAGGGCTGGATCTCAGCCCGAACGGATGCACCGTCATGCGCCAGACTTCCACGTCTTCTGCAGGGTCACCGTTTCGCCACCACAGGAAGCGGAGCAGGTCGCGCTGGTCGGCTGGTACAGACACCTGATGGAACATTGAGTTGACATCGCCCATGAAAGCTACTTCTTCCTGGCGGAACCGCAGTAGAACGTCAATCAGGGGAGTGCAGAGAGACGGGCCTTGCAGGACTGCGTCATTCAAGGAGACGCCCTTGAAGGTGCTCGAACAATCAAAAACAACTCGGAGTTTGTCTTTCTTCCCGAAGACACCGTGGTGGGGAATGTAGTTGACAAGTCCATCGTCTCTTGTCAGGTCTTCTGCCCTCACTCTCTCCACGAATCCGTTCTTCGACATGTCCTTCATCACCTCGCTGTATCGGTCGGCAAACCTCTGGTCTCGGAACTTCCTTTTCAGTCCTTGTAGCCGTCTCGTGCAGATCTCTCGGTTGTCTGGTAGCATGGTTCCCTCCTTCTTCAGTGGGATGGGAACCTCGTAGTGTCCGTCCTTCATGATGCAACCAGCTTCCACTTTTTCCATCCACATATGGTCTTCGACCGACCATCCACGTTCATCAGCTGCTAGACCCTCGTCCTGGCAGAGTTGCCTCTCCAGCAGCCTGATCCTGTTTGACGTTGCCCTTACTTCAGTCAGTTTTCTGGACCGGACGGGGCCGTTCACGACCCAGCCGAGGCGAGTTTTGACAGCGAAGGGCCCACCGTCACAGCTGGGAACGAAGTCGAGGGGTTCAAAGGCCTCTGGTACGTTCACGCCGATCAGAAGGCCTACTTCTGCTTCGATCTCCTCTGGAAGCACGTCCCTTACGTGAGGCCAGGGTTCCACGTCCTCGGCCTTACAAAGCTCCGTCCTGCTGACTGGGATCTTGTCGATGACGAACACTTCCGGAAGCTGCATTTGCTCGTTTTCGTCCATGTCACACATTTGGAGGTTGTCGACGGCTGAAGTATGAAGCTCGACTGGTTGTTGTGCCATCGTGGTTAGAGTAAGCTGATACTTCTTTGCTGTTGTGATGCCCAACTGGCTCAAAAGCTCCTTGCTCAGGAACGTCAGGCTACTTCCACTGTCGATAAAAGCGTACGTCTCCACGATAGGACCATCTCCATACCGCACCTTCACTGGTACCGCCGGCATCCTCGTTGACGTCCCGCTGTTGGACATGACGCTCACAACGGCTGGTGCAGGTGGCGCTTTCCCTGCCGTTGGTACTCCCATTGAGGCCACCTGGAAGACATGAAGTACAGACGGGTGCTTCCTTTCACAGACGCCACAGGTGAGTCTCATTCGACATTCCCTCGAACGGTGCCCAGGTTTCAGACACCCAAAACAGAGGCGTTTATCTCTGATGAGCTGGCGTCTGGCATCGAGAGGGCGCTTCGCATACGCAGAGCAGTTCTCCAACGTATGAGCTTCATCGCAGCAGGGACAGACTGGCTTATTCACAATCTCTCTTCTCTCGCTCTCTTCTTGGCGAACAAAATTCACTTTGGCTTCTTTCTCTCTTTGCTTGGTGTTTCCTGTTTTCTGGAACATGTGTCTCCCAAACGCGGAATTTGATGCCACTCTCGCTTCGATTTCGACGAAGCGCACCAGGTCAGAGAAGCGCACGGCACGACCCTTCCGAACTGTAAGATCGTCGACCTCCCTTCTCCACCTCTCCTGTAACGCGTAGGGCAACTTTTCCAGCAGTTTTCTCAACGTCTTTGGATGGTCCAACTCGTTCAGGCCTTGCTGGAGACTTCCGACTGCGTTTTCACACGTCCGGAGCTCCAGTGCGAAGTTGTCGAGTGTCGTGACGTCATCAGCCCTCACAGTAGGCCGGTTCATCAGCTTGTTCACGAATGAATCAGCTATCTTGTCTCGCTCTCCATATCTCTTCTCGAGCAGAGACCTCGCTGTTTGGTAGCCTCCAGTGGCCATGTTCATGCAACTTCGGACGATGTCGCGTGGCACTCCGCTCGTAAACTGCTCCAGATAGAACAATTTACTGTCGTCTTCCTGGACAATGTGTGCAACTCTGTTGTCAAAGGCTCGGAGGAACTGAGTGAATCTAGTCACATCTCCAGAGAATACTGGGATATCAGGTCTTGGGAGCAGGCTGGCGGTCAGAAGTTTCTTGATTACCTCCTGCTCTCCATCATGCTGAGGTTGAGGGGGCTGAGCTCTGGTTAGGACGGGCTGAGGGTTTGGCTCAGCAGCGCCATTCGATCGAGGCTGCTGTTTCTTCAACTTGTGTGCCACACCAGAATGGGAGCTCGCTTGGCTTGCCATCGCAAATGCCTCCTCCTTGGCCTCTGCTTCTGCAATCTCCTCTTGAAGTTTGAGTTCTTCTCGTTTCATCTCCAGCTCTCTCTCTTGGGCTTCCAGACGATGCTTTTCCTTCAGGAATCGAAGCCTCACTTCTGCAGCAGCACGTTTGGCAGACTCTTGTGCACGTAGGGATCGCATAGAGCCCCCTGAGCACCTCGATCCACATGCAACTGAATGTTCAACTTGGGGTCCAGCTGCCAGCTGTGAGGCGCTATCACCAACCTCTGATACATCTTGAACGTCTCCATCTAGTGGCTTGGTTCTCACGTGTGAGGCACCATCTTCAGCCCCATCCACAGTAACCGCCCGCAGCTCACCAGCAGTTTTTGGGTCAGTTGCCATTTCAAAGGCTTCTTCCTTGAGGACCAGGTTCAATCTTTCCTTCAGAACTTCCTTTGATCCTCTTGTATCTTGTCCTCTCTTTTCAAGCTCATCCCTGAGCTCTTGCACTTTGAGCCGCTCAACATTCAGGTCCATGTTCAATGAGATTAAGGAGACGAGTTGAAGACCAAGCAAAATGAAGATCAATGGGTGACACGCCTTCGATCTCTGAGAGCTCATGGATTATCAATGTGCAAGTTAAACAACCATGGAAGTTGACTAAATAGGTTCAGCGTGGCCAGCTTCAGGAATGTGTCAGGAATCCGAAGCTATCAGTGAGTGCCCTTAATCAATCAGTTCTGTTCTTGCTTAGCAACCTATGGCGAATGTATCCAGACTTTAACAATCAAATTCAAAGCAATCTTCTGAAGCCTGGTGGTGTGAGGTCCAACTTCAATACGAGGTCGACGTAGCAAGATAATAGTAACAAATGGACGATCAAGATATTTGTCCTGGACAGGAATGATGTCACTCGCCCAATGGCCAATGTGATAACAGTCAAGGGTTCCCCAAAGTTGGAAACTACGTGCAATGCTATCACACCAGTACCGAATAGCAAGTTCAAGGTACGAATCCTGCCCAACAATCAACGGCAACAGGCATAAACAGTAACACAAGTCAACGTCAATACATTTACAGATGCACTTCTCGTGTCGCTGATTTACTCAATCATGTGCGTAGTGATAGCACACCCCCTAGCACAGTTCAGTTGCAAAAGCTCTAGAGTTCAGAGTTCAACCTTAGCACCATACCCACTGCTCACTGTTCTCCGAGCGGGTGCAGTGCCAGCCGCCAGGATGCAGATCTGCTCGTCCACGTCCAGATGTGCAGCAGTGGCAGCAGCGGTGTGTGGCAGCTGTAGCTGTAGTTGCTCGTGTGCAGAACTCTCCAGAAGCCAGGAGGGAGCAGAGGTGCAGCCGACTCAGAGGTCAAGTCGAAACTGTAGCCGCCTGAACACCCAGACGATGGTTGTCGGAACTGGTTCTTGTATTGTACCGTTTCTGCAAGCGAAAATATGGCTCACAATCGACACACAGGCCACATACACAGAAGTTCTTGCGGCCACCATCATCTATTATCGTGTACACCAGCGTCACTATCGTAACACATCTATCAAATAGACGCTCAATTTACCAACACGAGCATTTATCAATGAATATCTTACCGACTGTCGCGTTTCGTCGGGCGTGCTCGCCTCCCACTACTCCGACAAGGGCAACCGCCTATATTAAGGCGAATCAAAAGACAAACAAGTTCTTCATCACGGCCCGTGACCGATCTTGGACCAAAATGCCTGCACTCGCCCCGCTCGCCAACATGGCAGCCAATAGAGCGCGGCGGCGCCGCTGGATCTACGCAAAACAAATACCAGTACTTCGAAACATGAACAAAGCTTGACGAATCACGCGCTATTGGTATTACAAATAAGGATCAAAGGCCCAAAGTTCGCAAAATCATAGGCATAGTGTATCAGATACCCACAAAAGAAAAGAAACAAACATTGCAGCCTCACAGTACTTAGCTCATCCCCGACACAAGCCCCCCGCCCACCTCTAAGGCGCGGCCGGCGATCAGCTGATCGGCAAGGTCAGCCACCGGCCCAAGGGGGGAGGAGGGATGCGCCGGGGAGGGGAGGGCCGGCCGCCCGCAGGAACAGGCTACTAAACCGCATGGCGCCTACAGGTAAGTACCCAGCAAGAACGTCTTAATAACGAAATCAGTGGATTATTGTGAAAAAAAAATGTGTTCAAATGTTATAAAAACAAATTGGAAAACATTCAAAGGTTAGGAATATCGTGGAGGTAAAGTAAAAGTGAAAGCGAGGAAGTCGCAGGCCATTTGCAAGGGGCCTCTTTAGATGGACAGCTTCAACTTCAGCTTCAACTTATTCTTCTTATTACTTGTAGTATGATTTCATCGTATGGCAGTCGCACATGCATGTTGGGCGCTTTAACACGCGCACCGACGGGGGGGGGGCGGATATCCCCCCCCCCCCTGAGGTTTTTCGCGAATAGCGGGAAAACTGCGGCGCTACGCGAAATTTGGTACGACTATTCCCTCATCAATTTTACACATGGTGTGCAAGTTTGAACCTCCTACCTTTTAAGGTCAGGTCACCAGGTCACTTTGAATGACCCAGCCTCAAGTCACTTTTTTGCAACTTTGTCACCGTGCCAGAGCTACAGTAGATGTCGGAGGCCTTTGAAAGTCGCAGAATGTTATTAGGTCATTAGTAGCTACAATTTGTATATCTCGGAATTTTGATATCGGTGACCTAAGGTCAGGTCAATTTCGCGACCTCCCCATTATAAGTCAATGGAGGAAAAATCAACTCCCTGTTTTTACCACTAAAACGGGTCGGAATGGCCCCATATACCATACATGACTTCATATACGATCAACCTTCACTACCTTGAGGTCTGTTTTGCTGTTGGGCAGCTGTAAGGTCATGTGACGTCATCAAAGGTCACCCAAGGTTTTTTGCCAATAACTCCGTACAGGAACAAGATACAGCCGCGCGGATGGTCTCATTGTGTTCAGCTCGTCAAGACGCATCGAATGATATACATGATGACCTCGAGGTCACGTGACCTGAGGTCAACCTTTGACCTTGACCTTTCGAGGTCAACATATATATCATTCGATGCGGATTGACGAGAGGATCACGATGATGTCCTTAGTTTGTTCCTATCTTGACTAATTCGAAAGTTATTCGAGAAAAACTCTCCATATCTAGCGCCGCCATCTTGACTTTTTCGACCCCTGTGACGTCATCTTTGACTTGACCTGAAAATGGCCTTAGTAAAAATTGTAGACCTTGACCGTGTGTATCCGATGCCGTTTACCGCTTGTCGCTATCTTGCTTCGTTCTCGAGATCTCAGGGGGGGCGGTCATCCGCCCCCCCCCCCCGTCGGTACGAAGTTGGCGCAGACCCCGTCGGTGCGAGTGTTAACCCGCGCCCCGTAGGGCTACCGGCGGACCCTACCACCCGTAGGGGGGGGGCCGTTTCGGCCCCCCCCCCCTAAGATCTCGGAAAGTTACCGGCCGATTTTCAAAATTCAAACGGCGTTCGATAGCCCCACCCGGGAACTACCTTGTGACCAAATTTCATTGACCTAGGTCAAACCGATGACGTCACAGGTCAGGTCAAAGGTCAGATTTTCACCGTTCACAGGCAATTCAAGAAATGTGCTGTGAAAGCGAGTAAATTGGTAATTTATTGAAAACCATCGATGGTACATTGTTCGTCAAACACATACTTTGCTATCTGAGGTCACTGATACCAGGTCAGGTCACAGCGAGGTCAGGTCACCGGGGGTCACAAAATGAATGTGTCGTGTGATACATGTTTTATGGTCAATTTACATGACAAATGCGATTATGTGGGTTAGGCAGCCTTTGGGGCCAGCCTAGGTCACGTTTTGGTGAAGGTCAGGTCAAGGTCAGGTCAAATTAGGTCAAATTTCAAAGTTGATATTTTTGCATAAAATGGGCATCGATTCGATGCAGCTCGTCACGGGGAGTCTAATGGTGGTCTTCGTTTTGCTCTACGAGTTCTAGAATTGCCAAAAATTGAGTTTGAAAATTTGACGTCATCATTTTTGAACAGTTTTTTCGCTATAACTTGGCCAAAAAACGAGGTATCGATCTGAAATTTGGTATGTAGATAGAAGACGGTAGGCACTATCACATATATTCCGGTTTTTTTCGAAAATCAAAACAACTTTTTGGATTTTTTGGCGAATATATCCAAAAAAATGCTTTTTTGATTTTTGGGGGCCAAAACTCAAAAATTTCAAAAATTCGAGATAGCAGTTTTGTAGCCCTGTCAATTCTACACCTTTTATGTCTTGATCATTTTTCTGTATCTTCAAAGCTGTAGTCCTGACAGGTCTTCTCGCGAAGGTCTTTTTTCGGTCGAAAATGACAGAACATGACGTCACTCTGACGTCATTTGTGGCCAACCTATCATAGCCTCTGGAAAAATTTTTGGTCACAATATGTAAAATTGATGCCCGGAGGGGTCCTGAAAGTTTGGTGGCGATATCTCCAGCCGTTTAGGAGATATCGACCGAAAAGGACAGGGGGGCCGTTTCGGCCCCCCCCCCCTACGGGGCGCGGGTTAATGCTGGTGAAAGCGGTCGGTTGGATGGCCTGTATGGGAAAAGTGCGCGTATTTTAGGTAGGTAGGTATTCTGAAGTCGGAGCGTTGATACGGTTGGTTAGGGCTAATCGAATCAAGGCATGCCTGTGCTGAAAATATATAGACACCGGTAAAAATAGGCAAGATTTATGGTGGTAGCAGAGCTGAGAGACGACGTATATCATAGAAACTTATCCGGGGTTATCTTCTCAAGACTTCAGGGGACTAATCAAAAAGAGAGGTTGTACCTGAAAAAGCGAGTGTGTGGGCTTGAGATATAATACCGGAAATTGCACAGTTGGTGCTTAGTTTGAGGGTGGTACTGATAACTCCACGCAGCATCCTACCTAATGGGAAAGGCGAGATATGTGAGAGATATTTCTAGGAAATGTACATACAAAAAGGTACACAGGCGCTGTTTAACAAGCCTGGCAGTGACGCACGCATCTTGCGTAAAAACGGCAGCAAAGCGGACGTAATAGATGGCGGCGGCGGAGATAGGGCTGTTAGTTTAGCGCTGGAGCGCAGTTGAACAAGATCAGGTTGCTTTGAGTGTGAAGGACTTTTGCGCTGGGTAGGCAGAATAAGGGCTGACGTAGGTGTGAGAAAATGCGAAGTGATGTAACGAGAGTGTATCAGGCCGGGACCTCGTTAAATGATGCTGGTTTGGATCGCAACAGTTCAGTCTGCAGTTCTCTTCTGAAATTGTGTACTGCTTGTCTTACAGTGAGATCAATGTTATCGTATTTGGCATTTGTATCGCTTTTTCACTGATATGTCTGATGTCACCTGACATCCTTCGATGTCGTCTGTACGGACAAATTAGCTTCCGCGTGTTACCACAGTCCACATATCTAGCCAGTGTCATCCTTCCCCCCGTGTCATCTGTGTCATCGTACCTGACATGTGTCACCACAGACGTGTGTCACCATATCTAACCAGTGTCATCCCTCCCCAGTGTCATCCGTGTCTTCGAGCGAGGCCGGCGCCGTGGGACCGGGCTACCCGCCGCACCACTATGACCCGCCACGGTTTGATTCGCCCGGCCCCGGCGGGGCAGTGGCGGCCGCTGGGGATCTGTTTGCGTCGCCCATGAGACACTACATGTATCTGCCCAAACAGGGTCCAGGTAGGTGAACAGAATGTGGGGTAGGTTTTTAGCGAGAAGTGTAGGTGGTGCAATATAGGGAGTTGAGGTAGTCATTAGGTTGAGAGAGTCAAAGAGTCTTATGATTGGCAAGAGACACTTTTAATAGGTCATAAGTGTCTAGGAGTCATTATATTGACAAGACAAGGGAAACTAATAATGCGAATAATCGATTTGTATAGTAAGTTACATCGTGTAAGGTCATGATACAAAATTACATGTACAAAAATACATGTACATTAAAAGAAATCCTTGAAAAGTGCTGATAGCTTTAACAAAAGCTGGTGTTATGGGTTATATTGCCGAACGGGCTTTGCGTTTGTGGTTATGATTCCTTTGTGATGCTTCTGGGTTATGTGTTCCGTCATTGGAGGTGCCGTGTTCAGAAAGTTGCTGCGTTAGTTAAGTGTTATATTCTTGTGAATTGTTTGTGCCGTAGAAACATTCACGACTTGTAGGCAAGAAGCAATCAGTTATATTGTGTTCACCGCTTGTTTTTTGTTTTTAATCTTGCGGCATCCTCCGTTGTGCTTTCTATCCGGGGATTCCCCCGTCCCCCTTTCACGAACTTACATACTCACCCCCTTTCCTCTCCCGCAGGCGGAGCGCACGGCCGGCCGCCCCCGCCTCCCCCGCTAGGCGCCGCCTACATCCCGCCTCCGCCGGCGCCGCGGCCGCGCCCGCCGCCCGGGGCGGGTGCCAGCGGCGGGCGGGAGTCCCGCCGGCGGGGCCCCGGCCGCCCGCCGCGTGTCCCCCATGGCGCTCTGGCGGCAGCAGCGGTCGGGAGACATCCTGACTCGGATCTAGATGGTGAGAGGGAGGGAGGAGAGGGAGAGAGAGAGAGAGAGAGAGAGAGAGAGAGAGAGAGAGAGAGAGAGAGAGAGAGAGAGAGAGAGAGAGAGAGAGAGAAAGAAAGAAAGAAAGAAAGAAAGAAAGAAAGAAAGAGAACGAGAAAGTTATTTGATGATAGATTCTGTTTATACTTAACTTGCTAATTACTTACATTTAGTGCCCTGACTTACACTTGTGCTTACTTGGTTGATTCCATACATACAGGATCATGTTTGATCGTCTTGTTAATTACGAGCGAGCGAGCGAAGGGAATTCTTTTCAATATAACGGAAAAATCTCAGTATGAGCAGCCCGGCCCGGCCCGGCCCGGCCTGTAACGCTTTTGAGAGGCTTATAACTCAGCAACCGCTGGGCCGATTGACATGCGGTCTTTTTTGTTCGTAGCTCCATTCCTTCTACCCCGTGGCTGACTATTCTGATCTTGATTCATCTAGTTGACCGTCGTGGCACGTACCACGTGAAAAGCCAAGGGTTTTGAAGCAGTTCTACAGAAATAGCGATTTTTTTTAGGTCTATATCTCGGTAACTGCTTGGGTGATTGACTTGCGGTAATATTTGTAGGGTAGTTGCATCCCTTCTTCCAAACATCGGATACTTTCGATGCATGTGGGTCAACCCCAGTGCACGTGCAAAATGCAACAACACGAGGTGTCAAATTTGTCTCGATTACAATTACTCTGAAATTACTAGGGCGATTTCGCTGAAACTTGGCATACAGGTAGGCACCTGACCTACTAGGCAATCCATTCTCATGCGTTACGGTTATGGTGCTACTGCATGTGCGCACGTGCAGGGGGCGTTTCCAGATCTCGAGAACGACTGGGTCGATTGTGCTCAAATTTGGTAAGCAGTTGGGGACCGGTTAGTAGAGTGCCGTGCAAAAGTCTTTGAACCCAGTTTGTACGTGCGCACGTGCAGAGTGCCGCTTCCAGATCTCGGGAACGGCTTAGTCGATTGCCTTCAAATTTAGCACACCGCTAATGACTGGTAAGTAGGGTGCAGTACAAAAGCCAGTTGCAATTACCCTCTCGCCCTTCCGCACGTGCATGGCTCACTCTCTCGTTCGCTCGCTCTTCGCCCAAAAGGCGTTTTACTGGTCAATAGATTGGATCTTTGTTCCTGTGTACAACATACGGGGTTAATTGGGTTAAACCGCGTGAATAATGCGTTGAATTTGTGAGAATGTAGGGTTACATTGACGATTGACAACGTGGCTGAGTTTGCGTTCCTTATGTAGCTGTAGACATAGATCTGACGTTACATTTTTTTGTCGAACTCTAATGATAACTCAGTACAGTCCCGTAATAGATATAGAGACAGATATTGTGTGACGGTGCGGTTTTGTCGATTTATTTTTAGCACAAGCTTGCCGTATTTCATTAACTATCCATATCGGAAAACGGATCTCTCCCTATCAAGATGGTCATCATGGTAAATGCTTTGCTCAGTGATGATTAAAAGGGTGCAAGCTCGTGAACCACTTCTCCGTTTTCTGAAATGCTAACAAACGCCAAGCTAGTGTTTAACTGCATTGTATGGACTTGCCTAATTTTCTAAACCTCACTGCAGTAAGAATGGCTCATATTTTTTATATTTGACCCTCTTATCTCAAGTTAAGCCCTTTACCTCGTCTCCCCAGCCTCCATTGAGGATCACGTGACTAACGCCCCCCCCCCCCCCCCTCTCACCTTCAGATGACGATGAGGACCAGGTATCGGCCGTGTGAGGGTCTCCGCCGGCCTGTCACGTGTCAAGCCAAAGAAACGACGCCCTCGCCAGCGCGGAGCGCCGCAATGTACCCGGTGAAGGCAGTCCTAGTGAAAAAGTGAGCCGTGCACCCCTCCGTTGCCGTCAATGCGTCTATTCCGTTGTCGATGCGTCGATTTCGTTGATGTCCATGTGTCGTGTCGGTAGATTCCGATGCCAATCGGCGAGCTATCGTCGAAAGTCGCCGGGTTTGTCCAGATGCGCCCCCCGCCGGCTGATGATATATTCGTCGTGGTGGTCGGGATAAGGCAGGACTAGGATTTGTCGAAACTGGCCAGAAATCTCAAAACGGCGGCCCGAGGGATATGTATGAGCCTTTGAGATATGTCAGCATGTCTCGAGAATGATTATCCGTCTTCAAAGGGTGGCCAACTATCTAGGTGTTGAGCGTAGTTCTCTACATAGATGTTCGTGGATATCTAGGAGCTAAGTGTCCTTGCCCTGGAGTTGTCTGCTCCTAAGGAGTGTCCTTTTCTGGGGCGACTGGAGACAAGAGCCGCGGTTGGTCGGTTTATTTGAGAGCTCTCTGCTCGGCACCCCAATAGTGTATTTATTGTGTTGTTCGCGCTCGTACGTGAGCAACTAGCTTGAGAACAACGGGGTCGGAGGCGGGCTGGGCTTACCAAGCCAGGCCGCCGCGCGTCCACACTTCACGCAGAGCAATCAACTCAATATTTTGTGTCAAGTATTTTTGTATATTCACGTTTGTTTGCACGTGAGCAAGTGTCAGTTGTAGTTAGAGGCGAAATCCGCCGGTGGTATCGTGGTAAATGCGCCCTTATGGTTGTTTTCTGTCCGAACCCGGCCGATTTTGGCGCGCTGGGTGGCCGTAGGTGTTCAAGTAAGTCGGTTAAAGCGCGCCGGATCTAACGTACAAAGACGCGGGATAATGCGCAGCAATCGTCTCGCTTTGCCTGGATTCGCAGGCTGGCCTGACAGACTGACCGTCAGCCGGGCTGGTGAAAAAGGTCCTTTATATGTTTTATTGTCGTCTACTGTAGCAGTGTTCCTGAGCAAGTCTTGACGCTGTCGACTAGAAAGCTAATACGTTGATCTTTCCATTCTCACTGTATCTTCTGGCTCGCTTTCTGCGTGTTTTGCTATCCGCTGTGATGTCGCTTTTGGCTCCCTGGGTCCCCGTCCTTTTTGTAAGAACTGAAACAAGTGCTTTCTGCCTGAAGATCTGACGTGCGCCGTCTTCCCTCTCGCTATCTTGCAGATCTTTGATCGGACGGATCCTAACATATCATTCATATCCTCCAACCTCTCCCCCCCTTCCCCTCGTGTGAGAAGAATCGACGAATTCCGTGAGAGAAAGCCTGTCCAGACGATGTTGCGCTCTTTTTGACAATTTTTAGCTGCGTCAACTCGTGTGAGATTGACATCATTCCTGCTCGCTGAGATTAGACAGTAAAGTGCGACCTGTGATGACTGATGTGTGATGGATGTTGTGACGTAATGACGTGACGTCAGGTGTGTCCGATGTGATGTATGAGTTGTCCGGGGACCGGAAGATGTGTTGGTGCATAGTTCGGTCTCTTCACAATACAGCCAACATTGTGTCAGATGAGTGTTTGTGGGGATGGGAATTGGTAATCGAAAAAGCAAGAAAGCAGTCTAGGTGTGGAACGAAGAGATAAACAGATAACTCCTCAGCGGAACTGGTAGGCGGGAAAATAACGAGATTTGGAGCTGAGCAAAATAGGACACGGCTGAATATGCAAACGACGTCCGGTATCAGATGCTCCGGCTGAGGTCTGGATTTGCATGGAGACGTGTCGGATAAGAGTTAAATTGGCGGCTAGTTGGCACATATCGGATAAAGGTGTGAGAATTGGCTTGTACCTTGCGGGTTGCATTGATAGCGTCGTTTGAATTTGAGCCCGGACCTGGCTTGCTTTATTGTATGAAAAAACAGCAGTAGAATTCATCAGACTCATTCTAATCTCTCAAACTTCTTTTCATCTGTAATGGATTCGAACATAACAGATGAAAACTGTTCTGCTTTACACAACCACTTCGACACAAACCAACAATACGAACCTGAAACTGGGACACAAAGCTTGCTCCTTCCAACATTCCCTCGCCATTTCAGACACACGAGAGCACATGTTTCGTACCGCTTCAGCGCACGATGGGTATGCCGTCAAGACGTTTGATGTTTGGCAGCCTTTTGGCGGCCTCGTCGTGCCAGGTGCCAGATTCTGCATACTTCTCTTCCAGAGGATTTCCTACAAACACCAGCTCGACCAAGCTGGAGAGGTCGTTGACGCGCACCAACTCCGTCCAGTCCTTGACCTGGTTGTTGGACATGTAGAGTACAGTCAGCTTGCGCAGCACGTTGACTCCCTTCATGCGCTCGATGTTGTTGTAAGAGATCCACAACTGCTCCAGTGTATCACCTAAAGCTTCCAGACCGGAGAGGTTTTTGATCATGTTTCTACCCAGTGAGAGAATTTTCAGGTTCTTCAGCGCGTTCAGGTTAGCGATACGGTCGATGGAGTTGGTAGAGAGGGAGAGTTTCTCGCAGAGAGCGAGCTGGCCGAGGCTGCTGTCCATTTTCTCGATGGGAGGCCATACGCCGTTGAGTTTGACCTCCTTGGCCTCCGAGGCCTTCTGGCCCGTACGCTCCTCCCATTGTTTTAACGCTTCTTTGCAGGTGGTGGCTTTGGCCATTATGGTGAGACTTCTCGCCTAATGTTTTCTGGTCTAAATTCTAAGCCGTTTCACTCCAGGAATGCTTTGTTTACCGTTTTTGGCGCGACACTCGTCTGCAAAGGATATTTCTCCTTCCTTCCTAAGGCCTTCAATTCTTACGTGCCTCCGTGCAATGCTTCCGTTGAGCTAGCTACCTGGCGACGCTGTAAAATGTGCCGTGCTTAAAATTAGATACACATGCAAATAAATGCCTAAAGCTTGAATTATTCGACGATTTATCAAAGCTAGCGTGTAAGGTGTTATTTACACAAGCATGGCCGCAAAGTTTTCATTGACCATCACGAAATACGTCCGGGGAAAATAGTTGGTTCGCTCGATGTCAGTTTGTAGGGGCTCTTCTCAGTTGAAAATTGTTTCGCATTTCAAAATGTAGAGACCGTCTTTTTCATGCTGTGCTTCCCAGGTGTATTTCTATTTTCTATGTGTGATGACTCGACCATGGCGTAGATCGGAAAGTTTTAAATCCATGAATGCCTATACATACAATGGTATAATTCTCAGACGCTCCGACGTTATTTGAAGCACGCGTTGCATGAAATTAAATGCACAATGCAAGTGTGTCTTTCGTAAAATTCGTAACGTGACCCGCTCGAGCTAATCAAACCTTCAGTTTTCATCAGAAACTGGGCCTTGTGCAATGAAGCTAATACCAGCCAAGACTCAACAAAGGCTTGTTGTCTCATCTTACCCAGAATTATCCAATAAATGCCTTCGTGAGATTGAGAAGCAGTGGCGTTACCGAGCAAAAATATCGTATGATGTCAGGTTGCGAAACTTGCTAGAAAGCAGTGCAGTGGCGTGGATCGTTTGTTTTCAAGCTATTGCCGAAAGTTAGCGTGACGTTTGAGTTCAAAATGTTGAAATTAATTATGTTCATGCTGTTTGTGCTTGTATTTACGTCGTCTTCCTTTAGCTTCATGGTAGCTGTCTTGTCATGGAAAAGACATTGACTCTTTCATTTCGTGATTATAGTTATTTATTGGTCATTGCGAACAATCAACATATTCATTCAGGAGCGCACACGCAAAAGTAGATACGAAATACAGTGCTAATTGACACCAATCACGGTTGAACAACCATTCGCACAACTGCACTTGAAATTAATTCAACGTGAACAGCTAAACCAACACATAACTGAAGCTCATCATCACATTGGCGAATGCAATGCTGAAAATAACTACCAAGCACAGCAATCGTCCTAAATCCGTGATCCAACATCTAATCTCAATCCACAAAAGCTCCAATCCACCTAATCCACTCAACCACCTAATGCGCCAATCCACCTAATCCCAAATCCAGTTAATCCACCTGATCATCCACAGTGGTATACGGTTTGGTTGTTTCCCTTTCTGGGGATAGGTCATCCGGCAGAGCCCACTTTCCTCTTAGACCGCCACGCAGACCCAAATTGGAGGCTCGCGGGGCCCTCCTTCTTCCCAGGAGATCCTGAAGAAGTGAGTCAGGTCTCCCGCCTTCGTCTCGCTCGTTGCGATCTTTCGAGTCTTGACGAGTAGCTTCGCCACTATCGCTCTCAGGGCCTAGAGAGGAGGGGCGTTCTACAGAGCTTCGGCGTTTTCCTTCTCTTTTTCCATCCCGTTTTCCGTCTCTTTTTCCCTCGCGTCGTTTGTCTCGCGACTCGTCTCGTGATTTGCTTCTTCTCTTGTCCTTTCGTTTGTCCTTTCTTTCTTTGCGACGACGTTCTCGTGAGTCGTCTCGTGATCCTTCGCGAGACACGTCTCGCTTTCTTTCTCTTCTGTCGCGGTGACGGTCATGTGAGTCGCCTCGTGATTCGCTCCTTCGCCCGTCTCGCTGTTTTTCTCGTTTGTCACGTGATTCATTTCGTGATCCATCCCGTGATCTGTTCCGCCGTTTATCCCGTTTTTCTTTTCGTGGACGTTCCCGTGATCCCTCCTGTGATTCGTCCCGTGACCCGTCTCTTGAGCCCTCTCGACGTCCCTTTCGCGTTCCTTTCCGTGAGTCTTTCAGTGACCCATCACGTGACCTATCATGACTTCCCCTTTCTCGTGATCTGTCACGTGAACCTTTCCGTGATTTGCTCCCCTTTTTCCTTCCACCCCGTTTTTCGTCCCCACGTCGGTCCAATGATGAGCTACGTGATTCTTCCCGTGATCCGTCCCGTCTACCATATTGTGATCCGTCGCGTGATCCCTCTCGTGACCCCGTCCGTGATCTGTCCCGTCTTTTGTCTCGTTTCTCCCGTGCTCCGTCCTGTGACCCGTCTCTTGAGCTATCCCGATGTCCCTTTCGTGTCCCTTTCCGTGATTTTTTCTTTGATCCATCACGTGACCCGTCACGACTTCCACTGTCTTGTGATCCGTGCCGTGACCCATGTCGTGATCCACTTTGTGATTTGTCCTTTGATCCGTCTCTTGGGCTATCCGGGCGTCCTTTTCGCGCTCCTTTGCGCGATTCTTTCTGTGATCCATCATTTGATCCGCCACGACTTTCCCTCGGCCTGTCTCGCGACCCCTTTCTCGATCCATGTTGAGATCCGTGTGGTGATCCCTCACGTGATCTACTCTCTGGTTCATCACGCCGTCCATCCCGTGATCCAGAAGGTGACGCGTCTCGTGCTCGTCTCGGTGACCCTTCCCGTTCCCTGTTTCCTTGTGCCTCGCTTGCGGGGTGTGTTTCACCGGAAGGTTGCTGGCGAGTTTTGTTGAGAAGCGGCTCAAGCTGTTCCCTCAGCTCACCGAACCGGTGCTGGATTTCGTCCCTCTCCGCAAGAGTGTTGGAGTCCATCCACCTCTGGGCTTCTCCGGTGAGCTGAAAAACAGTGCGTCTTTCGTCGTCCGACAGCCCTCCACCAGACTCTTCGACAGTTCGCCCGGCAGAGTAGACGTATTGCTCAAACTCTTGAAGAGCGGCGACAGCTTGACGTCTGGCGTTG
Organism: Amphibalanus amphitrite; assembly: GCF_019059575.1. NCBI lineage: Eukaryota > Metazoa > Arthropoda > Thecostraca > Balanomorpha > Balanidae > Amphibalanus > Amphibalanus amphitrite. Next base: position 169,801 of record NW_024881883.1, read on the forward strand.
TCCTCTTCTTGAAACATCTGTGCCTCTTGGAGCATGCGCTCGATCTCGCGTTGGCTCAGCCGACTCTTGTCGTTGGAGATGGTCTTGGTCATCACTTTTCCCGTCTGCATCTCCTTGGCGCTGACATTGAGAATGCCGTCAGTGTCAACGGAGAACTCGACGTTGACGCTGACTTCGCCGAGCCGAGCGGACCTCAGTCCGTCGAAAACAAACTCGCCCAGCATGTGGTTGTCCTTGACGAGAGCTCGCTCCCCCTGGTACACGCCGACATGCACCGCGGTCTGGTAGTCTCTTCCAGTGGAGAACGACTGGCTCTTCGTCACTGGAATGCGCGTGTTTCTCTCAATGATGGTGGCCATGCTGTGTTTTCCTACGTCTGTGCCCAGAGATAGTGGGACGACGTCAATGAGAAGCACGTCGTTGAACGCATCAGTGGGGTTTTCGGAAAGAATGGTGGCCTGGACAGATGCTCCGTACGCCACCGCCTCGTCAGGGTTGATGCTCTTGCTGATTGTTCGACCGTCAAAGAAATCCTCGAGGAGGTTCTGCACTTTCGGGATACGTGTGGAGCCACCCACAAGAACGACCTCGTGGATGTCAGACTTTTTCAGTCCAGCGTCCGCGAGAGCCTGCTTGACTGGCTCCAGTGTTTGCTTGAACAAGTCAATACATAGCTCTTCAAAGCGAGCCCTTGTAATCTTACTGAAGAAGTAGATGCCCTCAAAGAAGGAGTCGATCTCAACTGTCGCTACTGAAGTGGAAGATAGAGCCCTCTTGGCCTGTTCGCACGCCATCTTCAGCTTGCGTATTGCTCTTGGACTGGTTGTGGGATCGACCTTGAACTTGCGCTTGAATTCATCGGCGAAATACTTAACCATCCTGTTGTCGAGATCGCCGCCGCCAAGGTGTGTGTCTCCGGCAGTGGAGAGCACCTCAAATGTGGAGCCGTCGGCGATGCTCAGGATGGAGACGTCGAACGTACCGCCGCCCAGGTCGAAGACGAGCACATTCTGCTCCCCAGAGAGCTTCTTGTCGAGACCGTACGCCAGCGCGGCCGCTGTCGGCTCGTTGATGATCCTCTTCACCTCGAGACCGGCGATCTTGGCAGCGTCCTTGGTCGCCTGGCGCTGCGAGTCGTTGAAGTAGGCCGGTACCGTGATGACCGCTTGTTTCACCTCGGTTCCTAGATACGCCTCAGCCGTTGACTTCATCTTCATGAGAATCATCGAGCTGATCTCCTGGGCGGTGAACTTCTTCACCTCTCCCTTGTACTCGACCACGACCTTGGGCTGACCACAGTCGTCGCGAACTTTGAACGGCCAGTTCTTGATATCCTCTTGCACCTTCGGGTCGTCGAATGTCCTCCCCATCAAACGCTTGATCTCAAACACGGTGTTCTCGGGGTTCCGCGTCGCCTGGCTTCTGGCCACTTCACCCACAAGTCTCTCTGTATCGGTGAAGGCGACGCAGCTCGGTGTGGTCCTGTTGCCATAGTCGTTGGCGATGATCTCCACCTTCCCGTGCTGGAAGACACCCACACACGAGTAGGTAGTGCCCAGGTCAATGCCGATCGTTGTTGAGTCCATTCCGAATGTTCGCAGGGTTAGGAACCCCTTTCACTGGGTTGTTATGAGCTCGTCTGTGCGTATCGGTTAGGCTATTTTTAGCACCCACAGGCAGCTGCTTAGAATGTTCACAACCCAATCAACGCGCGTCGCCGCGCAGTGGAGAGGTCTGGTGTCGGTTTCACTCTCTTCTGCCACAGTCACTGTTCACGGCAGGCCAATAAGGCTTCCTTTCGCAATACGATATCACTGTGCGACAGTCTTTTGAAAACACTTTCTTACACCGTTTGCCCTTATTTCTCCGACACTTTTAGCACCGCATGTCACAGCTTCAGGGTCGCTAACTTCACTACTCAACAGTTTTCTGCACAGGCCTGTGTTCGACCCGACTCACCAATGCCGAACTGAGACGCTCCCCGGCGCTCTGCTATCGGCCGCAAGGAGGCCCCGATCACTCGCCGACCATCGGGGAGCGACGGGGATTCACTCACGATAGCCGCCTGGTGACTGTGTGTGACACTGAAGAGGGTGGGAAATTTGTGGGGTCTGGTTTGAAGAATCTTGAGGGAGTAACCACTGCGCGCGAGCAACGTAGCCTGTACACTCACAGAATGGCTATGATAAAAACACCGCGCGTTGTGGTCCGGGAACTGACCCTAGCCGTGTCTCTACCCCTCCCCTTTCCTGCACGGTTGATAACGCCCAGGGGCGTCCGGTCTTATCGTGTTTGCGAGCATGAGCAATGTGTAGGTATCTGCAGACGTGCCAATCTGTGCCACGGAGCATGTGGGCTGCTCAGTGTCATTGCAACTACATAGATAGTTAGGTGAAATGCTAGGTGTATTGTATAGGTACGTATGTACGTACATACATACATAACAAAGCGTGGTGAAAATACGACGTGCAAATCCTGGTTTTTATTCAGTAGTATCTTGACATTTACTCATTTTGTCATGATGCATTTGCTTATTGTCGGTCATGCCACAATAGAATGTATCCAGAAGTTCAGAGTGCACAGATATAAGAATGTTTGACAATTTCCATCGATCATTCCCATGAGGTCAATATGATACTTATATGTTTCCGGATCGTCTGACGTATTTAGTGACCCAAATGTGACCCAAATATGACCCCGACAATTAAATTTGAGCATCAAAGACTTTGGGTGCTGTGGCGTCTAAACTTTCTGTCTCATCGTCTCAGTAATGAGCTTCATCAATAATCCGCGACATAATCATACTAAATATAGGTCCACCGCCCCAGAGCATGTGGCTGTGCGGTGATTTGATCCCAACCCATGACAAGCGTTAATGTCGGAAGGCTGACAGGCTGGGTGCTGGGTGGTGACATTAGACTTGGGAGACTACGGATCGACTAGCCGGCCGGCCCAGCAAGCCCTGTCATTACTCTGTCACCGGTCTCCCTTTTCAGCATGCGATATAAGCATTTACGTGATATCAGGAACGCATTAGATCAAGCTGTCGTTCATATGGACACAGCTGTACGGTATAATGTGTGGAGCGGCTAACGCATTGGTAATGGCATCCATTAGATACCGGTGGATCATGGTAATACAACGTCTGGTCTGGATGACGAAAAAGTCAGGTATACGCCCACGTGCGCTTTCCTCCTTTCAGTAACAACGATTGCCGGAGAAATGTGACCGATCTTGGAAATTTCCGCCCTATGTTGCCAGTTTTGATTTCCACCTATCTTACTCATTATCCTTGCTTTTTGGTAAATTTTGGTGGACGATGTAATATGTTGAAATCAAGCTGCCCTATTATGTCCACCATGATGCCTGTTCTGACTCGGCATAATGTAGTTTGCTCATATGTGCAAATGTTGTTTTCCAACTCCAGCACTGAATAAATACTGGCGGACAGGTCCGCTACTAGATGAAACGGTTGTAATTTGTGTCCACTGTCCATCTTTCATTGCGGAAACACTTAATTATAAGGGAACTTTCCACCATGGGAATCATGGGAAGTAAAATAGCAGCTTTGAAATTTTAAGTCAAAGAAGTGCTATGATTATACAGATAAAGGAGACATCGTACTATCCAATACTATCAATCACTCAATCGTTTCATTAGTGTATAACCATAGAGTACCTATCACACTAGTTCGCAATCTGCAATGCTGTTCAACATCATCTTGTCGATAGACACACGTGCTGCTGGGAGAAAATTGACACCATCGCCGTCTACCTTACCTGAGAAGAATCGTTTGTTCTTATCAACGATGGTTCGTGTCCCTTGTTCCAATTTTATTCTCGTCGTGACGCTATACTACATGAGCCAAAGTGGAACCATAATCTCATCGAATGGACCGGCCACCGCCTTTATCCCATTCTGGAGAGAGAGAGACAAAACTCTTATCTCGGTCTCCTTGGGCCATAGAGGCTAATTCGTGTGGCTCCAAAAGGCTTCTGAACGGTCATCTCGTGTCTCTCACTCATCAAGTGCGCCTCAATCTGGCCAGAAAAGGCGACCATTTACCAACGTCCGCTCTTTCTTACCTCAAGTGATGAGATGATCTAGCGTGGTCAAAACGTCGCCAACACCGATGATACGGTCTTTGTTAGATCGAACTCTTATGTGCGATGACATGCGATGACATAGGGACTTTAGTGAAGCACTGCCACTCTATCGCTACCTATGGAATGTTTGGGTCCGCGGCTGCGCTTCAGAGAAAGAAATGTGATAGTTTCGACACGGTTTTCAGAGAGCAAGGAGAACGTGGTGAAAGACTAAGTGCAAATCGGCGTAACGTATGTAATCAATAAACGACGTAATCTAATCTAATTGAGACGTAAGTTAATCTTGGTACACAGAGGTGCAAAAACCGACATACTCGCATACCAGGATATGTGACAGAAGAGAGCAGTCGGCAGTGCCCCAGAACAATTAAAAAAAAACTGAACTGCGCTAAAATTGCCTGTCTAACGGAAACTGGTTTGCAAATTCTGCGGCTCTAAAACTGTCACACGCGCATACTAATAGATTTTGAAATGCTTGTCGTTCATTGGCTACTCAGAAATGCCAGCATCATATGCTGCTGACGGAACACCCTGGTCCTGTCCTATCTGCGCCATTATATGTATTCTGAGCTGCATTATGCAAAAACCCGCATACTTCTCCTGTCACACCATGTTAAAGTAACGAATGGGTATGGATACTGTGGTACGTGTGACACAGCGAAATACTTCGTGTTCTCTGGCCTCGTGTGACACTGCTGTATTGCGTTTCGAAGGTGGTTGGTGGCCGTTGGCAACGGGCAACGCTATGCCGGCCGTTGGTGACGGGTCGTATTGACGGTTGGGAGCGTCGTGAGACGGAGGTGCTTTTTTGCTTTTTTGAGCGAGGCTGTGGAGTTGGCTGTGGACTTGATTCTTACATAAGTGTTTGAAGATATTCTTTTTCCAACGGGGCCCACTGGAACAACTGGGATGAGATGGTGTATCCATCGAGAGAGAAAGCTTTGTGTGGTTATCAAGGATGTAGCTACAATGGTCAACTTCGTTCGTTCAAGCGTCACAATCAACTTCTTCATGGAGGTCAGCCTGTTATTCTGATGAATGCTGGATTTGGAGCTGGTGGGCGATGGAGCAGCTGGATCCAACCTGGTAAGTGCTTAGATGTACCTACCTAGGAGCGGAGCAGGGGTGTAATTTCAGGTAAATGTGTAGATGAAGTATGGTGAAGATAGAAAACATCATGTAACCTCACCTAACTACCCACTAACCTACGAGCTTGCACCTACCGGCTGGCGGCTAACAACCTACAACCTACCAACCTAAAATCTACAACCTACCAACATGCCAACATACCTACCCAAGCAGACTCCATCTACACATATGCCTAATTTCATAGGTTTTTTTTTGGGGGGGGGTCTTTGTGCTTGTGTAGGAACCCTTGACCCTGAACAAATTGAAAATCTACATTTCTTGTTAAACATGATGAAGAAGAAGTCCAAGTAAATTACAAAATAATTTAACCTGACCTAACCTCACCTACTAACCAACTGACCTTCAGCGTACCAACCTACAACCTAGAAACCTACCAACCTACAATCTACACCCTGTCAACCTACATCCTACCAGCCAACATACCACTCGGATTTCATCTCCACATATACCATTTCCCTTGGAGAATCATTCCTCTAAGTTTGGGATGAAACATTTCCAAAATGTGTGGGTTGTGATAAATGTGTGGAACATTTCTAAACATGCAATATCCGAGATAGGTACCTACTAAATTTTTTTAGGTGTTAGGGTTGTAGGTAGCTACAAACCCAATTTACACTCAAGCTCTGCCCTCCTAGATGCCATAACAAGCTGCCTTATTTTCAGCATTGGGTGAAAGCTTTTGTACCCTAGGCTAAAAAAAAATGATTGTAAGCAACATATTGTCAAAAACCATTTAACAACCTAGAAATTGTCCAATCATTCACTCCTATTTTCATTCCCATTCATTCACACATTCCCATTTATGGATGCAAGGGTAGGTAAATGCAAGTAAAGGCATCATGCCCATAAACAAACAAATATTGAAGGTGAAATTTACCATTTTATTAAAAAGAGTAAGAAAACTTTGAAATTAACATAGAATAACTGAAAAAAATCAATTGCTTACATCAAAAATGCAAACCAGTAGTTTGTCCAAAAGAACCTACCATGCAGCACCATTTTTCAAAAGGTATCACAGTGGTTGGTCCCAGTTTAGAGCAAGAATGTTGGGTGAATGGTCAAGACTAAATGCTAATTGGAACACCTGACAGCAAGTCCGTCAAGCATTGCAGATAGACCCCTTCTGGTATTGATAACATGCGTAGGCAGTCAACACTGCAAGGAAAATGGATAATAGCATGAATTTGTGCCAAAAGTACCTAAACATCACCTATGTATTATGGTCATCAGTGGGACAAAATTAGTGATGATGCATGAACTTGATCAGATGGTACCCAATTTTTAGCTTGGTTTTAATGTTGGTCAGCATAAAACATTGGCACATTGGCTGTTTTCTAACATGCTGAAAGGTTTAGTGCTTTTCTGGGGTGTGGCTTATTTTTGGTGAATAGGTGCAGCATGAGGAAGCATGTGCTATTAAGTTTTAACTTTTCATTGCTAGTAACTGAGGGCCACAGCCACATGACACAGCAGAAGAGTGTTGAGGCTCTCCAATTCCCCATTGCCCAACATGTGATGCTTGATACTGACCACAATACTGATCATCTATCTTTTTCTTTGTATAGCTGCCACATCGTCATCCAGAATGGAAGGGTCCTGCAAGCGGCGTGCTGACCAGTCACCTGCCCATGAAGGCCCAGCCACCAACCGCCCGTGCACCGGTTCTCGCTCTGCTGAGCAGTCAGCAGATGTGTCGTCTGCCTCTGTGCGCCCAGCCGCCGCGCCCTGCCTGGAGAGACCACCGGTCCCCGCGGCGCCTGCCTCGTCCCACGAACGGGGTGAGTGACGCCTGGCGATATGTATGCGCATGTTGCAACTGCGATCGCTCTGGACATTTCTCACGTGAGCTGTCTATCCCAATGCCCAGAGCCATATCACAGTCAATGACACTGCCTCGAAGTCACGCGGTTTTCATAATCACTGCTAGCAAACATTATCAAAAAAGTTGCAAGGGAAATTTTGGTAGCCCATGGGCGTAATCGTAATAAGCTATGTCTCAAAGCCCTGCTGGTGTTGTTCAAATATATACTTGGCTAGCAATACTTTAGGTTGAGCTGCGCTGAATATGTTGTTGCTTCTTTCTATTTTCATAAGCATGATTCTTCCTGTGCTAGTCCTACGTTCTCACGCTATGTATGCCTGATTGCGGCAGATATGACGGAAGATCCAGACGACCCGACTGCTGGTGGCTCATCCCGGTTTGATGCGGATGCGGCCTGGGACGTAGAACCGCCGAACCCAGAGCCAGGTAGGTGCTATAAATTGGTTAGTTTGGTACACTATGTCTGAGATAGCCTCTGCTTGGTGGCTCGATATCGTTGACTCAACAGTACGCTCGCGAGCCATTGTGCGTAGGAAAGAAACGCTACTGTCATGAAATACGACTACCACTTTTTTACTGGAGTTACACCGCCGAACACTTCAATGTGGTAGCTTCAATGTTGTATGACAATTTTAAATGCTGGTAGCTTATTGAAGGCCATGTAAATGTTCTGTTGAAAGTCGCACTGGAAACATAATATTTGGAACCATTTTCATACAAAGTCGTGAATTCTCATTGTACGATGCTGCTTGATTTTGTTCATACAACATTTATCTCCCTCGTCCAACATCACCCTGGTCGTGACCTCAATACTGATCATCTATCTTTTTCTTTGTATAGCTGCCACATCGTCATCCAGAATGGAAGGGTCCTGCAAGCGGCGTGCTGACCAGTCACCTGCCCATGAAGGCCCAGCCACCAACCGCCCGTGCACCGGTTCTCGCTCTGCTGAGCAGTCAGCAGATGTGTCGTCTGCCTCTGTGCGCCCAGCCGCCGCGCCCTGCCTGGAGAGACCACCGGTCCCCGCGGCGCCTGCCTCGTCCCACGAACGGGGTGAGTGACGCCTGGCGATATGTATGCGCATGTTGCAACTGCGACCACACATTCAGTGACACTCTATTGAAGTCGCAGTGAGCGTGATCACTGTTAGCAAACATTTTTTTTTCCCAAATATGTTATGAGTAAAACTATGGTTAAGCTGATAATCTTATCAGTTATCATAGTCATGTATGCCAAATTGCCAAAGCCATGCTTTACTGTTCCATGTGGCATGGTGTGCTTGGAACTTGGTTAGCTGCAGTACCATCCATGAGACTGTAAGGCTAATTTGTCTGCTCGGCAGCAGCACTGCATTGTGGGAACATGCTCGTCATAAGGGCGCTGCAGCCAAAACCACTAGCCAAGGGTTACATCAAATTGAATTGAAACGACAATGTTTTTTTCGTGTAATTGCATGCCTCCTATACCAGTTTTGAGTACTTATAGCAATGTTTCCCTGACTTTGGCAGATATGACGGAACATCCAGGCGACCCAACTTCTGGTAGCTCACACTGGATCGATCCGGATGAGAGCGAGGCTACCGCGACGGCGAAGGGAAGACTGCCTGCCTCCGCAGCTGTCGCGGTGCCTGACCATGCGAGCCAGAGCACAGGCTGTGAGGGAGTATGTTCTGAATGTGGTGCATCATGCAGTAGCGGAGCAGGATTCTCGCAGGAAGATCGGCAGATCCTCCTCAGACTCGACCGAAGTCTACAGAAGATAGCCAGCGCAACATCTGGCCATCCCACCGAGCAGCCCCGCTTCCTGGACGAAGCCTGCCGAGTGCTCGCACAGCTGGCAAAGAGTCGTGCGACAAATGGCGATCAACCGACGCCCATGGTTGGTGAGCCAGATGTTTCTGCAACGCTTTTGCGCTCTGGCAGGAGCATCGCAGAACTGCAGAGGGCGACCGATGGAGACCTAACCTGGGATTCGTCAGGTAAATACCTTCACTGTAAAGTATGCGCCTCAGACGTAAAAGACCCCAAAAAGCAGCGTAGCGGCGTCTTTGGATATGATGCAACAGTCGGTACATCCTTTGGTCCGCGAGAGACCATGCCTCCACGCTTTAAGTCGCTGAAGCAAAACGTTGCTGAACACTTCCGGTCAGTCGGACATAAGGAGGCCAAGAAAGCTCACCTTGAAAAAGCATCCAGGCAGGAGGCGCGGGTCATCGTGGACAACACCGCTGCTTCGAATGTCCTCCGATCGACTTACATGGTTCTGAAAAACTCACTTGGCCATACACTATTCGAGGAGCTGATCCTCCTGCAGCACTTGAACGGCACACAAGTCGGAAACATCAACCATTCTCGAATGATGATGGCTACAGCCCGAACGGCATTCCACCAAGTCATTCAGGCAAAAATCAAGGAACAAGTGCTCAAGCAGCCGTGTGTCGCAGTCCTGGCTGATAAGGTAACCGTGGCGCGCAGGACAGTTGACGTGACGGCCATCCTCATGCTGCTGCCAGCTGCCAACGCGGAAGACATCTTTCAGAGTTTTGTGGTGGGCGCTCCGGTAGTCCAGCAACACGACGGCGAAGCACTGGCAGCTGACATCCGGGGCTCGCTGGAAAATGTCGGTGTGGTGGCCACTGGCCAGATCTCGGCCGTCGCAGCGGATGGCCAGTATCACCACAACGACGTGCCGGCGAAGCTGGCGCGGATGCTGGACGGCCCATCGGACCTGCCGGCCGTGTGGGACCCTGCTCATCTCATGAACTTGGCCGAGTCAGATGGAAGGGGAGCCGCACACGCTGCGTGGGTTCCAGAGACCATAGAGGTTATGACGGCGGTTACGAAACGGTTCTCCCACGGAAAGGGCTGGGAAGATCTCATGGCCTGCGGAGATAAAAGCACACAAAAAGCCCTCCGGCCAAAGATGTGGTCGGAGACGAGGTTCGCGGCCCATGCCGGTGAGGTGTTTTACACCTTTCGCCGCAACCTTCCTCTCCTATGCACCGCGCTCGAGGAGAAGTTGAAAGAGGAGACGAAGCCTGCACAGCTAAAGGAGATGAAGAAGGAGCTGTGTCATCTGACAGGTATGCAGTCATGACAGATTAGTGTGTACTGTTCAATGCCTGAAAATAGCAACCGCCACCACCTTCATTCTTTTGCGTCTGTGTTTGCATGTGTTCAATAATATATCCTCAATCGTTTTATTATTTCAATCATACCATGATTAAATTCGCGGTAATTTTCTCAATTTTCCAAGTTCCATTCGGTTGCTCGGCATGTAGATACTTTAATACCCATTATTTCCATTGCGCCACATCACTTAATCACAGGGCGTAGCGCCATTTGTTTCATAATAAGCGTTTTGAAACTTTATCGGAGTTGTCTGGCCCCTTTGCGCTGAAATAAGTTCAGAGTGAATTTGTTTTATAGTACCACTATGTAATCATCGGGTTTAAGGCTGGGGACCAATGACCTGACAAAACGAAATATTATTGTGTTTCCAGATCCGTCATTCCACGTTCGGGTCCGAGCACTGGAAGACATCTATAAAGTCCTCGGCAGCTACAGCGAGGCGGTGCAGAGCACGCATGCGCTACCATGGGAGCGTCAGGCTAGCCAAGAGGACGTGGGTAACCTGCTGGAGCGAATGCGGCTTTCTCTTGTGGCACAGCACAAGAAGTCGCCGTCGGTCTCCGAACTCTTGGACATCGCCGACAACGAGAAGCTGTGGCCCAGCCTTTCTAAAAGCGAAACAGCCCCGCATGTACAAGAGGTAAGATTGCTCCCATGTACAAATTGAATGGTTTATACATGCATAATTATACTGCTAGCATTGAATGGTTTATACATGCATACTTATACTGCTAGCATTCAATTCCAATAAAAAAGTGTCGATTCGGTTGTCAATTAATGGGAGAGTCATTTTCTTTCTTTCACAGGACATTGCTTGAGGAGGGAAAATACATGATATATGAGTCGTTGCAGATCTTATAGAAATAGTGGGAGAATTCGGTTTTGATATATTGTTAAACATTGAGTTATAAAGCGCACATTATACTCGCCTCCCCCCTGCTGAACTGGGCGCTGAATTCGTAACTGTTTCCGGCAGGTCGCCAAGATCGCCCGGTACTGCTCGATCCTCAAAGAACGCCTCGAGTTTCGCGGGAGAGGACGCGACAAGGCCGGGTCAAGCAAAAACTCGTCGAACGGCGCCATAGCCGACCACATGGATGACATCCGAACCATCGCCGACCTTCAGAGACTGGCGCTGTCCAGCACACCTGCGCCAGTCCTCGCTCGCCTCGTGTGGGACGCTGGCCAAAGGCTAGCTGCTCGAAAGCTGGTCCCCAGGGCTGCAGTGCCGGAGACGGGACACATCGAGGCGGGCATCTGCCTCGTGCGTGCCCATGCAGCATGTGGCACAAACCAGGCACTGTGGAAAGTGCTTGTGAGCAGTCAGCACGCCGGAGGTAAGTCCCAAAAGTTCACGGACTTTGTGACTCGCCTCTGGCTGCTCTGCCCGCCGGAGAGCGTGGTGGAATCCATGGCAAGTGTGATCGGGGAGGTATTCGGCGAACACCGAAATCTGAGCCATGAAAATGCGGCCTCTGAGCTGGCCATCAGGTGGAACGGGCCGTGTCTGGCCAAAGCGGACCGGCTGCTCAGCAGCGTTCGCCGCCGCTTGTCCGCCAGCGGCACCTTCAGGTGCACTCGGAAGACCTCAACGGTAGTCCAGGCCTTTGAAGGCACGGTGCTCTCGCGCCTGAAGAGGACTGCGAATACCAAAGCGTGCCTTTGGAGCGTGTAGATAGTTTAGTTGTTCAAGGTCAGAAAATTCCAGGTTGAAGGGAACTGTTCACCTCCCCCACAAAAAAATATTAAAAGGTACTATACCACTTTTAACATGGATTTTGAACTGAAATAGCAGTTTTGTAGCTTGAGCTGAGACTAGCAGTACCGAGGGTTTTCATGACCCAACGATAACCCCAGGCAAAAGTAGTCCATTTCTCATTCCGACGTAGTTTTAGCGGAAAATTCTTGGTTAACGGAATGGAGCACTTCCCTTTGAAGGTGAACACTTCCCTTTAACCTGCTCTGGCCCGGAGAGCTGTATTTTTATAGAACCTCACCCCCTCCCCTCCTTAAGACAGTTTTTGCTTACTCGCTAAATGGCGGCAAACTAAATCGTTACATGTGCTCACCATATTCAAGGTTGTATTTATGAACTCGTCTTTTGCGTTTTATGTACATGGTTGTCATTGTCATTCGTGCTCGTGCATTCATTTCATTCATTCGTGCTAGTGTAGATGTTATTTTTGCGGCGGCAGCGACGGGCGGGTGGTTGACGGCCGTTTTGGTGGCCGTTTAGCGCCGGCGGTGACGGACGGTTAGTGGTGCTTTTGGTGAAAGTTGGCGGCCGCCAACTTTCATGCCGGCGATGCCTCAGCATTGCTACCTGCGTTTATTGTATTTGTTCTGGCACTCGCTCATTGTACATTGTCACGCAATACAGTTATTGCGTTGTGTTTGCTTATTTTGCTTAGGAAATTTGAACCCTTACATTAGATTACTGCTGCAGGTGGTAGTGTTATGCATTGGGTCGTAGATTATAAGCTTTTAACTTCTGCGATCTGTGTGACAGTATGGCCTGCCACAAGTAGGTATGTGACAGTCTGGCAGGTTTTTGCACCTCTGTTGGTACAGACCACAGACCCTCTCGACGCAGAAGGAGCAGGCGAGGATGTGTGTGACATGACTCTCTGATGTATTTATTATATTGAGAGTACAAATACATGCATTTTAGAGTGTGCAAGTTTTCGCAACTACATGCATTTGTGTTTGTATTGAACAATCATGAACGATCTGCATCCTAAAACTGCGTGGCGATTATGTGACTGATGTAGTCGGATGCTGATTTAGTGGCGGCGATTTTGTCACATTCGCTGTTGAGTTCGCTGTGTTTGTGGCACATTCGAGTTTAATTTCGTGGCTTTAATTCTGATAGGCTCGCCTGGTGCTATTCAGTGGGGATGACTCTGGCACCTTCTGATGCTGATTTAATGATGGTGGTTCTGAAACGATCGGTGGATTGGTAAGCAATACAGTGCTGGCGGGTCAGAGCCGGTGATTCCAATACATTTGAATGCTAGCTCAGTGCTAGATTCTGACACGTTCTGGTGCTGTTTTAGTGCTAGTTTCTGACACGCTCGGATGCTAAATTTGTCGTGGATTCTGGCACGTTCTAATGCTGGTTTTGTGTTTGTGATTGGCTGTTACATTCGGTTCACTGCTGCTTATTTAGGGATGATGACTTTATTGACCGACACATTAGGTCGATCATTTAGTGATGTGGCATGAAACGCAAAGCTAGATGCCTCACAGTCTATGGAGCTTAAGCTGACCTTTGCTGTATTCGGTCGCTCATATTGATTGGTGAACGCTGAGGGCAACCTTCATCGAGGTGGAATTGTTGTTCTGTCATGCGAAGCTAATAGGCGACACGACTTTCATCTTTCCAACAGAGAAGGTTACATCAAGAGACTGACATTAGCTGATGTGAGTAAAAGATGAGGATATGCTGCGTGTAATTTTATCCTTGCAATTGCCCTTTTTGTCAGTGTGCTGAAAGTACCTTTATTGAAGCAGAATTATTGCTGTTTTGTCTGTTCAGATGACGGATCCACGTCTCCAAGTGTGAGTCAATCATAGTGCCCTGGTGCTCTCAGCAACGCACTCAAAGATGACCGAAGGTCATAATCCTGTTGTGAGCCTAAAAGTAGCAGACTTTTTCAGCTATCAGACGGCGCGTTGTCGAACGCAGAAGCGTCTCGTCATGTCTACAGATGCTGCCAACAAACGAAATCAAAGACTTCTGTTCGAAATCAGAGTTAACTACAAGCTAGATGCGCTTCTGGTTCGTTGTGAAATTGTGAATGCGTTGTTGTCACTTCAATGCAAGCCCGTTGCGATTCAGTTTGCGAAAAGAAGATAGGCCAACAGTTTATTACAAACTGAACAATATTTCTAGAACACCGAAAACATTAAAATGCTGTCAACATTTACACATTCTTTAGAGACACATTCGGAGTCTGCCATGACATTCACCAATGAACAGCGGATGTTTGGTGTCAAATATTTCATGTTTTTAAAGTCATTACATCAAAGCCAACACCCATCACTGTACGCATTCAATCATCGGAACGATACAATAGTCATTCATTTATCTGCCACCACGCTTACACTCAAAAGACAGGATATCTTTACGCTCACCACGAAGTTGTACGTTATGCAATCATAGCCATTGTTGGCCCATTATCGAAACGTTGCTTCTGCCGCCTAACCATGAGATGATACTCTTAGCATTCGCTATGAAATTCATCGCGATGATTCTAAACGTTATCATCACATGTGTTTCATTCAACAAAACTATGTACAAATACGAGCAACAAAACACACTTTTAGGATCCAGTCCTACTAAATTATAACAAAAAACATTTATATACTATACAATGGTGTACAATATAGATGTATACCGTTCAGCTGTATATGATTGAGGTCATTTCTAGTTTCAAAAAGTCACACAAAATGATAAATACATAGTCGATTTGTGTTACGGTCGCAAGCGATCTACGCTTACATACGTTTCCACGACTAGCTTGAGCACTCACAAGTGTTTCACCAAAGCTCAGACCATGTCAATCCCGACAATTCTTCGTTCAAACACATTCTATAAACTACGTGGATGCATTATCTGTAAGTTGTCTTTCGTATGCGAGAGAGCATTATACGACGCAACATGGAAAGTCACACTCTTATCTTAGATCTAAACACTTCAAAGCGTTACAACAATAACGCACCACCGCATGCACACATTTAAACTATACCATAAGGAGTGTTTCACACCTAGCGAAAAATACGATATCTGGCTCATTTTTAGGGCAACTTTTTATCAGCATGTACTCGTCTTTGTACTCGCATTCGACACAAGTCAGGTCATCGATGAGAGCTGCCTTACGTCTTCTCGCGCAGAGAGTCAGCTAGCTGTACATTTTCTCATTATACTTATATGAGACACAATCATTTAAATGGATAGCTCACTCACCTAATACGGGAACACCTGTATCTACCTAAAAGTCGGAAATAAGACCAAACTTGGTAGCATGGCACTAATATAAAGCAGGGTGTTGGAAGATTCACATGAAACAGGGGCTTTTCGCTTTCGTAAATACAGGTAGGTATGCTGCCAATCAATTGGAATCACATAATTAATCGATTGGTATCGCTATCAATCGCAATCGATTCGCTAGCATGCAGCAATGCAGGTTCTAAATGCACCATGCGTTTCCACGCTACACATCGGAAGTTCAACCGGTGACTCTGAAGCTCTCGAGGTGATAAACGATAGTGACTTTGCTGCTGCTTTGACCGTGTGTGACACAAACTAAGCACCTATTTTTACAGCTATATTTACAGAAAAAAGATGATGGTAGTATTTTCACAGAAAAAGCAAAGGCCGGACAGCCTTCGTCAGACTTCGGCGGTTTCAAGTCAGGCTACTTCGTGGAATTATGCGTCGACTCTTACAACATTGAGCGTTACGCGCTGTGCGAGCCACCACAAATTCAATCGGTTTGACATTAACGAGATTACATTGGGCTAAGTGTCATCGTTAGTTTCGTTAATAAAATTTAATACGGTGACAGAATAGAGAAAACGACAATTTCTGTCGTCACTGGCTCTAGCGCGACTCATCGAACATCTTTTCTCTCCTAAGTTTTCCATAAGTACCACTCAGAAGGATCATAGTTGATTATCATGGCCACTTGCAGAAATCTTGAGTGATTTCATGGCCGCAGATTAGATAAGATTGAGGAGAAAAATTCGACCCTATCGGCAGTTTTTGCCTCCTATTGTGATGAAAAATCAATAGTAGCAAGATTATCAGCAGGAGATTGTTTGACACCTTAGCTTAGCCCTATGAAATTAAATATCCATGCATATGCATTAAGTACCCAATCGCCTGCTCCACTATTTTATGCCTTTTTAACACTTAGTTGTCAAAATAAACAAATGCTCTCAGCTGTTGTTGTTTATCCATATAAAAATCGTTGTAGTATTTGCTGATGGAAGTCAAGTCAGGATGGCTCTCCATAAACTTTTTTACTCTTTTTGCCCGGGTTGAGTTTAGTTGGTATATTTTCTCGTTCCTGACACATTTGTTTTGTACATAATCGCCTCCGTTGCATTATTGCAGCACATAATTTCATGTGGGCTGAAGTTTAGGAGCCAATTATGTTAGTTGTCCCACCAGCAAGCTACCAAGAATGTATTTTGTTTCCGACGGTGAAGCAAAGAAACTCATTTAACGTTAAACAAATAGCTCTAATTCAATAGCCGAATAAGCAAAGTGAAGTGTTTAACTCCGTGGCATAAATATGCGTTCTCATCCGTCAGTCATCTGCAGAGTTCTTCTGAATTCCGCAAGACTAATCAGAAGTGCACGACACCTCGTAGGATCTCAGTCAAGCATTGGATCATAACTGAGCCACATTTAAAACATTTTGATAGCTTGATTCTATTAATGAGCTCACTCAGATTCCAGACTGATTTGTTGTAGCGATTGTAGCGTCACATGGAAACCTGGCGACACGTGACGATTCCATATCACGTGGTAACCGGACATTATGTGGTAAGATCACATCACGTGGTGACCAGACATAGCGTGGCAATTATCCCTCACGTGGCGCGCTCACATCACGTGGTGTCCGAGGTTGAGCCCCACTTCTTTCATTTCCTGGAGCTGGCGCGGAAGTTGGTAGAAGTCTGGGCAGTTGCTGCTCCACTTCCCGGGACTAATGGCATCTTCGGAGCACGGCGACTTTAACGAAGTCCATCTCTCACAGTTTCTCACCGCGTGAGACCCTGTTCTCACAGTGTGTGAGACAGTTTTCATCGTGTGAGATTCAGTTCTCGCCATGTGAGATTCATCTCTCATCGTACGGTTGTCATTTGCGTACGCCGAGAACTGGTTCCATGGTGAGGCATCAGGTGCACGAGAGCAGCCGTGTACCCTGTCAGCAAGAGAGGAACAGTATGCTCATAAACTGCGTAAATAAACAAATTAAGTCGCAAGCGGAAGTTACACGGGTGGTAGTGAAAAATGCGGGATAACAGTTAACTCGGGAAACTTGCGAAATATGCAAGGACATGCGTGAGTTTGATTAGTGGTTAGAGTTTCAGCGGTGAGCACATTCTCGGACGCTTAATTATTAGTGCAAGACAAATTAAAACGGAAGTCTCTGACAAAAGTTACGACTGAATGCGGTAAATCCTTGACATGGTGGAACCCGGCCTGCTGAAATATGCATGTTCTAGTGCCGAGAATCCCAGTCTCAGTAGGAAGCCGTTTTAAGGAGCTGAAACGACTACAAATTGAATTAAATCGCGTTTTATTTTACTTAACCAACGCAAATAACAAACATGACGATTGTGACATATAACAATTTAACATCAGACACTGACAATCTGATAATAGTTGCGTGGTTGAAGAACTGGCATTTTCCGTGACCCAAAAATGCCTATATAATGGCGTTTTTTTTGTGAAACGTGACACATTGCATTTATCCGCCAGGCAGGCGGAAACGCCGTGAAGAGAGCTGCTACCCTGATCACGCAGTCTCGCCTCGACGTCCACCCGGCAGTGGCGCCTGGTTGCCGCCCTCAACCTCCCGGCTAGTTCACAGAAGGCCGGCGATCTCCCCTCACGGCGAAACACACCCGTCCTGTAGGTCAATTGACTCTCTTTCACCCAGCTGTCACCTTGACAACTTTGTGCCTGTTGGCGAAGAGGTTGGGTGTTGTCCCAAGACCTGTGTAGCTGTCATTCTGTTGCTGTCCAATATGCCCCCCCCCCCATACTGTATTGCCCCTGCCACCCACCCACCCCCAGTCAGCTCGGTGCCACGGGCATCGGCTGAGCCAGCTGTTGGTTAGGTACTCTATGGTCATTCCGTCCCTCCATTCTTCCCAACCATCTAGCTTAGCTTGCATGGCCAATTATTTTAGTTACAATAGATAACGTAGCAGCAAAACCCTTGAGTTACATAAACGTCGCTATTACATCAGTTTAACTACGTTAAGACACGATTTTGGCAAGTCGAGACTGCACGTCAATCAGTCCTGTCAGAAGATTCTATCGTTGACCGCCGGGCGTGAATGAAGCGCCGCCACGCCCGGCTGCCTCTGCACCCCCAGCGCCCGGCGCTGGCACCGCGCCTGCCGCGACCGGTCACGTGACCGCCCGAGGGCCCAACTTAGCGGCGGGGCCGCTACGGTCGCACCCCGGGCGGGGAGGGAGAGAGAGTGGGCGGAGTGTAGAGGAACAGTGACCGCTCGGTGTGGTTTTACGAGCGACGATGATCGTGGTGGTGGAGCGACACTGGTGATGGTGGCTGGTGCTCGTCGTGCACTGGCTGGTGATGGCGCAGGTTGAGCGACGGACACCAGCAGGGAGGTCATCACCAGTAAGACCTGATGGCGGGCGGTGTCACGGCGTTCCGCGACCGGCAATGGTGAGTTATGATCTTCGGTTTTGACACATAACTACTCGCTACTCACATAAATGAACAAAGAACAAAGAGGCACGGAGAGATGGAAAGGGGACCCTCGCGAAAGAGGAATACCGGCACAGTCGATTGCTGACGCTGCGCTCGAGACGAAGAACTGGGCTTTACTCTCGATATTTCGACTCTTTTTATATTTTTTCTCTTTTTTTACATTTTCGTGTCTTTTATAGCTAATGACTGAGTATACTAGCTTGTCGAAGTATTCCGTTGGGAAATATAGGGACCAGGCATATGAGCGGCAGTCTGTTGGGATTGTCGATGTTCGCAGAAAAGCAATAATAAACATGTGATTAGAATGCACAACCGTTCCATCTATATTCCATAGGGTCAATCAAGCTACAGCTGCATTCGTAATTTTAGTTGTTTGTCTTTGTAGCGAGGGCAAAATAGGAGTAGGTTAAGCTGATTCAGGCTATCCTTTTAGTGGTCATTGCTAAGAAATATATTATTTTAAAATTGACCATGACAATGATGAGTGCAGTCATGGATGAGATAATAATGGATTGGTGTCTTCGCAGTTTTTGGCGACATTGAGCTCAGGCCTGCCATCTAACGGGAGAATTATCGTAAGTTAGGAGCAAGCCGAGTGAACGCCGCTGATTAGCATTGTGACACACGGGAGTGTGGTGTAGTAGCAGGCTTGTTGTGCAATTTTTCAAAGGGTTATGTCTTTATATGTCAGTAAAAGCGAAGAAATAAATAGATTTATGTGCAGGTCAGTAATAAGATAAGCAGTTCCATGTTATTTTCTCATTAAATCGTGAAACAGGGAGTTATTGGAGACTTCGCCAGCACGTGTCGTTTTCGCTATTTTTCACATGAGTCTTTACTTGGCCTAAATCAAACAAATTGTCCGATCAAAGAACAAAACGAACGTAAGTACTATGTATAAGTCTAAAGAAAAAGTTAAACGGAATTGCTAGCGTCATTGCCGCTCAATATATCATTCAAGACGCTCTATGAAAAGGACCCAACCAGTATTCATTGTATTCACATTGTTTCGGAACTTTCCCCAATCGACTTGGGGCTATTACAGTTCCAAAAGGATCGGTAACAGCGAAAAACAGTGGCGTCATCACATCATACATAGTGAGCACAACACAAATGCCGCAGCCTTAATCAACATAACGAAAAATGATAATAATAATTGCTAACAATTAAATTGCAGGTTGCACGTTGAATGTAACATACAATGGGATGGTTGTTCGAGATGTTCACAGCCACATTCAAGTACACTAACATACATGTCATCAAGAACGCAGGTATCTAGATTATGTCTGTACAGGTCGGTCACATATATGGCTCACTAACTTGCTGGCAAACGTTGGTATTGGCAGTAGTGTCAGATCATGAGGCAGAGCATTATATTGTCGGGGTGCGCGACTACAAAAACGTCTCCGGCCCATTTCTGTACAGGACATAGGTACCTGCAGATTGTTATTCTGCCTAGTATCGCGGTCGCGAATGTCCGACCTCAAAATGAGGTTGTCGGCAAGCGTTTTAGGCACTCCCGTGCGACGCACTTTGTGAGCCATACACAGAGTATGGTACTCGACAAGCTCACTGGCTTTAAGCCAGCCTAATTTATGTAATAAGTCAGACACGTGATCAAATTTCTTGCGTCCAAAAATGACTTTAGCCGCATAGTTTATGACTTTTTGGATGCGATTAATATTTTTGCGTGTACCATTACCATAAACAGACAAACAATAACGGATATGTGAAATGACTAACGCATCAACCAGTATCGAGATTACTGATGGCGGCAGGTGACCCCTCAGTTGCGCTAATCCGATGAGGATACCAAAACAACGCTGAGCGATTGATGAGACGTGCGCATCCCAGCTGAGAGTACAGTCAAACTGGACTCCAAGGTTTCTGGTCTGCGAGACGGGAATCAGAGTACAACCATGAAATCTAACAGTGCCATTAGGGGGATCGCGCATGTTCTTAGGACTTCCAAGTAGCATCAACTGTGTTTTACCAGCGTTTAGTTTGAGTCCGTTGGCACGAAACCACAGCCCTATGCATTCTAGTATTCGTTCTAATTTGCAGGTTACTTTTTCGAATTCGTCTTTTCTGCCACTGACTAAAATCTGCGTGTCATCCGCATACTGAACAATCACTGCATCTTCAGCAAACAAACTTAGATCATTAGCAAAAATACAATACAGAAGTGGACCTAAGGCCGAGCCCTGGAATACACCGATATCATTAGGGAGGGGTTTGGAACACTGGACAATTCCTTTGCTGTCGGTAAAACGAACACTTTGAGTGTGACCACAGAGGTAGCTAGAAAACCAGGAAATTTCGATCCCATGCAACTGCAGCTTTGTTAGAAGTTTAGAGTGATCAATCACGTCAAAGCATTTACTTAAGTCGAGCATGCAGAGAAGTGAAAATTCTCCCTTGTCGTTAGAAGAAAGGATGTGATCAGAAATGGTAAGGAGAGCTGTTTCGGTTGAGTGCCGTGGACGAAAGCCGTGCTGCGAGGGAGAAAGAAGATGGTTATAAGACAGGTACCTGTACACTTGTTGGTGAACAGCGCGTTCAACAATTTTTGCGATGACGGGAACTATCGAAATCGGCCGGTAATTACAAGGCTTTGACGACTCTCCAGATTTATAAACAGGAAAAACAAGGGAGTGTTTCCAAGAGGATGGCACCTCGGAAAGGGAAATGCTAGAGTTAACTAAATGAAGAAGCACATAGCCGATTGCATCGAAAGCCATGCGGATCATTTGAATATTGATGCCATCTTGGCAACATGCGTTTGATCCATTCATATGAAAAACAATATCTCTCAGCTCAGAAAGTGTTAATAAACTTGGTTTGAAGGCGCAAGCCCCGACTCGAGGTAAACGGCATGGTATGTCAGTGGCCGGCCCCTCATTCCTCACCTCGTTGGCCACACGAGGGCCCACACTAACAAAATACTCGTTAAGCTGATCGGCCGTCAGGTCGGGTAGTATGCGTTCAGCTTTTTTAGAGCTCACAACAGATCTAATTTCCCGCCAAGTGGAATGGGGACCCTGGTCGCAGATGCGTTGTTTAATGTCAAGGCGTCTATCACGTCTGATGGCTGACCGTACTGACCGGTTCAATGCCTTATACTCGGCCGAGCTGTGACCGCCGGCGTTTAGTGCCACTCGACGGCGAGTCATAAGCTGTTTCGTCTGATCACTAACTGGAGGTGCATTCGAATTTCGTATGCGAATAGCTCTCATCGGAGCGTGAATATCAAGAATGTGCAAAAAGAGAGCAAGAAAGCGCTCCCATTTGAGGCTGACGGTAGACGCGGTTAACACTGATTCCCAATTTGCAAGGGAGAGGTCAAGCACAAATGCCTGCAAGTCAATGCGTCGAAGACAGCGTGATCTGATAATACGACGAGGCTTTCGGACACGGGGAATACTGATACAAGCAAGAACAATCTTATGAGGACTAAAATGACAGAACCTCGTATGACATTGCATAACCACTTGGGGACAAGTTGTGAGCAAGACATCAAGCAGCGATCCTGTATAGTACGTAGCGTCAGTCACGCATTGGGCAAGTGAATAGTCAGTGACAAAGTTGTTAAGGGCGTTTTTGCCACAATCAGAGTTTGGTTTTAGCCAATCGCAGTTTAAGTCACCACAAATCACGATTTTAGTGTGTGGATGTGCGCTGAGGACGTTTTGGAACTGATTGTCCAGATCACAAAAATCAGCCTCAATGTCCCCCACATTTTTCCTTGGAGGGCGGTACAGTGTGCCTATTATTATCTGTCGCTTGCTATTACATTTTACCATTACCCACATGGCCTCCAGCTTGCTACTTGCTACAGTCTCTGAGGAAACCTTTATCGGAGTGACTGTCAGCCCTTCCCTCGCAACAAGCGCCACCCCTCCATACCCGCTGTTGTCTGGACGGTCGGCACGGTGCAGTCTATAGCCTGGCAGGACAATCAGGCGACCCGGAGTGGCCGGTCGCAGCCAGGTCTCGCAGAGACAGAACAAGTCTATTTGATTTTGGTGAAGAAGGTCCGACAGTTCTAGCAGTTTAGGTTTCATTGACTGGATGTTCAATGACCCAATGATAAATCCTTTTGACCGTGTAGCGATTAGGGAACGGTCGGCGCTATGCCTACCGTTGATGCTGTCGCGTGGTGCTTCATCGGTAGCGCGCTGATGCTGAAGTCCCGTAAGACACTGGTCATCGAGCAGGTCAGCTGAGTGGGACTGCTTGGCATCCAACAGCTCACGGGCGGGCCCATCATCTAATCTAAAAAACCGACCACTTCACTGATGATTTGCTGCGAAACGTTTCTGGCTCCTTCCCAGGTGTACAGGCAGCCAGTCCTGTTGATTCCCCTGTAGGCGCAGTCATTCAGTCGAGTACGCATATCGAGGAACCGTGCTCCATAGGCAGCACACAGGGATGACAGTTGGTCATTCACCAGTCTGATTCTTTCCGATGCGGCTTGACCTACGTCTCTCCTTTCGATCAACGAGCAGAGAACAACGTCTCGAACATTGTGTCGCCCCTTTGCTGTTGTGATCGTATGTGCGAGGCCCTCCAGGATGTTGTCAGCTTCCGAGTCGACAGCGTCTCTTCCTTCCGGATGAATGACTACGTCCACTGCGTCGGCATTGGTTTTTCTTACCGCGGAGATGATTTGCCGACTCATATCAGCGGAACTCGAGTGCTGGGAGGAGGAGAATGCGACATTACTTCCGAAGTTGAACTCTTCCCTAGCTGCTGTGCAGAAACGCCTTACGTTCTCACCGCCAACTAGAATGGCTCCACTGGGAAACTGCTTTGGCTTGTTTGCTCGTCTTTTCACAAGGGTCCAGCTTGATCCATCATCGCTCTTGGCCGTGTTTGTCGGGATTTCGTTACCGGAATCGACGTCTTGACCCGTTGAGCGTTCTTGAGCGCTCTTGCCGCGTTGGGATGCCTTTAAGTCTCTTTGCGGTTCAGAAGTCGAATTTATCTGAGCTTCCATAGGGCTGATGTTCGAATGTGTTTTCTGCTGCTCAGTTGCAGTGGGCTGCGATATGCACAGCTGTTCACCTTCACTTTTAACTGGCTTCGTGTTCTGCCTCTCAGAAATATCGTGGTGGAGCTTCGTTCCGGCCGCCACCATAGCAGCTGCGCAGAGCGCTCCGAGCTCATCGACTGACTTGCTGAGGTTTCTACAGTGTACGTGATGCCCTTTGATTTCGCTTACATCACTTTCTATCTTCCGAATGATAGCCCACAGCTTGTTCACATCCAGAGACTCTGGGATGCCGAGAAAGTTTGAACACCTCTCTTCCTTCTCTGCTTTCAAATCGTGCATCAGCTCTGCCAATTGAACACCCATAGCAGAGACCAGGTCACTTTGGCTGGTAAGTTGGTCCTGAAGTATTTTAATTTTCTTCTGAAGCTCTCTTGTTTTGGTTCCTTCTTTCTTTTTCATGA
Organism: Amphibalanus amphitrite; assembly: GCF_019059575.1. Taxonomy (NCBI): domain Eukaryota; kingdom Metazoa; phylum Arthropoda; class Thecostraca; order Balanomorpha; family Balanidae; genus Amphibalanus; species Amphibalanus amphitrite. The sequence continues at coordinate 193,950 of NW_024881883.1, forward strand.
TGATTCTCTATAAACACAGCTTTTTCGCCGTTTTAATGGAGGGCTACGACGCTTATAAAAATGGTTGCTCTAAAGGTGCTTTGCTCACAACGTCACGTTTATTTTTATAATTATTTTGACAGGTTCCGCAGGCAGTTGGATAGCTGCTTCGGGACAAATATGACGCTTCTCACTTTATCTTGCTATTCTTACCTTTTTACAAATGAGGTTATTTTTCATCACTTGGTTGATATCTTGCAGTAAAAATGATACCAATATATAAAGCAAGAAACTTTCAAACAAATTAGCAAGTTTTTGTCGCGAAACGAACGTTTTACAGCTTCTATGTGTGCTACAAGCACGGAGCCTCCGGCGGACCAACCACTCAGCTCTGCGCCTGCGCAGAGACTGAGTGGACTCAGTCTCTGCGCAGACTGCGCCTGCGCAGTGCTGCGTAGTCGATGAAATTTCAGTGACTTTGGCTTCAACTCCGATTCCGGTGTCCAAATATCGACTCCGACTCCTCCGGGTAGAACTGTCAATTCACACAGACTCCGACTCTGACTCCGAATCTGCAGCCCTGGTAAGTCTGTGGAGTCGATGACTTTTCGGTGACGTTCGACTCATACTCCGACTACAGCTTTTAAAAATCAACAGACTCCGAGTCGGAACAGAACCGCTGGCTCTGACTACAACTCCGCAGCCCTGGCCCAAGATAGCCGCCTAAAACAACTTTGATGTTGTGATCTTCTTCGTACATTGTTAATGTTATTTACATACATCCAAACTGATTCTCCTAGTCCGCCTGATGTAAAAAGCTGCCCGTGCTTTGCAAACGTGACTTTGTTGTGCCGTGCTGTGTTTGTATCTTCATGTGTCACGGTTATGTTATGAAGATATGTTCTCCTTGTTTTGTCCTCAAAGGATGTCAAATAAATATGATGATGATGATGATGATTTTAAACAAGGAGTGGAAAAGGGAGACGAAGCCTTCACAAACAAGGATCTCCTGTTGCGGATCAATCAGCTGCTGGAACAGAAAGGCATTAACACCACGCATCTCATTGCATCGTTTTCCTAACGAATCTGCATCAATGTAAGCACTGATCAATGCAGTGCAAGCATCGATGTGACATTTGTGTACCAAGTTTGAGTGTTATACGCCCAGCCGTTCTTGAGATATGGAAGCGGCACCCCGCACGTGCGCACGTGCAGTAGCACCCCCATAGTGACACATGGAAATGCATTGGCCACTGGGTGCCTAACTATTGACGAAGTTTTACTGTAATGGGCCCAGCCATTGCGGAGTTACTTTATGTGGAACAATTTCGACACCCCTAAGTTGGCACGTGGCACGGGCCGTAACATATTAACTAAGATGAAGAAAATCGGGCGAAATTCGGAGAAGAAGGAATAAACCTACCAAGTATGTATGACATATTTTCAAACTGCTTTACCATTGTGAGTAAATGACCATATAAAAGGTCGTACAAGCCGATGGGACTGGGCGTTTCAATACACACCGTCTTACGCATTTTATTTTCGTTAATACCTAAAGGCTGCTTGACGTTTTTGGCTTTCAAGCATTTAAGACATTTTATGTCGTCTCAGGTCCAGTGAGATTACCTCCAACTCGTGGGAATATGCACTTCAAGCCAACTAACACACCACACCCACGTGTGTCATAATGCTGAGAGATGGCGTTCACTCGGCTTGCTCCTAACTTACGATAATTCTCTCGCTAGATGGCAGGCCTGATCCCAATGTCGCGGATCCCAATGTTAATTTCCACGAGACACCAATCCAGTGTTATATCATCCATGGTGCAGTTATTGACCGATGAATTTGTAACCTTTATCAGCCGAGAAATGCATATATTTCGTACTTTTCCAGAATTGGAGGATCAAAAGCATGCGATAGCATGCTTTTGCATCCGGAACTTCCCATTGGTGGGTCGCTGAAGAAAAGTTCGGCCAAGCCTGTTTGTCAGTATGTGAGTGAGTATGTGAGTGAGTATGTGAGTGAAGTTGTTGTATATGTTGTTATTCAGCTGGGACATAATTTATGTGTAAAAACGTTGTTTTGACAATAAAACTATATAGCTGGTGTCAAAACAACGTTTTTACACATTAATTATGTCCCAGCTGAATAACTACACAGTATGTGAGTGAGTTTGTCCAAGCTTTTTTGGACCTGGAGTCAAAATGGGTGGACCGATCGGGACGAAAGTGGGACCGTTCGACTCGTCTCCGGCGAGGTAAACTTTTGGTGCTGGCCTCGGGTCGCTCAGTGCTTCGTGGCACATGCTATTCCGCTTCAAAGTTTCGATGACACGAAATTTTTTGTCAAGGCTACAGGTCAACCCGAGGTCACGGACAAAGCCACACTGGCGGGACACATCGGTAACACCTTGAACCAGTTTCCAGGGGGGCCACCGTCTGCGAGGGGTGCAGGCTGCACGTGCTGGGGGCGGAAAACCGTTTTGACGTGAGGTCCTCTGGCTCAAAGAAATTTTGAGCTATCAATCTCAAAATCGGTTCAATGGTAGTCTCAGGCAAGGCCTCCAAAATAGTGCACATTTGGTTGAGCTAAACTCTGTGGTGCATGAGCTATGTACGTGCAAGCCGATTGCACCCCTTCGTGCGTTGCCACGCCTGCAGGGTAAACGGCCGCTCTAACTGGTTCAAAACTTGCAGGTCATAAGAAGAATACATTGAGTCATAACATTCCGGCGAGATAATATCCGAGGGGTGCAAGCTGCGCGTGCGGGGGGCGGATAACGGTTTTGACTAGGGGTCCTCTGATCCCGGGAAACGTCGATCTAGCGACACAAAAGTCGGAACACTGATAGAACTAGACACACGCTACATGATGTTATGAAAATGACTGCACTGGGGTGCCTGAGACATGAACTATGCACGTGCAGTTAATTCATACCATACTGTAGGTAGATATCCGCACCAATCTCACGTGCTTCGAAGCATTTTTGGGATGTTTCGTTTGGTTTCAGGTTCAGTCCAAGCTCAGTCTGGGTTTCGGTGGTTTGGCCCGGTGTGTGCCCTCAGTACCGTTCCTCCAATTCTGGCCCAAGGCAACGCAAGAGCGCTGCCGGCATCTAGTTTATTTGTATGAATATCATCCGTGCTCATCTATCTGCGGTGACCGTCGTCTTATTGAAAGGGTTCCCAACTAGAAGTTGCCACATTTGCATTGCATTTGGCGGACCATATCTCACAGCTCTTTGAGCTGACAGTTTTTATCAGACAGTTATTTAGGCTGGCACTTCTCTGAGTTGACTGCACACGTCTGACAGCCCTCTGAGCAAGCAGTTCACATCTGACAGTTTTCTCTGAGCTGACAGCTTACATCTGACAGTGGTGAGCTGGCACCTCACATCAGTCATTTGGGCTTACCGCTCACATATGACAGTTCTTTAGGCAGGCAGTTTGCTTGACATATCTGACAGCTCATATCTCACAGCTCACATCTGTCAGTTTTTTTTCTGAGCTGACAGCTCACATCTGACAGTTCTGACCTGACAGGGACCGCAGAGCCGGCCGACGCGTGTCCCTGCCACAGACTGATACCCTACACCGTAACACTAATGACTCGGAATGGAGTCTATCAGCACAGCCCACCACGTCTGGTCAGAGGACGGCTGATGGACAGTTACCAATGGCTCTGACGCACGTGAGAAAACTCCGAGAGCTCTGACGTGAGTAGGATAAATCGCTGTTCGTGGCTATCAGAGACGTACAGGGGCTATTTTTGTCATACAGTAAGACGCTTCGGAGAGGGGGGGACGAAGAACGAGTGAGGGCAATAGTGAGCCCCGCAGGTGTGGACGTGCAAAGTGAGGCCTTTAGCTAATTTGTGCGGGTTAACCATTGAGACGGCAAGTTGCGAAACGGATGTAGGGCTGCCATTTGCGGAAATTGAAGTTAATCATTTGAATTACGCCTCCTGAAAGCGTTACAGGTCAGGCTCCTCATTAGACACTAACATTCTGTCTTAATGTTGAAAAGACTCTTCTCGCTCGATCATTATGAAACAATACGTCAAGTGATCTGCAAGAGATTTCCAAAATATTTTTCATTGATGGAAGGGAAAGTTTAAAATGTTAGTCACCCCTGTGTTAGCTTTCGTTAGTGATAATTTCGTGCGTTTGCTTGGTAGTAACAGTTACAGCAAGCAAATGTAAAACAAATTTTGTGTAATGCAAGCACAACGTTTCCTAAATTTTAGATATTTTGCAACTTTGAGTCTCCATGGAAGCAAAGCTGGTCATTATTTATTGTTGGACCCAAATCTCCAGTCTCCCCAGTTGTTTATGGCGCCTATGATTGTTTACGATTCACCGAGTAGCCTCCCCATTAATTTCACGGCCAACTTCACTCAAGCCTACTGTACCCGTTGGCCGACGATCTAGCATTCCCCAAAGTTTCCATCATGCACCACATACCTACCAACCCTTTCTCTCAAACGGTGTCTTCGATGGTGTCCGGCTCTGTCACGTGATCGTCCCCCGTTGACTGCGTCTGCTCACCATTCTTATCACGTGACCGGCTAAAGCCACGGCTGAAGGACGGCCGTCGGCACAGGAACAGTCTGACGAATCCCTGGCGGAAGCTGGCGTTGAAGCCGCCGTACAGGATCGGGTTCCATAGCGAGTTGCTGTAGGCCATGAAGTACGCCAAGAAGTGGACGCTCTCGAACCAAGAGGGCTGTCGAAAAACGATGAAAATCTGTTAGATTGGCCTCTCTCGAAACTCTCGCGTCTCTGCCAATCCGGGCTCTCGAAAAAATCCGGTGGTTAGAACAGAAATGGTTGGTGTAATAGCAACAGAAAGCTGAAAAAGGAGTAAGTGAAATTATGTGTAAACATACACCCTGAAAAATACATATTATGATATTATGTGTATGTGCAATACAGTGCGGACAAGAAAAACAGCTTTATGACATAGGTAATGAAGAATCACTTCCCGTTATTTCTCCGGCAGCAACAAGACTGGTTTGTTTCATGTGCTGAACCGAGTAAATGACCAGCAAGCTCACACGATGTTGACCATCCCAGCCACTTATTTCAGCAAGGTGAGGCGTGAGCGTGTAAGTGGACACTCTCAAACCAAATTGGCTGCTGAGAAACGAGGTCAGTCAATGACTGGGTGTGAGAGAGGCTAGCGTGGTTTCAGGGATGCCAGGTGTGATCTTGCCACACCTACCCAAAATGGCGGGTATTTTGGCTTTACATTTTCAGTACCAGCATTGTGAATTAATTATTACGGAGCGAGCGCAGCGAGCGTAGTATTTCCTTAGATTAACGGAAATTTCTGAGTATGAGCGGCCGGCCGACCGGCCGTGGTCACGATTTTTGCGACGCTTATATCTCAGCAACCATTTGACCGATTTACATGCGGTAAATTTTGTAGGGTAGCTTCATTCCTTCTACCAAGTATTGGACTATTCCCGATGCATGTGGGTGACCTCTTATGCACGTGCCACGTGCAAAACGAAGCGGTGTCAGTTTTGTAACAATTGCAATATCTCGGTAACTACTGGGCCGATTGCGCTGAAACTTGGCATGCAGGTAGCACCCGGTAGCACCCACTAGGCAATGCATTTGCATGTGCCACAGTTGGGGTGCTGCTGTACGTGCGCACGAACAGGGGTCGATTCCAGATCTCGAGAACGGCAGGACCGATTGCGCTCAAATTTGGTACGCAGTTAGGGACCGGTTAGTAGGGTGCCGTGCAAAAGTCAGTTGGGACCCACTCTGCACGTGCGCAGGTGCAGGGTGCCGCTTCCAGATTTCGAGAACGGCTGGGCCGATTTTGCTCAAATTTGGCACATCGCTAGAGACCGGTTAGTAGGGAGCCGTGCACAAGTCAGTTGGAGGTACCCCTCGCAATTTCGTTTGTGCAAGGCCCACCCTCTCGCTCGCTTCGTTAGTCGCCCCAAAAGGCATTATACTGGCCTATGTTAATAGTTAAGTGTCATCCCCTGATTATTAGAAATAAATAAGTGCCCAAGATGTCGTGTACTTATCACTTCTTTGTAAAAAAATGTTTTTTTTTTAGTTGTATCCCGCTTAACTCTATTCTAGAGTCAGTAATAGAACCGGATATTAGATAAAACTATGCGGTTCTCTGGTGACCAAAGTCCGCCAGAGCCAGGCACTAAAACTAGTGAGTATAGATAGCACGCAACTTTTGTCAATACACCTGCATTGCCACAACCAGTTGCGTCGAAGTATGTATTGTATGTCCAGAGATTCATTACGTACTACAAAACTTTTCTTTCGCGTGCTGCTCCGTCTGGATCAATGCTAGAGGCTGGTCAACTGATGGCTTCCCTCCCCGCTCCAAGACACAGCACCTCACCTTTCATCATGTGAGAAGAAGTCATAATACCAGAACAATAGCTACAAAACAATGATTTGTGTCCACAAGTTCCGCATCTATTGCTCTAGTAGACTTTGAACTAAGTTAATTTTGCTGAGGATACACTGGTCTCACGCCGATCATTAATAAGGTCCGCTGTTATAAATAACCGACAGTTTGTGTTCCAAACGGTAAAGCCACGTCGTCGGAATCTTATTATATTCTACTGAACACACCGGAGTTGTCGTCATAACAGCATTCGCCTTAGTTACTTGTCACTGAGCTCTTAATTCAAAATATGTCATGCAAGTGGGAAAATCATGCTTGAATCGATGCATGTAGGCTACCTATGAACGTAACATTATTATGTATAATACTTGTAGATGTTGAAGTTTTATATCTGATGGTAACCTGAAGCAGAATGAACTGAAATTTTTAAATGTTTTCGCATTGCAACTCGACTATGGGCATCTAAATATTGCAAACATAATAGCAAATATATTGTATTTGCGTTCTTTATATAGACCTTCTTCAGGCATTTTCAATGTATGAAGTAGTTTCAAAGGTATTGCAATTTGTCGGGCCTGGGTAGCAACATGGCTCCCTCATTTCTAATTGTAGCACTGAAGTCTGTAGATCAGAGAACACATTCACTTGCACTTAACTTATAGCTGACGTCGACCACAATGCAGGAAAGATGTATTTTACTCAATAGCAAATAAGTTATGAAATTTTGGTTGAGGTATTACATAAACATTTCAAACTTTGTAAAGTATGTTGTTTTTACTTTTAACCCTCGCCGGCCGAGGGGGGGGCGGGTGCCGCCCCCCCATAGGGTTTTTTCGCGATAGCTCCGAACGCGCTGGCGATAGAGAGCTGAAATTTGGCATACCTGACCTTTGATCCAAGCCGCATCTTTTGACACCAATCGCATTTTTGGGTCAGGTCAGGTCACTGACCTATGACGTCATAAGTGAACCTCTGCACGGTCTTCAGATGTCGCAACTTCGCAACGCCCTCACTGCCAGAGGAGATGTCACAGGGAAATGAAACTTGCAGGATCTAGTATCCATTATGAGTCTCACAACTTGTATATCTCGGATTTTTCCTAAAGGTCATATGAGGTCAGGTCATTTTCGTGACCTCACCATTATAAGTCAATGGGGAAAAATGAAAACTGCTATTCTGGCGCCGGGAACGATCTCCAACTATCTCAAGCACACAGAATCGTGATTTGATGCACTCCTTGCAAGGTTAGATGCGTCACTTTTGCAATGTTGACCTTTCGTGACGTCATTTATGACGTCATCAAGGTCATATTCGTTTTTCGTCGACAACTCCCGATCAAATTGAGCTAGCGAGTCGGGAAAGCCACCAATGGACTCAGGAAGACCTGCCGAATCGAATGATATGCGACATGACCTCTTTCGACCAACTTCGTGACCTGGGGGTTCTGACCTGACCTTGACCTGAGGTCAACACCCCAAGTTGACCTGACCCGAACAAAAAGTATATCATTCGACGCGCCTGAGCGAGGCAAACACGATGCTGCCAAAATCGCGGCTCTGCGGTCGTTTTTGGCGAAGTTATTCACCAAAAACTGAACCGTACCTTGGGGCACTTGACCTGACCTCAGAGGTCACCGGTTGACCTAGGACCTTAAAATCGGGTACCAATCTCTGCGTCTCGTAACGGCGCACACGCTCGTTTTTTCCGCGACGCGCTAGCTCCACCAGGGGCGAAACGGCGAGGGGGGGTCGTACTCGCCCCCCCCCCCTCGGCCGGCGCGTATGTAGAAAACCAATAGGTCCGGCGAGGGTTAAACTTCCCACACATATTTATTAATATTTATCACAATAATAACCGCGTATCTAAAAAGAAACACATGGAAAACCAGCCGTATTCATACATGTCTCCTTTCATTCATACACTGCATGCAATCATTAATCAATTCATGCATGCACATACACCCCTGAGCACACCTCATATTGGGATAAGCACGTACTCGCGCACGTGATAACACGTGATAACATTAATTACAAAATAATTAGGTCTAGCGTCTTATTCATTTCTACAGATGTGCACCTTAACTTTTTGATGAAGTTCTTGGAAGAGCAAAACTTGTTTACCACCAGCTAACTTTCATATATTAACCTTTGAAGTAATGCAATTAAGCTATAATTGCTAGCATGCTAGCATTGCTAGCATGCTATCATTGCAATTAAGCTATTACTATAATCACGGAGCGAGCGAAGCGAGCGGAGTCTTTCCTTAGATTAACGGAAATTTCTGAGTATGAGCGGCCGGGCGGCGGCCGGCCGGCCGTGCGGACGCTTTTGCGAGGCTTATATCTCAACAACCACTTGACCGATTTACATGCGGTAATTTTTGTAGGGTAGCTTAATTCCTTCTACCAAGTACTGGACTATTCCCGATGCATGTGGGTGACCCCTTATGCGCGTGCTACGTGCAAAACGAAGAGGTGTCAGTTTTGTAATTGTTGCAATATCTCGGTAACTACTTGGCCGATTGCCCTGAAAGTTGGCATGTAGGTAGGCACCCACTAGGCACTGCATAATGCATATCCATGTGCCAGAGTTGGGGTGCTGATGCACGTGCGCACGTGCAGGGGTCGTTTTCAGATCTCGAGAACGGTTGGACCGATTGCGCTCAAATTTGGTACACAGTTAAGGACCGGTTAGTAGGGTGCCGTGCGAAAGTCAGTCGGAACCCATTTTGCACGTGCGCACGTGCAGGGTGCCGCTTCCAGATCTCGAGAACGGCTGGGCCGATTGCGCTCAAATTTGGCACATCGCTAGAGACTGGTTATTAGGGTGCCGTGCACAAGTCAGTTGGAGGTACCCCTCACAATTTCGCACATGCAAGGCCCACCCTCTCGCTCGGTCCGTTAGTCGCCCCAAAAGGCGTTATACTGGTATATAGTAATATAGTAATGCAATTATAGCTCATGAATATAGCATTGTTATTTAGAACACTCAAAAATGGTTTGATATTGTAGTTCATGGTAATATACGTAAAAAACGTAGCAATTGTTAAAAGCGCTATAAAGTGGCCAGTTCTGTCAAGTAGCATCTCGAAGTACCAAGTAGTGTCCAGTAGCATCAAATAGTGTCCAGTAGTGTTAAATACTGTCAGTGGTGTCCAGTAGGTATAAGGTAGTTGAAACAATAGTGCATAATAGTGTAAAATAATGTCCAGAATTATCAAGTAGTGCCCGTAATGCCCAGTGACTTCCTGTATTGTTCAGAAGTTCCCAGTAGTGTCCAGTAGTGCCCAATAGCATCAAATGGCATCCAGTAGTGTCCAGCAGTGTTGCGGTAGTGCAGAGCAGTGTCAACTAATGTCCAGAAGTATCACGTAGTGCCCAGTAACGTCCAGTAACTTCCAAAAGTGTCCAAAAGTGTCCAGTAGCATCCAGTAGTGTCCAGTAGTGTCCAGTAGTGTCCCGTGGTATCCACTCACCGGCGCGCTGTGGCCCGTATCGATGGCAAACATGGAGTACAGGCTGATGACCTGCAGCGGCAGCCAGCAGACCACAAACACCACCATCACCAGCACCACCATCTTCACCACCTGGGGAGACGGCGGGGTGTGTCGCCACACACACTAACTACACAAACACGCAACCTAATCAGCACCGCCGCCCTCACCAGCTGGGAGTAAAACGCGGTTTAAAATACTATTATAGCATTACAAAGTACGGTGATCAGCATTAATCACTATCTGGGGTGTAACCAAGTCTCACCAGCTGGAGTGTAACCAAGCATCACCAGAGGCGGATCCAGCTCAGAGGTTTGGGGGGGGGGGGCAAACCATAAAAATTTATCGATTCTTTCCATGCATCGTCCATAGGCGTAATGTTAAAATCATGCCGTTTGGGGGGGGGCAAATGCCCATTTTGCCCCCCCCCCTGGATCCGCCACTGAGCATCACTACCTGGGCGTTTAATCAAGTATCACCAACTGGGGTGAAATAAAGTAGCACCACAGGGACAGCGTAAAAACTATACCAGCATTTGACCAGCTACATTCACTAGTGCAAAATGCAAATGTGACAACATTTGAGAGACAGGTAGGTACAGTGTCCATAAACGATTTCATATAAATTTACAAATGACCCATAAATATCTCGCAAATTACAAAGGAATTTATCAAACCTGCCTTTCGTGCAATAATATTCTAGACAATGAGGACGCAAACGATAATAAAGGACGAATAGTGATAACCTCATACGAAGAGCCTAGCCACTGCGTACAATGTTGTACTTAACGATCTCTTAGATCCTAAGGATACCAGAACACTACCGCGGGGAAGCCGCAGAGATCTCATACGAAGATTGGCCTGATGCTGGGCGCGCAGAGCTGCGTGCTTCTTCACATCCAATTTCCTTCGATAAATTATAGAGCAGGCATCCGCGCACAAGTTTTCCGCACAGACCACAGTCTCTCCCTGCGTGCTCTTTGAGGTCAACACGGATCGCACTATTTTGATTCATAATTTAAGTTGAGGATGGCGGGATACCACGAGCTGTATATTTTTTATCCAAATAGGAGAGCTTTATGTGGGTAAATATCGTCATTAAGTACTAGCTTAATACAAAAGCAAAGCTATCTCGACAAGTCATGAAAGGAAAAGGAATGTGGCACCATGTTAACCCTTAGTTTTGTGGAAGCATCCCAACACTTAACCCTCGCACGACCAGGCCATTTCTCATAACACGAACGACCAGGGGGGGGGGTTGTTACGACCCCCCCCCCTGGCGTTTCGAAACGGAAGGTCGTAGAGCTTAGCGGAAAAAACCAACGGATTGCTCTCAACGAGATCTCGCGATTGGTGGTATATTTTTTGGTCCTAGGTCAACATTTGACCTACTTATGACCGGTAAAAGGTCAAATTTTCCGAAAAAATCAAACTTTTTCAACTTTCCGCGGCGATTGCGGCAAAACGGTGGGAGATATCGACTTTGAACCTTCACTATCGTGTTCCTTGATCAATTCTCTATCGTTTGGTATGTATTTCGTTTCCCTAGCTCTAAAAATGGCGCGTTGGGAGCGCCGGAAGTCGGCAAGGTCACAGTCGGCGGCAGAAATTCGAAAAATCAAAATTTAAATTTTTGAAATCTGATTGTATTTTTGGATTTGGGAGGTCCATTTGCTCCCTATAGAAGCTAATATTGCTGCATATTCCCATTGAGGTGACAAGAATTAGCAAAATAGTGGTTCGGGCGCTTTTCAAAAATAGTACCGGACGCTGTTCCTCTTGTGACGTCATAGCTCCGTGACCTGACCTGACCCGGTCAATTTTCTTGCACCACACGATAGCCAATGCTTGCCCCAACATGCATGGGAAGTTTCATCATGATCCATCAAACAATGTGGGTATCACCGGCAGAAAACCTAGGGATTCGGCGCACACGTTTGGTAACTGTCGGCCGGAGGCTGTACCTCTTATGACGTCATAACTCCGTGACCTGACATGACCCGATCAATTTTTTTTCGGCAAAAGATGCGCAAAGGTTGCCCCAGAGGGTATTGAAAATTTCAGCCCGCTACGACAAGCCGTTTAGCGTGCACTTCGAAAAAACCTCAGGGGGGGTTGATACACCCCCCCCCCTAGGCGTTCTAGGGTTAATTGCCTACCGACACAAGCGAGAACATTATCAACCATACATTTCTTAATGCATATACACACATAGTGCACTCGCTAACATCCCGAAGAAGTGCCTTCAGGCGGTGCAGACTCACCCTCTTTTTTGATCCATTGCTCTGGTGTATCTGAGACTCCATTCCTTGACTGGGAAAGGGCGACAGCCACAAACGCCAGACAATCAGCGTGTAGGCGCCGCCCATGACTGCAATCGGAGCGAAGAACAGAGCCACGGCCACCTGCGCCAGCGAGAGAGGAAGAGAGAGCGAGGGAGTTAGATGAGTTACATAAAATACCTTAAAGACAGAGAGAGAGAGAGAGAGAGAGAGAGAGAGAGAGAGAGAGAGAGAGAGAGAGAGAGAGAGAGAGAGAGAGAGAGAGAGAGAGAGAGAGAGAGAGAGCGAGAGAGAGAGAGAGGCTAGACAGAAGACGCTTGCAGTTGTGGTTACGCACAGTGTGACATAAGCGGCTCGAGGAATACTTTTCGTCCCTACTTACGTCTAGATTCTTTGAACTCCAACTCAATTGAGAGTTTTGTTTCAAAAACTTTTCCATGTTTTATCACAAATCGCCAACAAAGTAAACTTACTGACAAATGACGATCATGGGTTTGACACTACATGTTATATTCCATCGATTTCAATAAACGTCAGAATATGTACGAACCAGCCTCCTCAGAGCCATAAAGGCAGACAAATCATAAAATACTGGTAGTGCATAAGCTGGTGCGTATGTCTTTTCTATTTGACTGTATCGCTTTCGAGAAGTTATTCCGATTAAATGACTCTTCAGAAAAACAATATATGCTCCGGCATACGCCATACGCATTGAATGGGCCGAATCAATAGATGAAACAAAGGGTAACCAATTCCGCATCGAAACTAATTAGAGAAGTTTCAATGGTCATTTTAGTCACTTCGATCACAGTTGAAACTGGCAGTGTATGCTATAGGCAATTGGCTGCCGTAGTAGAAGTACAGTATAACCACATACACAAAAGAAAATCAAGCATGATATCAAGATCCTAAATAGAGAATGTTCATAAATATTCTTTAAAAAAAAACATGTTAGAAGCTTATGCAAAACAGTATGTGAATCTTACACGAGGATGGTTTGAACACGGCGTGCTGGCCCAAAGATAGTGCTTCACTAGCTTCGGGAAAATGAATTATTCAAAATTTATATTGGCGTTGAAGTTGAGCATAAAGTACGTAGAGGCTTACATGTTACCACGGAATATATAGTCTACGACATGGAATGGACAGATCGCGATTTAACCACGTTAAACGTGTAAAGGTCGTTCTCCACGGTACATGTTTTGCGCGTTTTCAATGACGTTTTAACGCTTTTTTGATGTTTTGCGAGTTTTTCATGATCCGGCGTTGATCTGTACCATTAAATTACACGGTGCCATCTCCACGGCGGAAGATTTGTCAAAAATCGAAAAACGCGTGGCTTCATAAAATCAAAAAACTGCAAAACTCGTAAAACGCGTCAGGTTGTGTCATGCAAAACTCGTAAAACCTTTAAAAAACGCAAAACTCTCATTTGTAAAAACGCGCGATTTTATCCAAACATTTGGATCGAATGAAAGTTTTCCGGTTTTTGACAAGGTTGAAAAGGTAATCCTTCTGCTATTAATACCATTTTACGGTGAAATGGATGCAATGGAAAGCGTGGAAAGCGATGAAACGCAAATTGATTAAGCCAATGATCATGGCAAGTACTCAGACAACCATACCAATAACTTCTGTTGCTATTCCAACGATGTGGATGTCAAATAATTACATAGTGAGTCTATGGATAACAGATATAACGATATCAGATCATTTCAGATAATTGATAATTAACTGATGTCATAGCGGTGATAACAAAAGGGTAACGTGATAATACTCCTATAACTATCTTTACAGCGAAAATCGAGGGGTTAATAGAAGCCGTGCGCCAGATACCTGCCCTGTGGGACAAGAGGGCCACGGCATACAGCACACGAAGGGCGGAGAAAGACGTTCTTTCTCTGAAATTGAAATTGTTCTGACATTGTAATTGTTCTGAAAGACTTAAAACCGTAAAAAGCGAAAAACTCGCAAAACTCGCAAAAGCGTCTGTTAAAAAGCGAAAAAAGCGCAAAACTCTCGTTTGCTAAAACGCGTAAAAACCGAACATGTTTACACGTGGAGACAGTACTTAACTCGAAAGTAAGCTAGGAGGCGCCCGTGTTTTAAACGCACACAGTGTTCTTGCGCTAGAAAATCAAATATTTTTCGCAAAACCACGAACAAAACTCGACAACCTAAACAAAATTCGACATTCTTGTACAGTAGTGATTAAAGGGTAGAATCGACGGTTTATTTAGTACTGCTAACGGCGATATACCGTTAATCTTTTCATTCATTTGATTTGTTTGTACTTTTTTATTGTGATTAAGATTATGAATGAGTTTGCGGATTGGCGTTTTTTTATTGCGAATTTGTGAGCTCCAAAAGTGATGAAGCCCAGCGCGGTTCGCTGCGGCTATTGCCAAAAAGCGATATCAAAATCGCAGCTATCTAGACACCGGAGAAAGCTGCATCCGTGGCTGCCTACGACCCGGCCCGGCCGGCCCCGCAAAAGCGAAGCGCAACCGGCTGATGGTGTTCCTTCGCCAGTGGAGCTGCTGCTTCTGGCTGCAGGCACATTGCCGGGTAAGTTTGTATAGCCTTATTATTAATGAAAAATATTTGTTTATAGCATTAAGTTATTTATTCATGTATTAGTTAGTTATTAATACAATTAATCTAGCCTTTGCGCTATCGTGACCGCCGACCGCCCGTCCAGTCACACGGACAGGAACATACTTCTGATCTCTCTGTTCTACGAATTTGTTCTGATCTGTGGTCTTCGCGCATACGTAACTAACTCATTTTTCTTTGGTCACATATTTCACTCGCTATTTTCACTCGCTGCTCGTTACCCCTCATGCAGACACGTGCTTTGCCTTTGTCAGGTTCGGTCCAGGCACACCAGCCTGCTCCGACACCACCGACGAGTGACGGCGATTTTCCTGTCGCCCCTGATGCCGGCGAGGGGCCAGCCAGACCCGTCGATGCGGCGACCGCGGTACCAGCTGACGCTGTCGTGCAAAATCGCGCGCATTTCACTGGTAGGTAAGGGACAGGGCCGAAGCATGCCCTGTAGTTGGAAAGCCGTTAGATTCGGAACCACGAATGGCAGCTCCTTCAACAGCTCTATATCTGGAGCCATTTTCCGCACTGCTGGCGGCGATTCTCGATCTCTAAAGCTTTGCGGTACAGCATAACTTCAGGCGCTCGCTCTTCCTGCCATCTAGCGGTAGAAAATGTCGCGGCAGTAGAATCGCCATTCCTTTCCTCTCTGTTGACTATCATGTCAGCACATTCGTCGGTGTTTTTTTTTCAACCGCTTATTCTAAACAGTAACCGAAGGCACACTCCGGAGGACTGATTGGTGTTTCGTCTCTCCCTCCAGGTACTGCATCGCAGTGTCGCCACCATGCGCCAGTCACCGCCGCTGCGGACAAGATCGTAGTAGACGCCAGCCCCCTGGACCAGCTGCTGGCTGCTGCCGCCTACATGGAAGTGACGAAGACACCGACAGGGGCCGGTAAGTTTTTCATTGAAATGATCGTGCAGTTTGGCAGGTGGTCACTCTAAATTGCGTTGTACGGGAATCGCTGCTCCAGGAAGCGTTTTTCTTTTTTTTTAGCTGGAATAGATTTTGTTAGACGAGGCGAAGACAAATGGACAGCGTTGGTAAAGTGCTATTTATTGTTTCTGAACTTAGCAGAGGGTTGAATAGTGGAGCTCGGTTCAGGTGGAAATTGGTACATGGCACTCGCTGCTCGTTACCCCTCATGCAGACACGTGCTTTGCCTTTGTCAGGTTCGGTCCAGGCACACCAGCCTGCTCCGACACCACCGACGAGTGACGGCGATTTTCCTGTCGCCCCTGATGCCGGCGAGGGGCCAGCCAGACCCGTCGATGCGGCGACCGCGGTACCAGCTGACGCTGTCGTGCAAAATCGCGCGCATTTCACTGGTAGGTAAGGGACAGGGTCGAAGCATGCCCTGTAGTTTGAAAGCCGTTGGATTCGGAACCATTGGTCGTATCATTATTGATCTTAGAATCATTGGTCGTAGAGAGTCGCAGAAGGCGGCAATCAAAAGCTCTCAATTAGATTACAACTGGGCAACTAAGCCTGTCCCGTAGCTCAGTTGGTAGAGCGCTGAACTCCCGGTAGTGAGAGCCCGGGTTCGAGACGTTCCGGTGCTCGATATTTGACACTCCATACTGGGATGGTCTGCGGTTGGTGGGGGCAGCCGCAGCCAGTTGAAGTCAGTAGAGTGGGACAGGCCGTGTCCGGCTTTGAAGGGAGCATTTGTTATGATTGACCAAGGCCATACTTGTAACAAAAAAGCTTTGAGTCGCAAATAATTTTGAATTTGTTCAACCATTGCAAAGTTGAAATTGTGATTTTGAGCAGGGTCAAAGTCAGGGACGGGTCACAAAAGATCACAGAGGCCGCTTTTCACCAAATATCACGTAACATAACGTCATTAAAAAGTCATTTTCTTGAAAGTAATTGTCAGAAGACGTAGAATTGATGCAAGATGAGGTAATGAAAGTCACAGGTCCACATCTGATATATTTCCTAAGTTATTGCAAAAATTATCGAGGGGGTTCATTTACTCCCCCAGTTACGCGCGGGTTAACAGACAATCGTTTTTTTTTTTTTTTTTTGCTTTTACCCATCCGGCCCTCACCTTCCGCACATTTCCTCACGACTTTCAGCCCGAGTTTGCATTAACCCGCGCCCTGGTGGGGTCTGTTTATAACGCGACCTGGTGGGGGGGGGCTATTTTTTGCCCCCCCCCCCTCGTATCTCCGAAACTACTGGACGGATCCGCAAAATTCAAACGGCGTTCGAAAGGCCTGTCAAATTTGTCGAAGGAAACCAAATTTCATTGACCTCGGGGTCACCGATGACGTCACAGGTCAGGTCAAAGATGAAATGTTTCACCGTTCCCGGGTCTTCTAGGGAATGCGCTATAACACCGAAGAAAACGCATTTTGTCGAGAATCAGCGATAGGGCGTCAGGTGCCTAGTACATATGTTGCTATTAGAGGTCACTGACAATACCAGGTCAGGTCACAGGTCAGGTCACCAAGGGTCACAGGTCAGGTCACATGAGCCCAACTTTACTATGGTTGTGTGATGCATGTTTTATGGCCAATTTTTCATTTCCAACTCAATGGTGTTGGTTATAAGACTATCAGGTACGGCTTAGGTCACTTTCTGGTGAAGTTCAGGTCAAGGTTAGGTCAAGGTCAGGCCAAAAAAGGTCAAATTTTAAAGTTGATATTTTTGCATAAAATGAGTATTAATTCGATGCAGTTCGTCACGGGGAGTCTAATGGTGGTCTTTGTTTTGCGCTACGGGGTCTAGAATCGCTAAAAAATGAGTTTGAAAATTTGACGTCATCAATTTTGAACAGTTTTTTCGCTATAACTTCGCCAGAAAAAGAGGTATCAATCTGAAATTTGGTATGTGGATAGAAGGCGGTAAGCACTATCACATTTGTTCCGGTTTTTGCGAATTTCAAAAAACTTTTTGGATTTGTCGGCTATTTTATTCAAAAAATATATTTTTTGATTTTTGGGGGTCAAAATCCAAAAATTTCAAAAAAATCCGAGATAGCAGTTTTGTAGCCCTGTCAATTTTAAAGCTTTTATGTCTTGATCGTTTTTCTGTATTTGCAAAGCTATAGGCCTGACAGCTCTTCCCGCGAAACCCTTTTTTGGGTCGAAAACGGCAGAACATGACGTCACTCTGACGTCATTTCTGGCCAACCTATCATAGCCTTTGGAAAATTTTTTGGTCACAATGTGTAAAATTGATGTCCGGGAGGGGACTGAAAGTTTGGTGACGATCGGCGCAGCGGTTCTGGAGATATAGTGAAAAGTCTGGAGGGGGGGCAAAAAATAGCCCCCCCTACCAGGTCGCGGGTTAAGATATGTTATTTGAAATAGCCCCATGATGATGCATTCAATAGTGATAATCATTTGAAATTTGCACCAGCATTGTTCTTCCGACAAGGGTTGCGACCTAGGGTATATTTGCGACTAACTGTACATAACAATCGTCGTGACTAGTTTGTATTCTCTTCCACAGATGCGATTGCCAGGAGTCAACGAAAGCTGGCCACAAAATGGAAGGTTCGCTTCTACCGCCAAAAGAAAAAACTGCAAATGCTGGAGGAGAAGAGCAAGGAACTACTGAGAGCAATCCCGCATCCAGCATTCCCTGACCTCATGGCTCGACGTCCGGGTAAACCTGATTTGCGGCGGTACACCGGAGAGGAAGAGACCCGTGCACTTGCACTATATTTTCAAGGTCCTAGGTCCTACCGGTTTCTTCAAAAGCGCTACGTCCTCCCACATCCCCGAACTTTGCGCAGAAAAATGGAAAAGATCCAGATGCGACCCGGCTTCCACGACGCCATCCTCGCCCTCATCAAGGAGAAGTTCGCCGGCAGCAGTGACCAGGACAAACTGTGCGTCATTGCCTTCGACGAAATTCACCTGAAGGCTCGGCTCGCCTACCAGCGTAGTGACGACATAATAGAGGGCTTCGCTGATCACGGCCCCCTCGGCCGCTCGAACGCCTGTGCTGACCATGCGCTGGTTATGATGGTGCGGGGCATCACCAAACGCTGGAAGCAGCCGTTGGGATTTTTCCTGAGCGCTGGAACCACCAAGGCCACCGTGCAGCAGCAGCTGCTGGTACAGTGCATCCGTCGTGTGACTGAGGCTGGACTGACGGTGCTAGCTACAACGTGTGACATGGGCACGAACAATCAGTCCACCTACAGGCTGCTCGGAGCTGCCGATAGCGGCGTCTTCACGGTAGATGGGCGAAATATTATCGCTTTGTATGACGTGCCGCACCTTTTCAAATGTCTTCGAAACGCCCTCATGAAACACGACATTGAAGTTGACGGTGAGCTATCTTCGTGGAGATATCTGGAAGCACTATTTGAGGTTGACTCCGCTTCTTTTCCACGGGCTGCACCGAAACTAACTGAACGACATATCAGACCCAACAGCTTCGAGAAAATGAAGGTTCGCTACGCCGTACAAGTTATGAGCAGAACAGTATCAGCAGCGATTACTATGTATGCAACCTTCAACAAACTCCCGCGATCATCACTCCCGACTGCTACTTTCCTGCTGCGCCTCAACAACCTGCTAGATGTCCTGAACTCTTCTACCCGGTTCAACACCTGTTCTATGCGTCTTGCGATTTCGAGCATCCACCCAGTGACAGCAGAAGAACATATCAAAATTCTCGTAGACGGCGAAGCTTGGCTTCGGCGGTGGACGGTCGGAGACGGCGCCAGCATCGATTCCGTGCGTGGTCTGATACAGACGATCAGAGGGGTTCAAGAAGTATGGAAATTGTGTCAGGCTGCTGGATGCACATTTTTGTGCACACGCCGCCTGAACCAAGACGCGCTGGAAAACTTTTTTGGCATCGTGCGGCAGCGAGGTGGGGGACGGACAACCCAGATCCTATCCACTTTCGACATCTGTATAAGCACGCGTCCCTGAATGACCTGTTGGTACCAGCAACTTCAAACTGCGCTGACGACGGAGACAGGCTGCTCGCGGTCTTGAGGCAGGTGACGATGGAAACCAACGAGCAGCCAGTGACAGCGCCACCGCGCCCGTCCCCTAACGCACCGTCCGGAGCAGCGGGGAACTGCCCAGTGGAAATGGAAACCCGCAACGTATTAACTTACGTCTGTGGCTACCTCCTTCGCACTGCCCGCATCAGCTGCGACAGGTGCAGGGCAGTAGTGATCAAACAGGAAGCCATGCCTCTGGCTGATTCAGAGATATTTACGGCCTTAAAGTCGTATACATCCATCAGTACTACCGACGTAGGCAGCCTCCTGCGCCCTACAGAAGACTGCAACGCATTTATTATAGCGTGCCATCAACAGTTCCGAGCTCAAGCTGAACACTTTTTTCACGAAGCACAGATCTGCAAACGGCTGGTCAGCTGTGCACTGGAAACAAAAGAGGCCCGGCAGCTAGCGCAGGAGATGTGCCATCCTGCAGTGCTAAGCATCATGGCGGCAACATACATGCGTATGGAGTTGCACCGCATGTGCAAAAACTTGGTGAAAAGAAAAGCTACCAAGACGATTCAGCGCCCCAAGACTGCGGCGACGAAGAAACTAGCAAAGCTGCAGCACCGGTGACTAATAAGTCATACCTACGGCAGACGACTGCTCAGACATCAGCGGGCAGCGTAAGAGGTGTTATCCTACCGTACCCAATTGTCGAGCGGTGGAGGTCCGGCCGGTCATGCGCGGGAGGCCTACGGGAAGACGCCGAACTAGCGCACTGGCGGAATTGCCGCTGTCAGCCGGCCCTGTGCCGGAGGACGGCGCAGCCTGACCAGCTGGCTACCACCTGCTGGGGAGGACCCGGCGGCCGGACGGTGATGAGTCTTTCGGCCACGTTTGGAGCGTCGTGAGCGCTCCAAATTGTAATACAAACAATTTTCGCAAACTTTTGACTTTGTCTGAAAATATCACCGGCGCAGTTCGCACAGTTTCGGAGCAACAACCCGCCGACCGAGACAGACTCACATACATCCATACATAGTTTTACAGTTTTATAATAGTAATTTAATTTATGAGAGTGAAAAAATAACCTCACGTTCATTAATATAGAAATGAAAATTGTTAATCCAGAATATATTTTCGTGAATGTCATTTCGTCGGTAGATTAACATGCAGAATTGATGGGCTGCTAAGCAAAGTGTTTCGCATCCTCCGTGTCGTGAATGTCACCGACCGAAGTGACATTCACGAAAATATTTTTTGGATTAACAATTTTAATTTCGATTGAGCATGAGGTTATTTCTTTTCACTCTTGTAATGTGTACTATGCTGAAAACAACGGTAAACTTTATTAAACAATAAGTAATTTAATTAGATAAAACTCATCTCGTCCATCAGCACGGAAGTGCCAAAACCACAGCAGCACACTCAAATTGCCAGATAGCCAAAAACTCAGCAGTTACAGGAAAAATCCGTTTTGTCCATTCCATGTCGTAGACTATATATTCCGTGATGTTACCAAACCCATCAACCATGGCAACTACCACAAATGTAAATTGAATAATCACTTACAACACGGCAGTGGGCTAACTAGCCAAGGCTTCTACAGTCTAAAACTTTAAAATTAAGTATGGAGCACAGCGTCAGCAAACCGTACCGTAAAAATACGGGAACTTATCAGTCACTCTGTGAAAGCTAAGCCCGATACATCACGACGAAGTCTAATTTGCCGTCCGGCGGCACTTGTTATTTGAGTCAGCCGGTCGCTGCGCGGTGCTCGCAGCAATTCAACCCGGGCCAAGGGTGGTATTAGACGCTGTGTAGTGTGTGGCCATATGAAATATATAAATTCCCAGAACTTGGTCAAGCACAAGTCTTGTGGTAGTTCTAGTCACCTAATCGGAGGCTAGTTGCTAGAATAAAAACATCTTGTTCATGTTCCGAGGCGGGAACGGTTGGCAGCCTGCGGAAACCACGCTCAATAACGATGCACGGTTTTATTCGTTTCAATAGCCAGCTTAGTGAATCAAATTTAGCTTTGGTCATTGAACAGAGGTATTCCACTAGCTGTTTTCTGGCTAGCACAGCTAGCTAGCACTAGCTGTTTCCACTAGCTTTAGGCGCGCCCTAAAGCCCCAATAAACAAACAACAAATAGCTGTTTTCTGGCTATTTATATCATCACAAGCCTTAGCCTATTGAATGATCGAAAGAGATGCTTGATTACTTTGCTCAAGTAGATACGCTAATGATTCAAACGTCATCTTACGTAGCACCACCGGGTACTGAGCTCAGAGGCACAGCTTAGCTGTCAGGCGCCCACTTCTGCTAGCATTTAATGGCGCGAATCACAAACAAGCCTTGCGGTGCAGCATACCCGTCAGGCGTCTACTTCTCCTGCCATCTAGTGGCGATATTCAGCAACTAGCCTTGCGGCGCAGCATACCCATCAGGCGTCTACTCTGCTGCCATCTAGTGGCGCGAATCAACAACAAGCCTTGCGGCACAGCATACCCATCAGGCACGTATTACTAGAGCCATCTAGTGGCGGGAATAGGAAAGTGCCAAGCCTTGCGGCGCAGCATACCTATCGGTCGTCTACGTCTACTGCCATCTAGTGACGAGAATGAGCAGTAAGACTTGCGGCGTAGCATACTCGTCAGGCGTCTACTTCTGCTGCCATCTAGTGGCAGGAATTGCCAACAAGTCTTGCGGCGCAGCATACCCATCAGGCGTTCATTGCTTACTTATTCCGGCGGCGCCATTGCGCGCTATGCCCCAATGCATGGCGTAACTTCGCTTGAATGTAGAAGCATTTTCTGATCATAGACCTTTTTTAGCGGGAAAGAGCCTGGAACGATTTAACCTGACGTCTTTCTCACAGTACCTGCGACGAAACCCAACAACCAAACTACGTGGACCTGACAACTTCATTGAAGTGATCATGAATTATTCGCGGATTATGAATGAATATTCAAGAGCATGGAGCAGCTTTGTTTGAAGAGGAAATATTAGCTGATGGCTGGAGACCAAAATGAACGGATGTTTGTCATCGGATCGATCCGTAGGCCTAGTGTCTAAAATATCGCTACCATGCAGGCTTTGTGCAATGTGCATTGTGCATGCTTTGTGAAAGTTTGCCGGATACGTGGAAAGTCTGCTGTAGTGAAATGAAAAGAAGCTGCGCAATGTGCTTAAAATACCGTAGTATTTTCTTGTGCCAATCATTCAGCCAAAAATACTTTCCCTGACAGAAGACTGAAGAACCTCCACTAATGCATTAATGTCATTCCATTTTATGTATGCGCTTGGCTGTGACATTTACATCCTTTTCAGTATATGTTCGCTGATATAACATTCAAAACCACCGTGCAACATATGCTGCTCAGAATTCTTCACCAGACCAAAATATTTTCATCAAGTGAGTTACATTAAATAGCACGCTTTATGCACGCGTGTGTGTTACAGACCACAAATTACAAGCCTCGTTTTACGCCGCGCGTGGCGTCTTCTCGGTATCAAAGGCAAACGTTCCGCCAGAAAGCGTTCGTGTTGAATACGCAATTATGCAGCTGTCTGCGAATATAAAGTGCGTCATCTAGCCTCCAGCGGGGTGGCTGAACCACACAGCTCGCTGCCGAAAAGTGGTTCTAGTGCGCTCAGCCGCAGAAATGGCCCTCGCTACTGGATCACCCATTTGTATGCGTTACGGATACCGTAAAAGATATGACATGGTAAATATAGCCGGTACGGATATGGATGTGCTCGTGGTAGATATAGGGACATGATAGTTGATGATGATATCATTGGTAATAGTGCTTATAACTGTTTATTAACAACTAAACCTTGCTGTGTTATGAAACAGCTCAGTTTACTCAAGCAATAGTACGAAGTGTGGTCAAGTTACTTTTCTCCCTTTGATCGAATTACATCTTCTCGGTTTTCAACTCAAGCAACATTGATGCGCATGGATGCTGGATGCCCACATGTGACCGTTAACCCTCGCCCCGTTGGGGGGGCCATTTTGGCCCCCCCCCCCCCTGTGGTTTTTCCTGAATAGCAAGAAAACTGCGGCGCGCAGCGCCGCCAAATTTTCAGTACCTTTCCGGGCATCAATTTGACACCTTCACACCAAATTTCAAGTCTTAGGTCACCTTAGGTCAGGAGTTATTGAGGTCAAACTGAGGTCATGTTCGAGCAAAAATGAGCAAAAAACATGCAATCTTGAAACGCTCACCAAATCTACAGGTATCAAGCAATTTCAAAGTTCTTTATATTGTGTAGTAGACAAAAAGCGGCGCTACAAAACTGCTATCTCGGATTTTCAAAATTTTTGGTTTTTGACCAAAAAAAATTCAAAAAATTGATTTTTTTAGAAAAACTTTGAAAAAATCCAAAAATTTTCCGAATTTCGAAAAAAACCGGAATATATGTGATATTCCCAGCGCTCTTCTATATACATACCAAATTTCAGATCGATATCTCGTTTTTTGGCCAAGTTATAGCGAAAAAACTGTTCAAAAATGATGACGTCAAATTTTTGAACTCAATTTTTAGCAATTCTAGACAACGTACGGCAAAACAAAGACCACCATTGAACTCCCCGTGACGAGCTGCATCGATTCGATACCCATTTTATGCAAAAATATTAACTTTGAAATTTGACCTAATTTGACCTGACCTTGACCTGACCTTGACCTGACCTTGACCAAAACGTGATCTAAGCTGGCCCCAAAGGCTGCCTGACCCATATAATCGCATTTGTCATGTAAAATGGACCATAAAACATGTATCACACGACACTTTCATATTGTGACCCCCCCGTGACCTGACCTTTGTGACCTGACCTGGTATCAGTGACCTCAA
This sequence comes from Amphibalanus amphitrite, assembly GCF_019059575.1. Classification (NCBI taxonomy): domain Eukaryota; kingdom Metazoa; phylum Arthropoda; class Thecostraca; order Balanomorpha; family Balanidae; genus Amphibalanus; species Amphibalanus amphitrite. The sequence goes on from NW_024881883.1 coordinate 218,491, forward strand.
ATAGCAAAATATGTGTTTGAAGAACATTTCCCCATCGATGATTTTCAATGAAATGCATTTTACTCGATTTTACAACGCATTTCTTGAAGTGCCTGTAAACGGTGAAAATTGGACCTTTGACCTGACCTGTGACGTCATCGGTTTGACCTAGGTCAATAAAATTGGGTCACTAGGTAGTTCCCCGTTGGGGCTATCCAACGCCGTTTACCGCTTGTCGCTATGTTGCGTGGTTCTCGAGATCTTAGGGGGGGGCCAAAATGGCCCCCCCCCAACCGGGCGCGTTGCTCGGCAGAGCCCAACGGGGCGCGGGTTAACAGCGGTCACAGACAAGATCACAATAACAAACACGCCAGAAATGTCAACCGTGCATTCTACGTTGATGTGGACATTTTATGTGATCATAAAACCGGTCATCACGGCTGATTGAAACTATCAAAGCTGGCGGGGGTGTAACCTTCAGCTGACCGTTTATTTGCCCACCGGCAGATAAGTAGCCAGCTTCCGAGGAATCTCATTCAGTGCCTAGAGCTGTTATGCAAAATTGCGTTTGAGAAAAATGTTTCCATACCTGCAGAGAAAAATAACAGTTTGAATCTCAATATTACTTACCTGCAAACAAAATTAATCATTTTTTTTCAATAAGAGTTACAGGAAGTGTACCTACTGTAATTTGAACTTCAAATCCAGGTATTATGCTGTCTTTAATAAAAACACGTCACATTCAGGGCGTGTTTACTTACCAGGGTCTGATACATGTGCTTATATTTCTGGGTCAGCAGACATCCGCCAGCCTCTTCGTTATATTCGTACGTGGTGGGCCAATTGTCCTGGCAAGAATATTCAATCGCGTTCTTCCACTGAAAAGAAAAAAGAAAAACATGAAAGGGGCTTATATTTGCCCTAAAATAAAATGCATTGCTAACGTTTTTGATAAACCGGCTCCAATAATCGTAGAACGTAGCAAACTATGTACGAACCTCGTCTCACCGTGTGGTTGTTTTTTTTTCGACAAAAGCGAGAATAGCTTGAAGGCTATGTCATCAGTTGATTGAAATGATAGCACAGAGATGCGCCATGATCCACGCTTTTGATTAGGTCTGTCAGTAAAGAAATGAACCGACAAGGCAGCCAGCCAAAACAAACAGCAGCCAAAAATGGAATTTTGTGAGGGCGGGGGCAGACGGAAAGTCTTTTCTAATTGCCGATGCGTAAAATATCAAAACACACTTCTACTTGCCGCGCAAAAGCAAATAATCTAACAAAGACATGTATACCGGGTGGCCCAGAAAAAACGTTCCCAACTTTAAATCAATATTTCTCAGAAAGTGATAAAGATACAACATTGAAACTTCGAATAGTCAATGCGGCACACATTTTCAGTAAATGGTGTGATTTTCATAGTGTTCGGTAAATTACTTTTTAAACGGTTCGTGTTTCAAGCATACCATGTAAAAATTACTTTTTTGCTCCGATGTTTACTCAAAAATGTGAGTGAACAGGTCACTTTCACCCCTCGGCACCACGGCCTAGAGCCATGGCTGCTACTGGCAGCTAGTCTCATTGATGGTTCGGGTCTCAGGATGACACATTCCATCAGGCAACCACGATGGCTCTGTGCCAGTGGCATCGGAAGAAGTTTCCAGTTTTCTAACCATCTTGTGGCTCAAATGCTTTCCTGGCTGACATTCCTGGGAAAAGGTAGCTTTTCAACCAGTTTTCTTTTTTTGTCATCTGCTGGCAATGTTGTTTTTCATAAAATGTTATGTGGTCTTCTGGCACAGGAACTAGTCTTTTTTAGTTTGTTTTCCTTATCCGGTCGATTTACTGTTTGATCTACTGAAAGGAGGGTAATCAGCAGTAATCCATGCACCGTGCCACGGATCATGATTTGGTGTTAAAACGAATGGCATCCATGAGCACCATTTTGGCTCAGTATTTGAATATTTGGCACATAAGTGAGACACAAATATTTAAAATAAGAACATACGTGTTGGTTTCATTCACATGCTCTATTTTTCTATTCTTTTTTATAACATGGGGCGTCTAACCCAATCATCACTATCGTTTGACATCGGCAAAAAAAGCAAAAACATCTTGCTTAATTCAACTCAAGATTGCCAGCTTGAAAATGGTGGTATAGTGTTATAATTTAGCATACCAATGCGCAAAGAAATGACGCAAACTTGCTGAAAGTTTTGTCTCGTTATTTGCACTCAAATTTGATATATAGGCCTCCAAAGTTCGGAACGTTTTTTTTCTGGGCCACCCGGTATATGTACTTCAGCAACATCCTTGACTTAATGGTAAGATAAATTATAGATAAGTAACATATGTTACTTATTCTAAATACAGGTCAGATTATAATTACGATAGGGTATCGCTAAGATAGAATGGATCAACAAAAATTTCGTTCAGTGGCCCTGATCCATCGAAAGCCAGACGGCTGAAATGAAATAAGTAAAATGAAGCTCGATTAACTTCTCCCCCAATTATAACCAGTAAAACGCCTTTTGGGCGAAGAACGAGCGAGCGAGATAGTGAGCCCTGCACGTGCGGAAGGGCGAGAGGGTACTTCCAACGGGCTTGCGCAAAGCACCCTTCTAACCGGTCGCTAGCGGTGTGCCAAATTTGAACGCAATCGGCCCAGCCGTTCCTGAGATCTGGAAGCGGCATTCTGCACGTGCGCACGTGCAAGTGGGGTCCAAACTGACTTTTGCACGGCACCCTACTAACTGGCCCCAGCCGTGTACCAAATTTGAGCGCAATCGGCCCAGCCGTTCTCGAGATCTGGGAGCGCCCCCTGCACGTGCGCACGTGCTGTAGCACCCCAACCTTAACACATGCAGATGAATTATCTGATGAAGACCTAACTGTGTACCGAGTTTCAATTCAATCGGCCCAACCGTTGAACCGTTATCGAGGTTGCAATTTTGGGAGTTCTTAAAAAATGTCCAACTTTACCACGCGCCACGTGCGGTGGTTGGCAAGAACGCATGGTGGCCATCACACCACAGAACTTTTACGTCCAAGTGACATTCAGTAAAGAAGACCGCTTGTCAATCGGATGTCCCGTTCCTAAGATATTAGCTTTTGAAGAGTGTCCCCACGGCCGGCCGCTCATATTAAGGATGTTCCCTTAATTCAGTATGAACTCGCTCGCTCGCTGCGCTCGCTCGCTCGTAATCATCAAAGATAGTATTCAAGTATCAATACCTACTTTTATTAAGTGTGCTGTGTTTACGTCTTTGGGCAATGGCTTCTCGCGGATTCAAGCAAGGCCGGCAAGTAAATGATATAATTCACTAATTCAAACGAATGAGAAGAGTCGAGTGCTACGTCACGCCTGTTTAAATCACATTGGCAAAGTTCAGTGCAAATGAAGCCCGTAGTTTATTCTTTATGCACCGTAGACCAGAATTCAAAATGAGCTCATCGTTTGCCCATTGTTGCCAATGGCGGGGACTAGCCTGATCATGAGTGCCTTCTGACGTGTAGAGCATCGCGCTACTTTGTGTGGATTTCCGAATTAATGGTATGATATCATTAACTCTAAATGAAATTTGAATTTAAATTATTTATCAGAAAATAATCAAAGGCAACTAGCGAAACTGATATTTTGTCAATGCAAGAAGCAAATGTTGCTGCAGCATTGTTGAAACGTCTCACTTATTGCACTTATCAATCAGCAGATTGATATTTGTTATTTTGATAATACTATAAGTTGTGTTTACAACTAACCAGCCGCCAACCCACGAGCAGATAATTATCCTTAAGCTCCTCTTAGCTAGTGATTTTCACCTGGTTTCACTATGACTACCACCGGAGACTTTATTGGATTAGCCATTGTCAGGGAAATTAGATAAGGTTTCGCTCAGAGCTGCTGAAGCTTTTGCACAGCAACAACTTTGTTCAACCGCACCGGAAATTAAAGCGTCGGCATCCGACTCATCAACTGGCTACGTCACTGAATCTCCTCCGTTACTGGTCCGACACAGTGGCAGCTCGGCGAAAGCGATTAGAACTGCTGACCGAGGGAGGGGAGTCCCTCCCTTGGCAACATGCTCGCGACAACAGGTGTTTGAAGAGGCTAGTTTGAAAAGTGAAATTGCCTACGTTGGCTTGTCAGTTACATAAATTGTTTCAGCTGCTGTTGAAATTAAGTTTGTATCATTTTGGGCTGATCAAAAAGGTAAATTCTGGTAAGCAGGATTGATAAAAATGAGTGTCTAGTTCTTGCGCTCTTCTTATGCTTTGAAATTCTATAAAGCTAGTTCTGGTTCGGACAGTGCTGTTCTCAGTGATCTGTCTGAACGAAAGAAGAAATGGCCTTTTAAAATGATGCTCTGTCCAAGGCAGGCTTTTACTGCAGTCGCAAAATTATCTAGCTTTAGTGTCACCACGCGATTCGATCTGAAGAAAAGTCGCTTGTGTAATATGCTAGAGCTTCAATCATTATTGTGCGGTGCGTGCGGTATTAGATTAAAATATGCCTGTGATTGAAGATTGAGGATACCCTACTTATTTTTATCAAAAATGAAACGCGAAGGTTTGTGTTTGAATCCAGAAACAAAAGCAAAGGGTATATAATATTGAACCGTATGTTTCCTTGCCTGTTTCTGTAGCAAAAAACAAAAAAAAAGAAGAAGAAGAAGAAAGAGAAAACCGCTGCGGCCTAGGAGTAATAAGAGCATTATGAACACGTATGTAGTTAAAAGCAAAGACAACAACTGATAGGTTGAAGAGTCATAAATCGAATTCGTTTAAGCTGATTGAAACCCACTTTACATCTATATCATCCAGTGACATTCCGTGTCTTCTCCACAGTTTGCCAGTCATATCGCCAGTCTCCCCAGCTCCTGCCCCCCCCCCCCCCGTTCGATATCGTTATAGATTGGCTGTCGCTTCGGTCTAGGGTAGTCTATTTTACGGCATATGGCCCACTAAGTGGGCCCAAGTAAACTTGGCAAAGGACCAAGCTGGAGGCAAGGCTGGAGTTAAAGTTTGCAGAGCATTAGATAAAAGTAACATAAAACCGTCGTGAATTTCTCTTGGAAAGCTGGTGTTTCAGAAAGTCTGTGACAAACGACACAGTAAAAAAGTAATAACCACTTGGTTTCGAGTCAGAAGCCACTTTCCGTGTCATCCCCAGGGTGCGCAGACACCTTTTGTAGTGGCGAATGAAAACATAGTCAAGACAAAGTATATTTCTCTCAGTTTGAAATGCTACAACGATCGTAAAAGAATGCGAAGAAGTGTGCATAAATATTCGGTTGATGGAAATATGATCGTACATTTTCTTCGCAAATCTCGAACAGAACAGAAAGAAATTCGGTCCACTGGAGTGTGTCGAGATTTCATTTGTATGTGACCCAGGTTATGTAAGTAAGCATTGTCCAATTCAAATAATCAAGCATCGGGAATTTGAGCTGTATCTACGTTTACTTATGACCAATATCACCAGCAGATATTTTCAATAGAAAAACACAATTCTGACGAATAGTATTTGTCTATTTCACACCACCTGCAGTTGCTGACATGTTTCTGACCTGTCACTCAAGCAGATACTGACCTGTGTCTTCAGCAGATACTGACCTGTATCTGACCTGTACCTACAACAGTTACTGATCTTTATCTCCAGCAGGTACTAAACTATATCTACATCAGATACTTACCTGTATCTCCAACAGATGCTGACCTGTAGCTGACCAGTACCGCCATCAAATACTGACCTGTATCTGACCTGTACCTGCAGCCAATACTGACCAGTATCTGATCCATATCTGCAGAAGATACTGACCTGTATCTCCAGCAGATGTCTGTGTATCAGCAGCGGCAGGGCGGCAGCCATGGACACCACCCAGATACCGGCGATGATGATACCGACTCGTCGACCGGTCTGGGAGCGACGAGCCCGCAGTGGGAACATGACCGCCACGAATCGGTCGCAGGCGATAGCGGTCAGCGTCAGCACGGAGGCCGTCAGCGCGGTCACTGTGGGTCAGGGGTCACAGGGGTCAGACTGGGGTCACAGGGGGGTCAGAGAGGTCAGATTGGGGTCATGGGGGTCAGAGAGGGGCCAGAGATCAGACTGGGGTCACAGAGGGGTCAGAGAGGTCAGACTGGGTCACAGGGGGGTCAGAGAGGGGTCAGAGATCAGACTGGGGTCACGGGGGGCTAGAGAGGTCCGACTGAGGGACAGGGAAGGGTCAGAGAAGTCAGATTAGGGTCGGAAAGGGGTCAGAGATGTCAGATTTCGACCACTGGGGGATCACAGAAATCAGACTTGAGTCACAGATGAGGCTATATACGGTCAGAAAAGTTACAGCAAAGGTCACACGAGGTCATGTTGGAGTCGCAAAAGGGGCCACACAACGTCAGACTAGAGACACGCCAGATGCCATCAGCCATGCGAGAACAAATTACAGGAAAAATGCCACACGAGGTCGGAGAGGCCTGTCGCTGCCACTTCAAGTAACAAGTCACGCAAAGTTCAGAATGACGATACAGCAGATGTTGCAGATGTTGAATGATGCATTTTGCAAGTAAAATGAAAAAAGAAACATCGTTTTGAATTTGACCAGTAGCAGAAGTGAATAAGCAAAGATTTGCATTTGTACGTGGACTTTGTGTTAGTTTTCCATTAACTTCGAAAAGTTGACATTTCAAATCATGTGACATAGCTGAAACTCACTTCTAAACTCTTTACCATTTTTCGGCATTCAATATTGGTATACTCGTATGTAGAAGCCATCTTGCATGATAACATATTCATGACAAAGCATAGGCGGCGGAACGGGGAGGGCACCGGGGCACCGTGCCCCCCTTTCTTTGGTTTTGGCATTTTAACATTAGCCCTATGGACGTTGCATGGAAAGAATGGGACCAAAAGTCGGCAGTGCCCCCCCCCCTTAATTGAAGGTGTTCCGCCGCTACCGTGATAAAGAACACCCGTGAGCCTGATTTTGTTGTCCCCGGTCAAGAAGTGGCACGGTGTGAGGCCAGACTCAGGTCAGAGGCCTCCGGACGCTCCCTTACAGCTTCCAGCGACAAATGCCGACATCTCACAGAGCTAAGAGAGACACTACCTCCTGTGAACCCGCTCAGACCGGGGGATAGAGCCGCGGAAACGACCCGCACACACGCCACGCCTGGATACAGTGGCGAGGGTCGGGGATCTCAGAGACTGTGGCTCCACGCGCTGAAACGAACAGATGATTGCAATTTGCAATCATCTACCGTGAAAGCCTGGAAATGAGTTGTATTGAGTCTTCGAATTCTGTAGCTACAAAGACCGACGAACCTGCGCGATAGCTAATGGCACCAAGGCAGTTTAATGCTCGCAGATTAGTAGTTGCTATGAGGGCTCGAGCCAAAAGCTAGAAAACTATTGGACACAAGGCTGGTTGGAAATAAGAAAATGTTAGAATTGTGTTTTCTAACGACAAAATAGCCTGTTCTGTTTAGTCTTCACAGCTGCAATATAAAAAACACTTGAAGCATTTTGCATGCGTAGCAAAAACTTAGTTTAATCTTACTTTATTTATTTTCTACATTTATATTTGAAGGAAATAACAGCAATGAAACTAAACTTTCATGTTTCCAGCGCTAATATCCAATTCCAGAACTCCAACTCAAAATCATGAACACTATTTGGTTCTGATGGCGCAATGCCGAAAGCTTCTCGAAAAGTTGCTTTCTTTGGAATCTGGAATATTGGTACTTTTAGGGAACATGAGAGCTAGGGTAATTTTCTTACGATCTATTTTGGCTCTGCTCAGTTTTCTTTTTTCATCGTCCATTTTAGAATATGCAACTACCTAAGTAAGCTACATAATCCATGCTCCATGCCTGGGCCCTCTTCTTGTCATATCCATTTCTAAAAGAGGAAGGATAATGGCAGTGAAGAGTGACCTTGCACTCCACTGATACCAGCTACTTCAATGGATCAAAGATCCGTCATTCATGGAACAACAGAAAACTGATTGCATACTGTCCATCCTTTACTATCCGTTCATCCTTGTCAGTTCGAACGAACAGGCCATGTGATTTCGACACATCAAACCACATATGGCGAGGAAAATCAAAATTGATGGATATCCGACTGCCTAAAGACGCTCGATCTGTCTAGGAAGAGACTGAGACGGAACGGACGTCTGTTTTCTATTCCAGACACGAACGGACCACGAGTATAGCGAGTGGCTCAGTCAGGAATCAGCACAACAGGGTACTTCCCAGCAACTGTCACGAGCTCAGAGCCCCGCGGGACACTCATGAGACCCATTTCGTGAAGCCTGCCAGAATGAGACTTTCTGTAAGCAGTGGTATAATGCTAGTTTCTTCGCGTCGGACCAGTCCACCCGGGCTTCTAAATGTGATGGCTGTGCCTGTAGTGAAGCTGTGTACTAGCTAGGGGATGAGGTCAGTGACTCCACGCTGTCGCAGCTTAAATATTTCAGCGATATAAAAAATTATAGAACCTCAAGGGGAGCAGGTAAATCACCATGGAACATACGCATTGTCAATTCACCCGCGAGCTATAAGTTTTGCTTTGTTTAGTTCTTATTGAACTAGTTTCGTGTGCTGAGCAAATAAACGTCTTTGAAGTCTTCGTTTGCTGCTCGATTAGTTAAGTCTACGGGAATTTTAACTAGTATGTCAGTACAAAAACACTGCCGGAAGCCCCAGTAGATTCCATAGGTAAACATAACGGTTGGATGAAGGCTGTTTCGATGCAATAGCAAATTGAAAAATAAATAGAATACAATTGTAAAAAATGATAATGTTCAGCATCGGAATTTTTTTATGTATAGCAATGCCTATCAGCGATTTTCCTCAGCTTTCTGCATTCAACAACTGCAATAAAGCGCAATGGAATATATTTCTTCTAAGGATTTACTTGGGATTTCACCTTTGTCGTTTCACAAAACTTGACTTTGCTTGTTGTTGTTGTTTTTTTTGTACGCAATAATGTTGCAGAGTACACCTACCGTACCACCTACCGCAATAGGCGATTGCATATCCATTTGATTCGCAAGTGCTTCATAATTTCATATATCACTTGACATTGAGCAATATCCTTTGTTCCCCCGGTACTAAAGAAGTCAGTGAAGGCAAACTGACTATAGCCCGAAGCATTTTGACAAGTGGAAGAAAGTTGCTAGCGCTTATTCAAAACGCAAACCGCAACCGCGCCAAACACTTCCGATTCCTCTCAGCGCAAACCGTCTCCCGTGCGAGCTTCGGACATTCGGGAAACGCCGGAGCATTGATTTCCCTTGGGTGAAGCGCGAGGAATCGTCATTGGCCAGAAATGCGTGACATACGTCGGGGGGAGCCAAGAGTCATCACGATGTGTGATTCATGTCTGTCCCAGATTAGACCCGAGCAGAGCTGACCTTCACAGAGGCACTTTGGTCTTTCACGTGAAAATCCTGAGACCTTGACCCGCGTTTATGCAACATTGTGATTGCTATGCATCGAAAACATGAGCATTGTCGGGTTGTGCTACGTGCAATATGGCATATAATCATAGTATTTGCCACGTCTACTCCGTAAAATTAGTCAAGAATTCCTCGTGAGATTGCCTATTACGGTGGAGGAGTCGTGATTTAATTTGTTACTACGCTCGAAATAAGGCTCTCATGACTAGCAGGGTGTCCGGTTGGGGAAGGTGTCATGTCTTTGTACAGCCATCAAGTGAGACAGATTGTGTCTATGTGAATCCACATCATACTTCTGCATAGCTACTCTCTCTCTCTCTCCTGCATTTCGTTTCTCGATCGGAAGGATTAAGAACGCGCCTATACAGCACGGACTTAATTCCGTTAGCGTAGGCTTTGCTTCGTCAGTCTACTTTTCAAAACAACCTAACCTGTTAACCCGCGCCCGGCTGGGGGTCCTGGATTTCCACGCCTTGCTGGGGGGGGGTGTTTGAACACCCCCCCTTGTAACTCGGCTCCTGGGCCACGTAGCGATACGCGGAAGGCGGCGTTCGAAATAGCGTCAAAAATAATGACGAAATCACTTCGGTCAATTTTTTGGTCAGGTCAAAGGTCAGGTCACCAGAGGTCATTGAAGGCAAAATTTCGCCGATTTCCAGGTTGAATATCGAAAATTTCCAAGAAGCCAACGCATAACTCGGGAACCAATAGAGCTACAGCGCCGCGGAAAAGCGCATTCGATAGCCCTATTAACGCCCTTTCTGAATAATTCTCTCAGATTCGACCTAAAGTCAACGGTTTTGCCTGCAGGGGGCAAAAACTGCAAAAATAGCCGATTTTTTCGGAAACAGTTTTTCGGCAATAACTTTTGACCCAAGCCTTGTACGAGCTTACTTTTACCGGCATCGTGTTCCTCTCGTCAAGACGCATCGAATGAACTATAACTTGACCTTGAAAGGTCAACTTGAAAATTTGACCTCAGGTCAAGGTCATGACCTGACCGGAAAGGGTCATGTTGCATATCAGTCGATCCGTATCGTCGAGCTGAACACATCTAAGGCGTTTTCATCGCTCTAGCGTGCCTCTATCAAAAGTTATTTGCGAAAAACTGTTAGATACCATTCGTGACCTAAGATGACCTCAGGGCATAAACAAGGGTCACGGACACCATTTTCATGTTCAGTGTGTCTAAACCACTTGTAATTCAGTGTTTGGGAGTGTTTATAATGTCTTTCGTCCAAAAGAGGCGCATTTCAATTTTCTCCCATTGACTTATAATGGGGAGGTCGCAAAATTGACCTGACCTTAGGTCACCGGTATTAAAATTTCGAGATATACATTTTATAGATACTGTTAACCTTATCAATCGCTGAAAGTTTCAAAGCGATCGGTCACTCGGTGTAGCTATGACAGACATTGAAACTTTTTATGAGGTAAGGTTACTTCAAGTGACCTGGTGACCTGACCTTGAATGACCTTGGTCTGAAATTTTAACAACATGTGTAGAATTGATGTATGATAAGGTGTACCAAAAACGGCGGCGCTCCGCGCCGCCGTTTTTGAGATATTCGCGAAAAACCACAAGGGGGGGGGTGTTCAAACACCCCCCCCCCCCAGCAGGGCGCGGGTTAATCTTTTAAAATTCGTGTCTGACCTAACCATTCGTCTTTCTGGTTACTAGCTACACTGGCATGTTTCAAATTCAATTACAGAATCCTTTTCAAGTCGGAAGTGCTTGTCGTGACATCGGATATGATGAGGTTGTAAGCTGACAGGTCACGCACGGGCCACGCACATTTTCAGTCACGGATGAGAGGAAAGTGAGGCGAGGGGCAGAGCTCCTTTCATAATGTGACTAAGTGCATACAAGCGTGCGTTAACTTAAGTTGGTTTGCAAACGCGTGCCATACATTAAATATCAGAGGATTGTGGTTTTTCACAAGAATGTTTACAATTCTTGTAAGAATGTTTACAAATGAAGGTGACGCAATTGAAAATGACTGGAAAAGTTACAGCCGACGAGGTAAACAAGAGCAGATACGGTTATTTTCAATTTTGCTTTTAGGTGATGGAGATTTCACAACCACTACTGTTTTTCATACAACCTTTCAATAAATAAGTTTATTGAAACGATTAAATGGACTGTGTGCTTTCTTGCGCCTTAACCGATAATCAGCAAGATACATTAAATGAAAATATGGCACATGCAGCGGCGTTAATCGACATTCACACCGTCCTGTTCCCATACAAGTTGAGCCAGTGCGTTTGAAGCAAAATTTACGGGACATATAGCATTGAGTATCCACCACCGTCGAACTTATGAACTTAGTCTCTTATGAAAGTGCTTATGAACGAGTCTCTCGAATGGAACATGGCCAGACCCAGGACTGTAAGCGCATTATGAGATAATGGCATTACTGTACGGACAAATCGAATTCCGGTTGATATTGAGAGCATTCAAGTTTCAACGAGAGTTTACTTTTTTGGAACTCAAATCGCAAACGCAATATAAAACTAAAACACTTCTCCATGCAGTAAAATAATCAGAATATGAAAACATGAACATCAACCCTTCTGAGAAAGGCACACATATTTTACTCAATTATGTGGTCTTGACAAAGCTCGCTCGCAGTTGCTGAGCGCGGATGACTGATTCCTGCGCGATGGTAGAGTCCAGGAACATCATTGTCCCGCTTCGTAAATATTGCTATTGTATCTGGGAGATAGTAACTGAAACTAAAACAATCTATAGCGGCCATCTTTTGCGGGACCATCAACCATGGAAGCTGCTAGTGGCTTTAGAGGGAAGCTTCAGTTCGTGGAAAGCTTCTTTCTCTTCGATCAAGCCTCAGGGCAATATGAAACTATTCAGTAATAACCGCTATCGCCTCGAGCTCGTGGTATTTCTGGTATACTCTGACGCAAATCCAACTTTGGTTAATGCCCCGACTTCCCGGGGTCAGCAAAGGGGCAGCCAATGGTCGCCTTGAGATTTTACGTCACTTGTGACCATGGCAACACAATAGGCGATCTTTGGCGATCGGAGACGATTTAATGAAATCTACGAGCGTCGTGTGTTGGCGTAGTAACACAAAATGCTGCACGGATAAACCTGCTAAGCTGCTGCTAAGATAAACCGCCTGTCTTCAAAGCTCGGCTGTTTTAAATCACTTCTTCACAATTGCATTGTTACAACTTCCGAGCAGCAAACTATGCCTTAGTTTCTCAGACAGATATGCTACTCGGGGTATATCTATCTCAGAAAAGTATTTCTAGACCTGTCTCCAGCTACTTTACCCGACCTGACCGCTCTTTATCTCCGGCAGTCGCAGATGCGCCATTTTCCTCCTCGGTAACTGATTTCCTGCGCAATATGTCATCCTGTTGCTGACTCAGGGCGCTGGGGTCGCGTCGAGTCGCGTCGGGTTCGCGTCTATTTGCGCCGATTCAGAGCAGAGGGTCGCTCAATCAGAACAAAGAATCTCTGACTCGGACCAGAGACTCTTAATCAAACCAGATAATTGCCGACTCAGAGCAGAGAATCGCCCATCTAACTTCATCAGAGAATCTCTGACTCCGGGCAAAAAATGTATGACTCAGAGGAGAATGTTGCCGATCCAAACCAAAGAATCGCCTATTCAGAGCAGGAAGACACCGATTCAGACAAGAAAACCATCGATTCAGAACAGAAAATCACCGATTCAGAGCATAGACTCTCCGAGCGCCCGCCGAACGGCGACTGTGAGCCGCGGTTCGACGTCTGAACGTCAGCCCAATAATGTCATCAGGAAAACGTGATGCTATCAGGAGAACACGATAGAGCCATCAGGACCAGATATATCTGACGCCGCCGGTCAATACGGCGGTACAAAATCCCCTCTCTGGGACTTTTTGCTCACAGAAGGTTTGTTCATAACATGTGGGTAGAAAATACTGCGCGTGGGATCATGACGTCAATTGTCATGAAGAGATGTAAGACTCCAAGAGAAAGCGAACTAAAAGGGTAGCTTATGTCGGGGCTAGAGAAAATGGAAAGCAAGACGGTAAGCCTATTTGCCTGTGACAACCCCGTCATTCTCATCTTCGTAAATATACACATTAAACTCCAAACAGACGTAGCCCACCACAATATCACACTCAATTCCTTTTTAGCAGCTATTCAACTCACTATGCCACCAATATAGGTCTGCGAACACTAATGAAACATGTTGAACGTGCAGCGTTCGCTGTGTCAATTGACGCTTCAAACTACTATAGAGCGCGCCAGAATCGACAGATTTATCCACGTAATCGACATCATCCCCCGATCTGGTCAGCTGTAAAATGATCGCCCATCAGCAGGCTAACAACGCTTGGAACGTGACCTCGCGCTGCCCGCAGGGCGCGAGGTGGAGCTGCGTTTGACCTCGGGGTGGCTATCGACGCAGTTACCGAAATATTGTGGTATCGGGGCTGTTTGAGGGATCGGAGGCCGCAGGGAGATGGTGAGTAGGGATTTGATTAGTGTCGAATCGTTAAAATGATGAGCAGAGTTCTTGCAAAAAGTTTTGAGTGCATAAATGGTCTGGGGTTTGCAAATGTCAAAAGCACTCCCCAGCGATGAGAGGATCAAGAATGTCCTAAGCTTCATATTCCATCCTAAAATCATTACATAGAACACACTCCTCCAAAATCATCATCATTCTTTATTTACTTACCGTACATCATCTCCACACTCACTCAAACACCACACCCCATCACTCTCTCCTTTCCGTAAAAATCCCTCCCCTCTTTCCTTTCCATCAAATGTATCCCACATTTTCCACATGAACCCCATTCCCCAGCCAGTATACTCACTCTGCGCGAAACCGTTGAAGCGACACCAAAAGGCGCCAAGTGGGTAATGCCGGTGTCTGGATATATCTTGAACCAGATGAACCCACATGCAGAGTAGAAGTATGCTGATGTCGGCGACGGCTAGGTTGACAAGATAGGCAGTGATCGCACTGCGCATGCGTCGAGATGTGGCGACAATGACGATGACGCCGACATTTCCCACCAGAGAGCCGATGAAGACTGCGGCGTAGAAGACGATCTGCCAAACGAAATGACATGGTCAGAAGACAGTATGTGACACTATGACATTTGTGACAATGTGTCAGGGACGATGGATCAAGCAAGGTGACAATGAATCAGAAGACATTTTGCCATATGATGTGACAATGAGCCAAAAGGCGATATGCGTGGCGTTTGACAACGTGGCAGAAAACGATTTAAGATCAAACAAGGTGTTAGAAAAAAAAAATATCAAAGAAGACGATTGTGACGGCGATTGCTACAAGGTCAGCTTGCTATCGACGGACTTCTGGTTGCATTATTTTAAACATGTGCGTAGGGGCAATTCATAGTTATTCACTTTACGTCTACTTCTACATGGTGAAATGACATCAACCACATTACATATCGCAGAAGCATTCGTCTATGGCGAGCCTACTCGTAAATATACCCGGAAGAAACCATACATGATGCTATAATAATGATACCAAAATAGAAATTCTGACGCCCGCTCTATTTCAAATTGTTTTTGTTTCCCTGTCCGGGAAGCATTCAACTCACGCGACCATTTTCACACCCGCTGAAGAAGGCATAATTTCGTTAGAGCATTGAGGAATGATAAGCAGCGTAATACCCCCAGTTTTATAACTTTTTCAAAGAACATTTCACACATATGCTAACACAGCTCGTTCACAAATGAATGAACATTCACAAAGAGAAACATGAGATAAGGCGAATTTGAGCCGAAACAGACACATAAAACTGCACTCCGGTATGCAGGGATTAGACTGATGGCGAGATATGACGTCATATTGTGTCGCTGTGTTGCGGAAAGGATTTTCAAATATTTCAGAACCCGTCCTCATTGCTACATTTGCTTTGTGTGGCGTACAGAGCAGAACTGGTTGCAGCGGTCTAGGTTATGCGCGTATAAATACCCATTTCCTTTATTTAGTTGCGCATTAACCAATAGTGGCATGTGATGTCACAAGTCACCTAAACCTCATAGGATTTACCCAAATACAGAGTTTTGTAGCTTAGCAAAAAAGCTAATATCGGCTAAATAAACAACGAACGGGGCAATCGTCTCGGAATAGTACAGTGATGAGGCGAGGGGGAATGAGCATCAGTTTTCAATGCGCTTAACCGAATGCACCGCGTTTGCCGCAGTGCGCCACATTTGTCCACATGCGCTATTTTTGCCCCAAATCGCACAACTTTGTCAAATATGGTCCGATAAAGGTGCAATTCGTTGGAAGGATGCATGGCATAACGACAGGAATAAATGCACCACTTTTGTCGCAATGCGCCACATTTGTCACTAGGCGCCATTTCAACCAAATACGATTAAGAATAATAAAATGACACGAGTAGGAGAAGGGTTAGGAACTCTTTTTTTAGTTAATCAGTTAATCTGATAGTCTGTGACCTCACATGACCCAGTGGTAGTGGTAGGTGTAGGTGTAGTGGTAGTGGTAGTAGTATTGGTAGGGGTAGTGGTAGGGGTAGTGGTAGGGGTAATGGTAGGGGTTGTGTAGTGGTAGGGGTAGTGGTAGGGGTAGAAGTAGGGGTAGTGGTAGGGGTAGTGGTAGGGGTAGTGGTAGGAGTAGTGGTATGGGTAGAAGTAGTAGAAGTATGGCCCAGCTGCCGATCCAATGTGACGTGGTAACCTATACGACCTGGCCTGACCGAAGGTGACATGGCCTGACCCAGTGTGACCAAGGATGACCAACTTGACCTGACTTGACCCCGTACGACCCAAATTTCATCCAACTATGCCCTCAGAATAGTTATCATGTTCAAAAATTTCCTCCGCACGTTCCCGTCCATATTTCTGCTTCCAGACGACAGATCAATTTAAATCAAATACCATTCGAAAGCAAATTGGCTGCTGCCGCATTTTCTGGCTACGCCGCGAAGCAAGTGGCGCAGCCGCTTGCGTAAACACTAGTTGCATGCCAGAGCCATGAAGTTCTTGATGTCACTTTGTGGGTGAAACTGTCCGTAATGAATAGTATATCCGCGGTATTGTTAAGAGGTGATTTAGTTTAGAGTGTAGAGGTGTTTAGAGGTGAACTCCTTTCCAAGGGTCAAAAGAAAGAAGAATAGAGATAGCGACAGCCGCGTGTATTCTTTCTCTTTTTTGTAGCTGTGGAAACATGGGCGGGAAGGTGAACGATGGCAACGGATTTTGGCGCCCGGTTTTCCAAGAACAAGTAAGAAGAAATGCAGCTTTTAAATAAACGAAGGAAGGTCGTTACTGATTGTACGTTAAGATGCTTTTTCTTGCTAAGCTAAAAAGTCAAAGTATTAATTAACCTGAACAGAATACGGTAAATACAACAAACTCAAGGCATCAACAGGACGCGGTGTCACAGTAGGCCTCATTTTATATTCCTAGGAGCAAGGTCGTATTGGTGACGAACAATGACTAATTGTTCAGTTTTCAGTAACCATGTGCCCATGCCAGTTCACCAGTGATTTTCCTTCCCGCCCTTGTATGCTGTTTTCGTCTGGACCCGTGTCAATCCGGTATAAAAAGATCCCAGACGTCTGATATCGGCCACACTTACTATTGCATTTACACCCAGAAATGATCCACGGAACTATGCAGACATACTCCCAAAAAACGGTGGATCGGCTCGTCCTTTACAGTGAACCGGCTTGTGTGCGCATGGTTGCATGCAAAATGCGTACCAACGCACGCAGCTCGCTTTGATTCTTTCTAAAGGGACCGTCTTACTTCACATCAAGGCTGTAGGGTTCAGCCATGCGTCTGCATCGCTGATCCATGCAGTTATGTCTGCTATCAATACATAGGCACCAATCAGACCTTTGTCATCCATTTAATTTTTCACATTATGTGCACGCAACTACAAAAAAGAGGCAAGAACCACCGGCGCAATGAACAATGCGATTTTGAGGCTTGACTATCATATTAGTGACAAAGGAAGTGTTAGACAACTGATGCCGTGGTGTATAAACAAGGAAAACTTTTGTTTACAATGCATTGTCAACAAAGTAGCAGTCCTTGGTGGCTTAAAATAGACCGACAATGGTCGTTGACCCTTTAGCATCAATGTAGCTTCTTTAGTAGACTGACTTTGGAACAGAGCATTAACAAACGAAACTGCACTAACTCGGCTGTGCCTGACTTGGTGGATGTACTTTTCCACGTGGTTGTCCCTAAATTAGCGAAGATTGTCTCCAGAAAACCACCTATGTACCACTCTCATGTTATGCAAATGTAATCGGTTTCCCATCGCGGTGAGTGTATAAGAATAGCGTCTCAGCCCATTCAAACCGCCACTTGATCCAGTGAAGCAAAGTTAGAGCATCATATAGCATTGCACGCTTTTAGATAAGTGAAATATCTGTTTGAAACTTCGGATATTCATGCGAAGATAGTATTTTTGTTGAGAAAGGTGCCTGGCGTATACAATTGTTATTTAATTTAATATTCTTGCAAAGTTTAGATATGTTTAATGTAATGAGGACGTTACTCCAGCAGGAATCGTTTCCAGACCGGTACTTTTTGGAAGCCAAGTCGCTATTGCAAAGCAATCCATGGTGGACTTAGTGCAGCCATTACACCCCAAGAAATCTACAGCAGAGTCGCACGTTTTTTTTTTAATTTTTAACAGGTGCCAAGCAAGACGACAATTGATATAGTTCGTTTTTCTTAAGTTTGCCCCTCACTGTAAACGTCTTTTTGAACACAGCACGAGAATTGCTAGCTGAATTACTGAGAAAACTGGTTAGCGCACATTGTATTGTAGATATGAATAATATTATCAAAATAAGTTTTGAACACCGACGATTTAACGTTATGTTAAGCGCCGTGCAATTTATTTATTAGTTCAGACATAATTGCTGAGAAGTCGTCTATCCCTGTGGGGCTGTAGGTATTGGCAAATACGAGCTACGAGTCTGTGAAAAAGTAAATAAATTTGATGAAATTGATCGTCTGTGAAATCTGGTGAAATCAATGTGCGCCAACCAGTTTTCTCAGTAATTCAGCTAGCAATTCTCGTGCTGTGTTCAAAAAGACGTTTACAGTGAGGGGCAAACTTAAGAAAAACGAACTATAGTTCAATTAATATTAGTCAAGCTTAAGTGTTAATGCGTAAAAACATGTTAAGGGTGGTAAAGGTATAACCAAGAGTAGCCATAGCAACAAAAGTTTGCGAAGATGAAAAAGTAGGCGATATCGTGTCGAAAATGCGAGTAGACGCTGAAAACCAGTTCGTCTGAACAATGCCGGTAGCATGATTGGCAATTTGTTTCCGGGGTTCTGTTGTTGACGTGTCCTATGTGAAATAATTTAGCACTGCCGCATCGAAACTGGCCTTTGATATCACTCTTGAAGCTAGCTTTAGAGGCAGTCAAGCGAAGGAAATGGATATTTGCTCCCGAAAGCAGCCACTTCACGTCTGCGAGAAAAATAAAGACAGCATAAAATTGCGTGGTTTATAACAATGTACCCAGCAGCGTCACGGTTCAAAGGCTCGTGAACATTACAAGCAATGACACTACATAGTGTAAAATGTAACGGGCTTGCGACGCTATGAAAATACACTTACTTGTTTCTAAAGAACATGCATATTACTTGATTTTATTGCAGCTAATTAGTGTGCGATTTTCTCGTAAGGAGGGTGCAGACCCGTATTTGGCATAGTAAATTGTGATGCACAAAACGATCAATACTGTGGTAATATGAGCACGAACACGAGCGTCTAAAATGTTGTGCGTGCGACCTGCGCTAAGCTATCAAAACTTACTATAGGCACGAGGTAAGTTATGATACCCTGGGTGGAGACCTTCATTTCACGTCTAGTTAGACGCGTCTAAGTCTTAGACGCGTCTAGCTGGACGGCGGCGGCGTCTATCTGGCGACGGCTAACTTTAGACACGTGTAGCTTGGGAGTCTCCGTCCAACAGTTAGACGCCAAGTTAGACGCCAACTTGGACGTCTGCTCAGTTAGACGCCACTTGGACGCCAGTGGAAGTCTCCATCCCCCCTTTTCCTTTCCGAGCATTTTATCCCCGTTATAGTTGAACTATAACTTGCAGTTCTATAAGGCATATGTTGTGCCTGACAATAAAATGACGCGTTTGTTACATCATTTTTTACCTTTACCGTAGTTATGCTAGGAGCCGGATTTTGTGTTCCTTAGAGTTAACATAGTGTAATAAATAAGGTTATTTATTACACTATGGAGTTACCTTAGTGTATGTCTAGTACCAACAAACCACAGACATATAACATGAAAATGCTTACAAAGTTATGCTGGATTCCTGAGACATGTTTTACCTAGACAAAAAATAGAGAGCTCATTGCATTAAGATTTCTTCAAGTATAATCCAGTAGAAAATAACCTATCAGTAACAGAAGTCGGTTGACAAAGTAGTCTGGCGTGGAATTTATAGACGCTGCTTCATCGGCCTCGAGTCGCGGCCACACCACGTGACCAACAGCGTGGAGACTGCCATTGAACGAACCTTAATCACGTGGCCGGTCTCCAAGGCCGGTAGTGGCGGCATGTCATTCTCGGAGAAGTTGTAGTTGCCAAAGATGTCCGTGCTGAAGTTGAGACATTCTGAGCCCTCCAAATCCGGATTCATGGCCTGTGGCAGAATTGAAACATGTCAATGATGTGATACGGAACGCTGTTTATAGTTGCGGAACATTGTTTTGGTGGTTTGTCACTAGTGTCCGTTTTATGCAGGTAGTATTGTTTGTAATATCGAACATACCTTTTTAACATCGAGCTTTTATCATGCCATTCCTTTTAGGATGTCTGATTTAGGGCTGTATTATTGTGTTGGGGTGAAAATAAAATTTGACCATAAAAACTCTCGAATAAAATTCACCGTGCGTAGCAAGCATTTTATAGAATCAACCAGTGAACGTAACCTGATTTTAACTATTGATTTCCCACGGTAATACCCCTTACTGCGACACATGACGGTACAAAATGAAAGGTAGGGTGGTGTAGCACGAAGTCATGATAGCGAGTTACTGCCGTGTCCAGTTTGGTGGGAACACATTCCACTCACCCATATGGCAGCCATTTATTTGAACGATCGAGGTCGTTGGCAGCACTTATGGAAGTGCCTGATGTGAGAGCTGGACAACTATCTGGGGTGTCCCAGTTTGGAGTTAGTTGAAATTTAATGCCAAATGAATGGTATAAGTCGCATTATGTCGCATTAGCGAAAATATGACCGGAAATTTGATTCGTTCAAGTGGTTAGTGAGTCGCTGTGATCTGATGCTATGGTCAGACGTAAAACAAACGGCTGCGTTCTGATTTCAATAATAGGTACCAGTATAACGCCTTTTGGGGCGACTAACGGAGCGAGCGAGAGGGTGGGCCTTGCACGTGCGAAATTGCGAGGGGGTACCTCCAACTGATTTGTGCACGGCACCCTACTAACCGCTCTCCAGCGATGTGCCAAATTTGGGCACAATCGGCCCAGCCGTTCTCGAGATCTGGAAGCGGCACCCTGCACGTGCGCACGTGCAAAATGGGTCCCAACTGACTTGTGCACGGCACCCTACTAACCGGTCCCTAACTGTGTACCAAATTTGAGCGCAATCGGTCGAGCCGTTCTCGAGACCTGGAAACGACCCCTGCACGTGCGCACGTGCAGCAGCACCCCCAACTCTGGCACATGGATATGCAGTGCCTAGTGGGTGCCTACCTTCATGCCAACTTTCAGCGCAATCGGCCAAGTAGTTACCGAGATATTGCAACAATTACAAAACTGACACCTCTTCGTTTTGCACGTGGCACGTGCATAATGGGTCACCCACGTGCATCAGGAATAGTCCAATACTTGGTAGAAGGAATGAAGCTACCCTACAAAAATTACCGCATGTAAATCGGTCAAGTAGTTGCTGAGATATAAGCCTCGCAAAAGCGTCCGCACGGCCGGCCGGCCGGCCGGCCGCTCATACTCAGAAATTTCCGTTAACCCTCGCCCCGTTGGGGGGGGGGCCATTTTGGCCCCCCCCCTGTGGTTTTTCCTGAATAGCAAGAAAACGGCGGCGCGCAGCGCCGCCAAATTTTTAGTACCTTCCCGGGCATCAATTTGACACCTTCACACCAAATTTCAAGTCTTAGGTCACCTTAGGTCAGGAGTTATTGAGGTCAAACTGAGGTCATGTTCGAACAAAAATGAGCAAAAAACATGCAATCTTGAAACGCTCACCAAATCTACAGTTATCAAGCAATTTCAAAGTTCTTTATATGGTCTAGTAGACAAAACGCGGCGCTACAAAACTGCTATCTCGGATTTTCAAAATTTTTGGTTTTTGACAAAAAAAATCAAAAAACTGATTTTTTTAGAAAAACTTTGTAAAAATACAAAAATTTTCTGAATGTCAAAAAAACCGGAATATATGTGATAGTCCCAGCGCTCTTCTATATACTTACCAAATTTCAGATCGATATCTCGTTTTTTGGCCAAGTTATAGCGAAAAAACTGTTCAAAAATGATGACGTCAAATTTTTGAACTCAATTTTTAGCAATTCTAGACCACGTACGGCAAAACAAAGACCACCATTGAACTCCCCGTGACGAGCTGCATCGATTCGGTACCCATTTTATGCAAAAATATTAACTTTGAAATTTGACCTAATTTGACCTGACCTTGACCTGACCTTGACCTGACCTTGATCAAAACGTGATCTAAGCTGGCCCCAAAGGCTGCCTGACCCATATAATCGCATTTGTCATGTAAAATGGACCATAAAACATGTATCACACGACACTTTCATATTGTGACCCCCCCGTGACCTGACCTCTGTGACCTGACCTGGTATCAGTGACCTCAAATAGCAAAATATGTGTTTGAAGAACATTTCCCCATCGATGATTTTCAATGAAATGCATTTTACTCGATTTTACAACTCATTTCTTGAAGTGCCTGTAAACGGTGAAAATTGGACCTTTGACCTGACCTGTGACGTCATCGGTTTGACCTAGGTCAATAAAATTGGGTCACAAGGTAGTTCCCCGTTGGGGCTATCCAACGCCGTTTACCGCTTGTCGCTATGTTGCGTGGTTCTCGAGATCTTAGGGGGGGCCAAAATGGCCCCCCCCCAACCGGGCGCGTTGCTCGGCAGAGCCCAACGGGGCGCGGGTTAATCTAAGGAAAGACTACGCTCGCTTCGCTCGCTCCGTAATAAACTGTTATAGGCTACACACTTAGACGGTCATTATAAGTTTTATAACTTTCATACGCCATAAAATACACATATAAATCCTAAGATGGTGACTTAAAATGGTTGTCATTGATTAAATAGCAAATGTGTACAGTAAATTTAACTCTTACGTGAGCCGAAATTGAGGCATTGACCAGTGCTGCAGGTGGACATGTTGTTATAGTCAAGGCTGATTGGAATGGAACTTGAAAGAAAATCACATTTAGGTTGCCAAGTTGTTTGCTAATACAAGTTTGCTACAAAGTGCAAACTTTTTCCCTATTATTTCACTTCAATTCTTCAAATTTGTCAAGCCTGCTACAGTGCGCCTTTCTGTGGTATGTAGGTCTTCTGAGCGAATTCAATTTGACCAGAGTTTATCGGTGAAAACATTCTGAGTTCTGGGGGCTTTATGCTGAACGCAGTTCACAATCTGAATCGGGGGTCGCGGCTTTAACCCGCGCACCGACGGGGGGGGGCGGATATCCGCCCCCCCTGAGGTTTTTCGCGAATAGCGGGAAAACCGCGGCGCGTAGCGCCGCGAAATTTGGTATGACTATAACCTCATCAATTTTACACATGGTGTGCAAGTTTGAACCTCCTACCTTTTAAGGTCAGGTCACCAGGTCACTTTGAATGACCCAACCTAAAGTCACTTTTTTGCAACTTTGTCACCGTGCCAGAGCTACAGTAGATGTCGGAGGCCTTTGAAAGTCGCAGGATATTATTAGGTCATTAGTAGCTACGATTTGTATATCTCGGAATTTTGATGTCGGTGACCTAAGGTCAGGTCAATTTCGCGACCTCCCCATTATAAGTCAATGGGGGAAAAATCAACTCCCTGTTTTTACCACTAAAACGGGTCGGAATGGCCCCATATACCATACATGACTTCATATACGATCAACCTTCACTACCTTGAGTTCTGTTTTGCTGTTGGGCAGCTGTGAGGTCATGTGACGTCATCAAAGGTCACCAAAGGTTTTTGGCCAATAACTCCGTACAGGAACAAGATACAGACGCGTGGATGGTCTCATTGTGTTCAGCTCGTCAAGACGCATCGAATGATATACATGATGACCTCGAGGTCACGTGACCTGAGGTCAACCTTTGACCTTGACCTTTCGAGGTCAACATATATATCATTCGATGCGGATTGACGAGAGGATCACGATGATGCCCTTAGTTTGTTCCTATCTTGACTAATTCGAAAGTTATTCGAGAAAAACTCTCTCCATATCCAGCGCCGCCATTTTGACTTTTTCGCCCCTGTGACGTCATCTTTGACCTGACCTGAAAATGACCTTAGTAAAAATTGTAGATCTTGGCCGTGCGTATCCGATGCCGTTTACCGCTTGTCGCTATCTTGCTTCGTTCTCGAGATCTCAGGGGGGGCGGTCATCCACCCCCCCCCCCCCGTCGCACAGTGTGGCCGAAGACCAGTTTAGCGCGAATTTAATCCCAGCGCCGCTCGGATCCACTGAAAATGGTTCTCTGGTTTCAAAACTGACGTTTACCCCTCACCGGACCTATTGGTTTTCAAAATACCCCCCTTCGCCGGCCGAAGGGGGGGGGGTACGACCCCCGTCGCTGTTTCGCCCCTGATGAAGCTAGAGCCTCGCGGAAAAAACGAGCGTGTGTGCCGTTACGAGACGCAGCAACTGGTATCCGATTTTAAGGTCTCAGGTTAACCTGTGACCTCTGAGTTCAGGTCAAGTGGCCCAAGGCACGGATTCGTTTTTTTATTAATAACTTCGCGAAAAAATGCCGCAGAGTCGCAATTTTGGCATCATCGTGTTCGCCTCGCTCAGGTGCGTCGAATGGTATACTTTTTGTTCGGCTGAAGTCAACTTAACACGCGCAGTGGAAGGGTTGCGAGTACTACGCCCAGTGGAAGGGGGGGGGCGGATGTCGCCCCCCCTAAGATCTCAGCTCCCACTGGAGCTAGAAACACGAAATTGGAGGGTAGGTGGGGGCCATGGGTAACTCTGTTGTGTGTGAATTTCATGACCCTAGGTCAATATCTTCAAGGTCAAATGAGGTCAAATGTGGTCAAATCTGCCATATTAGCGACTTTTTTGCGTTTACACGCCCATAACTGAAAAAGTTACCGGCCGATTTTTTTGAAACCTTCACTATACGACAGAGCAAACATTTGTGAGTATGTATGGTGAATTTCTAGATAATCCAACAATAAATATGGCAGTTAGAAGCCTGCTAAGGGTAAGATGTCGCCGGCTGAAGCGGCATCGGCCGACGCGGGAAACGCGGCAATCACAATTTTGTGTTTACACACTCATAACTCAAGTTGTTACCGGCC
The DNA here is from genome assembly GCF_019059575.1 of Amphibalanus amphitrite. NCBI lineage: Eukaryota > Metazoa > Arthropoda > Thecostraca > Balanomorpha > Balanidae > Amphibalanus > Amphibalanus amphitrite. The sequence continues at coordinate 243,497 of NW_024881883.1, forward strand.
GATTTTCAAAATTATTTGACCATATGATTGCCTGTACATTTCTCAGTCTTCTCACCGAATTTGACGCGAATCTAATATAATCAGCGGTAAGGAGCGCGATGTAAAGACGGAACCGTCCCGCCCCGGCACAGTCTACAATTCAGGCGGCGCGTAACGGCTAGCGCCGGCCGCCGCGCCGCCGCGCCGCCGAGGCGGCAGGATGTTTGACTTTACACCGCTATAACTAGAAAAGTTGTGAACCGATTTTCTTACTTCTTCCACGAGAAGATCCGCAATTCAATTCTGGACAGGTAGCCGAAATTTCACGTTGATATTATGCTTGCGGCGCGAGTTATTGGCGAAAAACAGGAGGGGTGGGCGAAATCCGCCCCCCCCCTTCCACTGCGCGTGTTAAGGTGTTGACCTCGGGTCAAGGTCAGGTTAGAGCCCCCCAGATCACGAAGTTGGTCGAAGGAGGTCATGTTGCATATCATTCGATTCGGCAGGTCTTCCTGAGTCCATTGGTGGCTTTCCCGACTCGCTAGCTCAATTTGATCAGGAGTTATTGACGAAAAACTCTTATTATCCTAGTGACGTCATAAATGACGTCACGTAAGGCCAATAATGCAAGAGTGAAGCATCGAACCTTGCAAGGAGTGCATGAAATCACGATTCCGTGTGCTTGAGATAGTTAATTAGGCTGGAGCCTGTTCGGCCGCGCCGCCCCCCACCTTGGTCAGGTCACGCCGGGCGGCCGACTAGACATGTTCAAAGCTGAATTGACGGCAAATAGGCAAAAAGTGGCAGCTGAAACTTGCTCGCTTATGTTCAGAAATGTGCGGAGATTTCAGCCATGCCCTATTCGTCATATCCATTTTTATCCATTTTGACATTTTCCAACTTCTTTATGAAATACTATTGTGAGAACGATACACATGCAGGGCTCCTGTTCTAACTCATTAAACTCAGAAACCATTCATTGAAAAGCTACCATGATAGCAGAAACAGCTTCATCATGAATTGTGCTATCCGGTGATATGCTATTTTCTCATATATCTTCTCGAAGCTTCCGTAAAATTTACATTGAAAACTGGACATATTTCTCAGTACCATAGCCCGATTTCAGGAACCGGAGCGTGGGTCAACTTTCGGCAGGAATATAAGTCCTCAAATGATAAAGTGGCTTAAAAATAAGGTTCTATCCGATAACTTCGGATAATTGCCTACCCATTGATAGGTATAAATAACAGTTTATCGAAAGTCGGGTTTTTGATTAAATTCGCGCTAATCTGGTATTCGGCAAGACCGTGCGTCGGTGCGAAGTTGGCGCAGACCCCCGTCGGTGCGCGGGTTAAGTATGCGTTCGATAGAGTTATAGGGGGGAGCATTTGATTCCTTATCACCGAGAAAAAATATGATCTAAGAAAGTCGCTCACACGCCTCCTCATTTCAGAGGTTCGGGCGAGTCAATCGTGGTGCCAGATGGCGTATATAGTTGGACGGCAGTTCAGTACCATCAACGTGAGCCAACCACTAGGGCCAATCAAATGCAAAGGACCCCCTGGGGTGCCAGGCCTGCGTAACGTGCTTCATTCGATGCCGTTACTCCAGAAGGATGATTCTGCCGCTGAAAGGCTGAAGTCTTCTGGTGAATTGCTTTACGTAATCGCTGATGGCTGGCTGGGAGTTGCAGCACTAGCGTTACTATTGTTTTATATTGTTTGAGTTCTTGCAAGGCTATAATTTCTACCAAGTGCTTAACAATGCGGAGCACTTAGACAATACTTGACTTGAGATACATCTACTCATGACCAATTCAGACCAGGGCGGGGGATGCTGGTTGTGTACTTCGGTTTCGCATTTTAGCAGCTGAAGCAAACAAACTTTCATTGCCGCCAATTGTTTGTTGATCAAACACGTGAGTCAAGGCCACCAAAGGGCACGCAGGCACTGCTTTTCAGTTTGGAATCGCAACTTTTTATCCTCCCTTGAGAGTCAAACAGAATTGCTAAATATCGGTCGAGTTATTGCCAAGATGTGTCAGGTGTGCTGCCAAATCTTGGCGACCCGACTAGCGTTTACTAGACAGGCACAGCTGCACCCGTTTCGAACACTTCACAACATTCACTGCTATAGGAAAACACGGGCCGTAAAAACAGCACCCGGTTTTGCATTGAGGAACCAAAGCAAAGAAGAAAAACAACAGCTAATGGTAACCACTGACAATAGTCATGAAAGATTAAAGACAAGCCTAACCTGTTACAGCAGTGTTGTTGGGTGTAATGGTATCATCCAAGTCACGAATATCATTCATTGCTTGGAAATAGTATTACTCAGATTGGACAGAAATAGCCAACAACGTGGAAGTACGACATTCTTATGGTGGAGAGTAAGCCACGCCGCTTCGGTTCAGGAAGTGTTCACCTGGCTTCAAATTGAGCTTAAATTGTAAAAAGACAAAAGGATTACGGCACGATTTCACCGCAACACCGTCCACTGCCGCATCAGCTAAGTTTCGTCTACAATACATGAACATCGTGCATGTACTGTATGTTTGTTTGTGAATGGCTCGTGTAGCGTTAGTACAGGTCCGCGACGAGGGATTACAGTCCTGAGTCGGCTTTCCAAGAGCGTGAGAGCTCGATGCTTTTTTACGAACGGAGCATCAGGCCGCATCTGATTAGTATCTGGCAGCTCGATCGAAGAATCGTTTGTACCCAAATATCCGCGAGACAAAGCAATAAATAATAATCGGCGTTCGACGGGCAGCTTGATGGGTCTGGTGAGATCATTCACAAACAGAGATTAAACCAAGACCATAAAATATTCAAAGCGAATTGATGTTGCTTAGTGCCACAATAAGATGGCTTTTGGTGTACCAATGGTAGCTTTACAGACCTAACTCACGACTGAACTAATTCTAGTTGCCTAAAATAAGGCTTTAATTGGACATCCACGCTCGTCAGTACAGCAACGACCGATGTGCGCATGAAAATGAGTGATGACGCATCTGAACTGCCATTTGTTAGCGAAATGAGAAACCCGAGCCCCTCAGTCTATGGAACCATAGTTCTGACTAGGTATACGATACATGCCAGCTCAGAGTTGGTCGCGAAACGACGCTTTTAATGAGGCCATTCGATGCAAGGCAGGAACTAGTTATAGTTTTGTTCGAAGATTTTGCAAATTTATGGAGATTGATCAGATACTAATGTTTCGAAGCGGGCGAAAACATATTCGTTGCTTTGAGCGCATGTATGCACCATATATAAGTTTAGCGACTGTCATGAAAATAAGACATCACAATATTTTCATTTTCAGTCGAGGTTACACAAAATAAAATTCGTTTTAAAAGAAGAGCCCTGTGTGCCATGGCTCAGTATATTTTCTGACGGGCGTCCCTGAAAATGATGCGAGTTATCAGAGTGCGTAAATATTTAATGAGAGAGCCTAGCCAGGCATCGTGAGGAAAACTTCTGGCAGCTGTAAGTTAGATCACTTGGCAAACTGTGTGCCAATCCGATAAAGTAATGGTATCAATTCCAGTAATCTGGTCACCCTGTTATTGAATTTGCGCTTCATTTACACTTGCCAATAATCTGATGTTAATTAATTTGTTTCCAATGGAGATGAAATGTAATTATTGGAGGGCAGTGCGGCGCACGTAAGCTCAGTTAACAAACGTATAGTAAACAATATGAGAATAATAGTTTCACGGAGCCTGGCACTGGGGTTGTGTTGCTGAGCAATGTAGTTGATGTCAAGAGCAAGCTACCCAAATAATAAGACGTAATTTAGCGTATACGTTTTCATTTCAACATCGTTTTTAATAGAACGAGGAGCTAACCAAATAATGGGACATAAGTTAGCGTATACGTTTTCATTTCAACATCGTTTTTAATAGAACGAGGAGCTAGCCAAATAATGGGACATAAGTTAGCGTATGCGTTTTCATTTCAACATCGTTTTTAATGTCTCATTATTTCACGCCGAAAGCTGTTCATTCGACAGCACCTTGGGCTTGTTAGGTACCCAAATCAAATACCTTTTCCTCGGCCTTTGGCCGACCGTTCAACCACATTGGCCAAGTCCAGGCTGTGCTTTTTTTTTAGCTCAGGCTACCTGGGTCTCGCTGCATAATGAAATCGGCGCGCACCACTGGAAGTCTAGCTCACATTATGAGTTCCGAAAGCCTTTTCAGGATTCTCTGGTGCAGAAAAGTTCAAAGGTTCAAACACGATCGGCGTTTGTTGACTGTCTGATAGAGATTTGACCGATTATAGCCACCAGGCTTAAATGTTGGTAGTCTGATAGGATTTAGTAACGCTACGAGCACCGGAAGCTTCGTCATAATGGCTTCCTGTGGCAGTCAAATCCCTAGATAAACGAAGTTTAAAATGAGGTTGTATTGTATTTTGTTGTACGACGGCCCAGTTAACATCTACAAAGAAATGTAATTAAAGGAAGGGTGCCACCTTTTGGACACAACGCAGTTTTTACAAGATTAGCCTCACATGAACCTAAAAACCGGCTTCACTTACCTATGCTCGAGACGGTCAGCATTGAATCCGCACGTGAAGTTATCATTTGCGAGTTTTGCTGCCAGCATTCGGGCAGGCAAAAATCTTCAGCACTATTTCCTCGTCGTGTTAAGGGTATTTTATAAAACATGAATTCAGCAAAGGTATGTATAAAAGTTATACTTTTGAAGCATGTTTTATCATTTTGAAAGGGTATATTTTTTCTTTATGGTATACACTTAAGTTTTAAAATTTTAATTGGGAAGTTTTTCTAGTAAGTTGCATGAAGGGTGAAGGGTTCCATAGATCTCTTAAGCATTGTAAAGGAAAAACCTTTACTCGACTTATTTGATGTTCTTTTGACGTATCTCCAGTTACCTACTTGGTTACCTACAACTTAGTTCAAATCATGTTATCTTCTTCCTTTTTATTTGTTCATCTTTTTGTCTCAGTTGCGCCATCAATGCAAATGGCAGAATGATATGTTGCCATGACAACAGGATATGCCAGCCGTCCTAGCTGCCACATCAAACGACCTTGAGTTGTAGTGGTGATATAAACAACGATCTTTTTTTTGGCCAATGTATTAAATGCAATGTTTCGGTTTTTTGTATATTGTGGACGCGCTAACCACGTCTAAAAATTCAAATAAGTAAAATAGATTCATAGAACAAAAATTTCGGAAGGTGGCACCCTTCCTTTAAGGAAGCGGCCAGAATGAATGGACTAGTTTCTTTTTACATTAAAATGACTTATTTGATGTATATCAGTAATAATGCTTTAACCCTAGAACGCCTAGGGGGGGGGGTTGTATCAACCCCCCCCCCCTGAGGTTTTTTCGAAGTGCACGCTAAACGGCTTGTCGTAGCGGGCTGAAATTTTCAATACCCTCTAAGGCAACCTTTGCGCATCTTTTGCCGAAAAAAAAATTGATCGGGTCATGTCAGGTCACGGAGTTATGACGTCATAAGAGGTACAGCCTCCGGCCGGATTTTCACAAACTGAGTGCCAACGCCCGACGTTTCCTGCCGGTGGTACGGACATCGGTAGATGGATCGTGATGAAACTTCCCATGCATGTTGGGGCAAGTATTGGCTATCATATGGTATAAGAAATTTGACCGGGTCAGGTCAGGTCACGGAGCTATGACGTCACAAGAGGAACAGCGTCCGGTACTATTTTTGAAAAGCGCCCGAACCACTATTTTGCTAATTCTTGTCACCTCAATGGGAATATGCAGCAATATTAGCTTCTATAGGGAGCAAATGGACCTCCCAAATCCAAAAATACAATCAGGTTTCAAAAATTTAAATTTTGATTTTTCGAATTTCTGCCGCCGACTGTGACCTTGCCGACTTCCGGCGCTCCCAACGCGCCATTTTTAGAGCTAGGGAAACGAAATACATACCAAACGATAGAGAATTGATCAAGGAACACGATAGTGAAGGTTTCAAGTCGATATCTCCCACCGTTTTGCCGCAATCGCCGCCGAAAGTTGAAAAAAGTCTATTTTTCCGAAAATTTGACCTTTGACCGGTCAAAAGTAGGTCAAATGTTGACCTAGGACCAAAAATATACCACCAATCGCGAGATCTCGTTGAGAGCAATCCGTTGGTTTTTTCCGCTAAGCTCTACGACCTTCCGTTTCGAAACGCCAGGGGGGGGGGTCGTAACAACCCCCCCCCCTGGTCGTTCGTGTTATGAGAAATGGCCTGGTCGTGCGAGGGTTAACAGAAAAATATTAGCGGAAGCACTTTAAATACACACCGGTATAGGTATCCGTACAAGGCACCAGAAAATTTAGCATATTCCTGTAATATGCCTGTAACTCAACTGTAGTCTGGCAAACCTAAGAAAAAATGGATTTAAAGTGTTTCGGTCATTGATGCATGTGCATTTATATTGTGAGAGCATATTTTCTCCAACTGTTCACACAAATTTCTCCAAGCCATACATTTCAAGTGCTCAAAATACGTGCAAAGTGATTCAGACGCTTTAAATCCGTTAGTTTCTTAGGCTTCCCCGACTATAATATGCAAACCCCAAATATATAAGGAAACTTGGCGTAAATAAATTATTCATATTCTTGGATATCCCGGGCTGGCTTGCATGTGAAACCAGAGCGCTTCTGGTGGCTGTCATATGAGGGGCACGCTACCCATGACTTCCGGCGTTCAGATGGAGCTATATGGGTCGCATCGATCACGAATCATGCTCACGAAACGCCCGCTGTGTCAGATCGTGTGTCATCAGTGTCAGAGTCTGTGTCAGTGTCAGAGCCAGTGTCAGAGGATCCAAATGACCTTCGCTGACACATGACAGCCTGTGATCGCCGCTCGCAGCATGGCTTCTGTTATGTGTGGCTCGATGCAGGGGCGGGGGTGCAGGCGGGGGCGGGGCAGGGGCGGGGGCGGGGCAATTCGAGCTGAGCTCTCTCGAGGGAACGCCGCACCACTTGGTATGCCGGCTACAAAGCCGAGCGTAACAGCTTTGCTGCCGACCGTGAATACGAAATGGTATGTTTAAAAATACCGCTTTGTTTTGGTTTCACAAATAATTCATGTAGTTATAGTTGTGTTGCTTTATTGAAGGAGCATTCGCTTTATCTTGAATGGTTTTTAGCACAGTTTTGAGAGACATTATGAATATAATAAGAGATATTAACCTTACTCTCATATTAGCCAAAAGATATAAAATTTCAAAAAGACAAAATACAGTTTCGGGAGCTTTCGGCTTTGCGCCTTTATCAACCGTTATGTATCAACCGTTATGTATACCGTTATGTTATACATAACGGTTGATAAAGGCGCGTATTTTGTCTTTTTGAAATTTTATATCTTTTGGCTAATATGAGAGCATTCGCTTTATATGCATCTCAGCATCATGTTCTGTGAAAGATACGTCAGACTGATGAAATAATAAAAAAAAAAATATGGCAAACGCTGTGAATGATTCGCTTCATCTGTACAGACGGGGGTTCAAAACTGTGGGACCGCAAGATCTCAAGAAGCCGTTTTGCAAATGCCTTGAACCTATTCGTGTCGAAGTAAGTATCCGATCTTGCACCCGATATCAACATCAATATCATCATGTTTCTTAGGAAAAAGGAATACACAGATTCAGCAAATTCAAGATAACCTAGCCCTAGTGCAAAGGTAGGACTGGACAGGCGCTTTATTCGTGGCGTCAGCTCTATTGAAAGAAGCAATGCACACACATAAACACAAGAACACCAAATAATTTAACACAAACTAAATCGCCGGTGCCTCCGTCACTTCACCGGATGCGAAGCGCATTTCCGGTGATCCGTAGAGCCCCGCTGCCGATGCCACTCCAACAAAGCGCGCCCGAACCCATCCTGCCTCATATGTTAAACAGTTCAAGTGCTCGGTTTTCACGCCTACGCTCGACCTGCCTTCAACTCCGAAATCGCAGCTCCCAGGAGGTCCTTCCAGCCGCCTCGGAAGCCAGGATCAAGCCGTCGCAAGCCGTCTCAAGCCTCTTCAAGCCGTCTTAGTTCCGCCGCCCCCGACCTTTCTTGTATTTCCACATCCGGCGGAATCAGGTGACCATGCAGGGTCGAGCCCGGCATAGCATTTCCCATAGCACTCAGGAAACGTCCGTCCTAATTTTCGACAGAATTTCAAACTCAAAAGCGCATTCTCAATTCTCCGGCACCATCAAGGTGACCCGGCGGCCGGACTTGCCACGGCTTCCGGACTTGCCGGTGTGGCCATCTACTCTATGCACGTAGTTCGAACTCGAATGTTGAAATTGGTGGGTGTTATATCTCGAATATTGATGTCCCATGAGGCAATGTCCGGCGGCGAAGAGGAAGCGATACGACCCAGTCTACATGTCTTCCATGATGAAGATCTCCGTGACCGGTCGCAGTGGATAGATTGCATGTCAAGATCATTCACGTCGAAGTCGGAAAGTGGTTGATTTTGACCTTCCGCCTGAAGAATATAATAATTTTCTCCTCAGGCGCCACGTTGCACAGGTGCTCGTTAGGATGCTCTTTCCTCTTTCTCCATCTCTCAGGATATGAGAATTGCCACAACTTGTCGATGTGGCAAGCACGACAGATTGGCAGGTGCGGTGCTTCATTATATATGTTACAGGCCGTATGAAAACTCAGTCCGTTTGCAAACGGCCTGGCCCGATTCAGGCCGTTTGCAAACGGGCTGGACAGCCCAGTCAGTATGCAAACGGACTGAAAAGTCAGGCCGTTTGAATACGGGCTGAAATTCCAGACTGTATGCAAACCGCCTGAAATTTCAGGCCGTTTGCAGACCGTCTAGGCCGTATGACAACTTTCCAGACACCAGGCCGTTTGCAAACGGTCTAGGCATTTTGAAAACAATCTGGTCTGCATAAAGTTACAGCTGGACAATGTTGAGTTTGTTGAAGCACGACCGTTTCATGACATTACAAGGCACCATGAAATCCTGAGGTGCATTCGGCATCCGGAAAAATATTGTCACTCGGATATTCTCCGTCGGAAAATTATTGTTGAGCGCCTATATTCAGTATGTCTTGTTATCGCGATACCGTTCGTGATCCCCGATGATTCTCGCTAGTTCCGGAAAATTATCCATCATTTTCCCGATGACGAATGCAGGCCTGGTCAGGAAGAGATTAGCAGAACTGAGACCCGGCCCGTATAGCGCCCGGTCGACCCGGGCTTCCCCCGGACTTCAAAGTTTCGCCTTCCACCGCAATGGTCAAGTATTGCCGGCGTACGCCACCGGCCAGCCGCCGGCGGTCGACCGGGCGCGGTGAGGACTCTTATGTGAACCAGTGGCGCGGGAACTTCTTCCAGACTGGGGGGGGGGGGGGGGCTGAACCATAATAGAGATCAACCTAGGGTACCCCCAAATATATTTTTCTAACCGGTTTTAGGCCACTTATTTTTCAGACCTTGGCCTTTTCAACACAAAAAAAAAACGAAAATATTTGCAAAAAAGTCCGCTATTCCTTCTCAGCTGAGTGAAGAAACTACCGTTTTGGCAGCCTGGAATAAAGGTTTTAATCTGCCAAATGAGTTGCCGAGCCAGTGAAAGAGGTGGATTTTTCACTAACATGTTTTCTTCCTTTGCGACCCACAACCCCTAAGTAGGGGAGGACAAGCTGCCCCAACGGTTCCTGACCTCATGAAAAGTTGTGGGGCACCGCCCCCACAGCCCCAGAGCTGTAGGAGCAAGCTTCCCCCACTGCCCCCTCCCCGGTTCCCGCGCCTATGTATGAATCTATGAAATTATGTTGGTAGATTTCCGATTTTGATTCCTCCAGCGGGGGGGAGGGGGGCTCAAGCACATTACGAGCCCCCCCCCAGCCGAAAAGTTGGAGGGGCTCAGCCCCGCTAGCCCCCCCCCCCCCCCGGTTCCCGCGCCACTTATGTGAACTCTGATGTCCATTGCGCGCTCCGGCGTTTTATGCCACAAAATAATCGGTGAGTCTTGTAGTGATACGTTTCACCAGACCTCACCAGTAGTGGCTTCACCAGGCTCCATCAACTGGATGGCCGTACACAGGCGGACCGTGAACTTGTATAATTAGTAATATTGTCGAAAAACGGCCGGGCCGAGCATCAGCACAGTAAGAAAATGTTCGACGTATGTAGACGAGTCATTCGGCATGGAATGCGCAAGCATTCACATGGATGCAACCTGATCATCGACCAACCTGGATCCATTAAGTTCAATCTTCAGAGGCTGTTGTAGTTCGCCAGACCTTTTGAAAACTGACTAGGCCGTTTTCAAACTGTCTAGGCCGTTTCAAACTGCCTAGGCCGTTTTCATACGGCCTGATATTTCAGGCGGTTTGCAAACGGCCGGCTTTTTCAGGCCGTTTTCAAACGGCCTGACTGGGCCAGGCCGTTTGCAAACGGACTGGGTTTTCATACGGTCTGTAACATATACAAGTACCGGCGACGACAAATAGTTGGACCCTCGTCACTTTGTTTGGCCACGTGTAGCTAGTTATCACGGCCTGTCAACCTTACGGATTTCACACCCGTCCAGTTGATGATGCTGCAATGATGCAGCTCACGTCCTAGTCTACTATCCTCGAGGGACCACCCGGCTGAGGTGTTGGCCAACGGCCCTCGTCCCCGGCTGCCCCAGAGCCAACTGGCCCCCAGTCATATCGGACCGGCGCTTTGGGTACCGTTTTGGCAGTCCTGCCAGCTCAGAGTAAAGCTCTGCGCTCTATAGATTTGAGTACTACTCTTAACTACTTTGGTGTCCTAATTACCCCCTATGCGCATTTTGAAAGGCTATTCTTTCACCACTGCCGGGCCAGCCGCTAGCCGTCCCGGGGTCAGGTCACTTTGTCATTGTTTTGGGCACCATCAGGACAATATTGCGCTTTGGTCAATGACGGTCAAGTGACGTTGCGGATTATTGTATCTCATTCCAAGGATGTTCATTTTCCTACCAATTTCAAATGCGGATGTGCTTATTTTCTACCCGTCAAGAGTTCTGCAAACTCTGTTAAACTCGGGTTAGCAAATACAGTGTTTGATGGGATTACGAACATCCACTATTTCTGCTTCAGTCTGAACGAATCCTGCTAACTTAATTGGCAAGAAGCATTTCAGTACAAACAAGGCTCAATAGTACGCAGTCATATTCAGAAATGTTGACACAATTCAATTCTCATTTGCTTAAGAACCCTCTGTCGGATATGACGGAAGAGATAGCTAAACTTCAGCTTACGGTATAGAGAAATGCAAAATAGACAGTACAATATGGAGAGTTCAAACAGCTTGAATAGCATTTAATTTCTACATTAATTCAAAGTACTAGCTAGGATGATAAGGAAGAAAAGACGTAAATGAAGGCTATTAAGTGGTAGGCTCATCCTTCTTACTTGATTAAAAAACTTGTGAGCGAGAACAGATAAAAAGCCCTCAGCAGACTGCGTAGTAGGCATTCTATTTTCAACAAAACCGATAATTACTCAAAGGCTATGCTATCAGTCGGTCGGAACTCACTTCAAATAGATGCGCCATGCTCCACTCCTTCGATTGGGTATATCACTAAACAAAGTATACGCCTTGTGTCTATGTGGCAGCAAAATGAAAAATATTGTTTATCGGGCAAATATAAACTTTTGGGTTTGTTGCCAAACTGGATGGAAACTGAATAAGATGATAATGCCAATCTAAGGTGCGGTATCTCGCGCATCTTGCTGTTACGATTTTCGAGTGACCGATAGCATAATATTCGCGTTATTCTCGGTTTTGTCGTAAAAAGAATACCTACCACGCAGTTTGCTGAGGGCTGTATATTCCTCTCTAAAGAGTGTAATTTTATGACGTAATTTTTTTTTATTTCAGATTGATATATCTACTAAACGCAAGCAAATTTTCGAAGAAATTCTACCGGCGTGCTAATGCTAAATCCCTTATCAAGTGCCAGTGCAACTCTTCCAATGTGGAATGACCATTTTTCTGGTATACTGAATTCAGTTTGTGATGATACGTTAAAGGAATCTGTACTTCATCGAGTGAGAGAGAACATGGGTGTTGTGCATAACATTTCTGTGCAGGAAGTGTCTAACTCTTTGCGAGACCTGGCGTCAGGACGGAGCAGTGGTCATGATGGCTTAAGTGCAGAGCACTTTAAGCACGCTGGTCATATGTGTCTCACCCACTTGTCCTTGTGTTTCACCATGATGTTAAAACATGGCTACCTGCCCAAAAGTTTGACCAAAGTTGTGATTGTTCCCATAGTGAAGGACAAAACTGGGAATATTTCTGATAAGGATAATTACCGACCGATTGCCTTAGCGAGTGTCAGCTCCAAAGTGCTGGAGTCAATCGTTTTAAATCGTAGCCGTGACGTCTTTTGTACCAGTGACCATCAGTTTGGTTTTAAGCCGTCACACTCTACTGACATGGCCATATATGCTGTAAAGGAATTATCTGAGTACTACTTGCGAAACAATAGCCCAGTGTTCTTGTGCTTTCTTGATGCTAAAAAGGCGTTTGATCGAGTGAATCATTGGAAATTGTTTGACAAGCTTTTGCGTAGGGGAATGGATGCTTGCCTTGTAAATCTTCTCGTGGAATGGTATGGTACACAATCATTTCATACGCAATGGGGACAGTACGTTACAAGTGGCTTCACTGTTTGCAATGGGGTCAGACAGGGGGGCATTCTTTCACCATTTTTGTTTAATCTGTATGTTGATTCTTTGTCTGTGAGCCTTGATAACACTGGTGTTGGCTGTCGCTACCTAGGTAGTATGAACCACATAGCATATGCTGATGATATGATTCTTTTGTCACCCACGCCGTTTGGCCTTCAGGTCCTACTAAACACATGTGAAAAATATGCGAATGAACATGACATTGTTTATAATACGAAAAAGACTGTGTGTATGTGCTTGCGCCCAAAAATGTTCAAGAATATGTGTTTGCCACAGCTTACTCTTTGCGGTGAAACTCTGAAATATGTGAATAGCTATAAATATTTAGGTTTTAATATTTGTGAAGACTCAACTGACAATTTGGAAATCCAGCAGCAATATCGTTTACTGTGCTGTCGAACGAACTCGCTGATTCGGAAATTCTCGATGTGCTCGTATCAGGTAAAGAAGTTTCTGTATATGTCCTATTGTGCCACTGTATATTGCCTTCACCTTTGGCACGTGTTCAATGTGTCTGTTATCAACAAGTTTAAGGTTTGCCTGAATAATGCTGCTCGAATGTTTTTTGGCTACGAGAGATTCTGTAGTGCTTCTGCAATGCATGTTCGCGAAGGCATTGATAGCTTTGATGTTATGTTCAGAAAGTCATCATGGATATTTCTCCGAAGGCTCGGTTTGACCAAAAACACTGTTTTGAGCGCTCTTGTGAACAGTGATGTGAGCATACGCTCTAGATATAGGGCTGTGTGGAATCGGGCACTGTTGGCAGTGTAAAGTGGTTCTGTCTCATTTACAATTGGACCATGAGTCCGTAAATACAGTTCTCTCTCTCTCTCTCTCTCTCTCTTCCCAGAAATGCATGCGATTCACAGGAAATAAATCCCTTGCAATTATCGTAATGATCATTTCCGGTGATAATTAGCATGTTCCATGCTGCCTGGAGGAAGCCCCAGGAAACCAAGTCGTCTGACTGAGGCCGGCGTAAAGGCCCCTGACCAGAGCCAGCCGTTCTCATTAGTCCCTGGCCCACCACTAACGACTGGTGGCCGGGGTTTCCTTCGTCTAAGATTTCCTTCGTCTGATGGAAGTCACGCATCGCAGCCCTGGCGATCGATCGACTGATCATGTACACTACCCTACTGGGAGAAGAGGAGGTGAACATGGCAGAGTCTGTGCCCGTACAACGGCAAATAAGCTTAAATATAGTGAGTTTGGTGGTCATATTAAAGGGACCCTCCCACCTTCAAAAAAGTTTATGAATTGGCATGAAAGTGATGTCGCTCGGTTCAGAAAGAGCGAAAACGAATATCTACCAAATTTCACCGAAAAATATTCACCGGTTTTCAAGATATTAGACTTTTACTTTTGTTAACTTTTTTGGGATCTCCGCTGTTTCTAGCGACTTTATTTTAGAAGTGCGGCGTTTGCGGCAGATGTTGCGCGCAAATAGCATATACCACCGCGTGCTACAAAACGTTTTAGTCAAACATTTAAAAATCGTTAGATATTTGCGCTGACGTCACACATTCAGAGGGGTATTCCTAAGCATTAGCCCCTCTGAATCAAAATGCTGCAATTTTGAAATTCAATATTTCCGATTTAAGGCATTTCTCGATGTTGTGAGTGCCGAAACCGGTAATTGTGAGCCAGGGACCCCATTTTGGCTATCTCAACTCAAATCTAATGTTAAGGTGGGAGGGTCCCTTTAAGCAACTAACTATGCTTGGGGCGGAGACTCGTGCTCATATGTTATCAGGGTGAATGTTGTTTGAGCTGCTACGCTTGCATGCACTTCGTCTAAAGTGGACAAACGGTGTTTTTCCTTATAGGCAACCGAGTTTCCATGGATGATGGAATTTAGATAATACACCTCAAGGGATTAGATATTCAGAATTTAGAAGAACAAGCGACCAGCCTTGATCACACTGGACCTTAAATAATTACATTTTGACAACATTTGGGCACCACCATCCATGCTAGTGGTGTCAATCGGTTACCGAAAATTTCGGTTACCGAAAAGATATGCTGACCGATTCGGTAATTGGTCGGTCAGGCCCCCTCGAAATCGGACACTTTCGGTCACCCTGCCAGTGAAACCATTTTCAAAAAGAAACTACATTTTTGCCTAGTTAACCCGCGCCCGGCTGGGGGTCCTGGATTTCCACGCCCTGCTGGGGGGGGGTGTCTGAACACCCCCCCTTCTAACTCGGCTCCTGGGCCACGTAGCGAAACGCGGAAGGCGGCGTTCGAAAGAGCGTCAAAAATAATGACGAAATCACTTCGGTCAATTTTTTGGTCAGGTCAAAGGTCAGGTCACCAGAGGTCATTGAAGGCAAAATTTCGCCGATTTCCAGGTCGAATGTCGAAAATTTCCAAGAAGCCAACGCATAACTCGGGAACCAATAGAGCTACAGCGCCGCGGAAAAGCGCATTCGATAGCCCTATTAACGCCCTTTCTGAGTAATTTTCTCAGATTTGACCTAACGTCAACGGTTTTGCCTGCAGGGGGCAAAAACTGCAAAAATAGCCGATTTTTTCGGAAATAGTTTTTCTGCAATAACTTTTGACCCAAGCCTTGTACGAGCTTACTTTTACCGGCATCGTGTTCCTCTCGTCAAGACGCATCGAATGAACTATAACTTGACCTTGAAAGGTCAACTTGAAAATTTGACCTCAGGTCAAGGTCATGACCTGACCGGAAAGGGTCATGTTGCATATCAGTCGATCCGTATCGTCGAGATGAACACATCTAAGGCGTTTTCATCGCTCTAGCATGCCTCTATCAAAAGTTATTTGCGAAAAACTGTTAGATACTATTCGTGACCTAAGATGACCTCAGGGCATAAACAAGGGTCACGGACACCATTTTCATGTTCAATGTGTCTAAACCACTTGTAATTCGGTGTTTGGGAGTGTTTATAATGTCTTTCGTCCAAAAGAGGCGCATTTCAATTTTCTCCCATTGACTTATAATGGGGAGGTCGCAAAATTGACCTGACCTAAGGTCATCGATATCAAAATTCTGAGATATACATTTTGTACGTGCTATCGCTCTTAGCAATCGCTGAAAGTTTCAAAGCGATCGGTCACTCGGTGTAGCTATGACAGACATTGAAACTTTTTATGAGGTGAGGTCACTTCAAGTGACCTGGTGACCTGACCTTGAATGACCTAGGTCTGAAATTTTCACAACATGTGTAGAATTGATGTATGATAAGGTGTACCAAAAACGGCGGCGCTCCGCGCCGCCGTTTTTGAGATATTCGCGAAAAACCACAAGGGGGGGTGTTCAAACACCCCCCCCCAGCAGGGCGCGGGATAAAATGAAATTTATTGGGATGTTAATGATAAAGAGTTGCAAAATTTCCCCCAAAGGCTACAAGAGATGCCACATTTTGGCAACTTCATTAGCAATCCCACCCAGCAGGCAGCAGCCACCCATTGTCCAACCACAACTACAAGCAGGCTGATTTTGACTCAGTTGGCCCCACCAGTACACACAATTTTGAAACTCAATTCCAGTCTAACTGTTATGATATCACCTGTAATCAAAGAAGTATTGCCATCATTATACAGTCATCAACCACTGGGACAGATGGAGATACCAGCGAAACAAAGTAACGCAGCTTAATAGACGGTTAAAAAATGCATACATGCAGAACG
Organism: Amphibalanus amphitrite; assembly: GCF_019059575.1. Classification (NCBI taxonomy): domain Eukaryota; kingdom Metazoa; phylum Arthropoda; class Thecostraca; order Balanomorpha; family Balanidae; genus Amphibalanus; species Amphibalanus amphitrite. The sequence continues at coordinate 259,819 of NW_024881883.1, forward strand.
AAGTTAAAAAACTACTGGTGTTGAAGCCCAATCCGTTAAAATATCACCAGACATTGCGTAAGCTAATGGGAAAATCCAGAACTGACATAATTCCACCGCTAGAAACACCAAATGGCGACATTATCACAACGGACCCCGAAAAAGCAGCAATACTTAACAACCACTTTGCCGCCCAATCGACACTCAACATTTCAGACTCGCAGCAGCTTCCAGATATTACACCCGAACAAATAGCCACACCTAATCTCGAAAACATCCGGACAAGTGAAAGGGAGGTATTACAACTGTTGAACAGTCTTAACGTCAACAAATCAACTGGCCCAGATGAAATTCCTGTGAGATTATTGAAAATGACAGCTCTTTTAATTGCAGAACCTTTGTCTCGTTTATTTAACAAATCACTTGCAGAAGGCAAATTTCCATCAACATTTAAAGCTGCCCACATAACACCTATCTACAAGAATAAAGGATCCCCCTCAGATTTTACTTGTTATAGACCAATTAGTATCTTATCAGCTCTTTCAAAGGTATTCGAAAAAATAGTTTACAGAAAAATGTATTCTCACTTTATAGAAAACTCACTCCTCACGGAAAAACAAAGTGGTTATAGAGAAAATCACAGCACTGAACAACAACTTCTTTATCTAACAAACAACATGTATAAATCGTTAGACACAGGAAAACAATTCACAGCTATCTTTTTGGACATTGCAAAGTACTTTGACAAAATTTGGCATAAAGGCTTGTTATTCAAATGCGAACATGATTTTGGAATAACTGGAAAACTTTTAGAATGGTTGGAGTCATATCTCAAAAACCGTATTCAAATGGTACGCATAAACAACACACTGTCAGAACCACAGACCATAAATGCAGGATGCCCGCAGGGCTCCGTCCTCGGACCACTTTTAGCTCTTATCTATCTTGACGGCCTTTCAAAGCAGACACAGCACAATATTTTATTTTTCGCTGACGACACATCACTTTATGCCTCACACTCAGAAACTGACTTACGCGAAACAGAACAATCGCTCCAAAAAGACCTGGACTCTATTTTCGAATACGGAAGAAATTGGGCTATCACTTTCAACGCCGACAAAACAGTGCAACAAACATTCACTCACAGACAACATTCCAAAATGCCACCGACTCTTTCGTTCGGAGGGAAAGCAATACCACTAGCAAAATCACACAAACATCTCGGTTTAATTTTCTCTGACGATCTTCGCTTTCATTGTCATATTAACGAAATATGCAAAAAAGTTAACATATCCCTCAGTCCATTGTATCCTATTGCACAACATTTGCCAAGACCCATCCTTCACCAAATATATACTACCTATGTAAGACCACACTTTGACTATTGTGACACTGTTTACGACGGACATATCACAGTACAGGACACGACACGACTGGAGACATTGCAAAACAGAGCGGCTAGACTGACGACAGGAGCACTCTTTAGAACACCCTCCGACAAATTACGACTCGAGACAGGATGGGACAGACTAACGACAAGAAGACGCATTCATAGATTGTCACTATATCACAAACTCGTTAAATCGAAACCAATTTTACCGAAGTACATACAAGAACTTATAACAAACACAAGGGTGACAGATACACAGTTGGTTTTAAGAAATGCCCATGACCACACGATCCAACGTCCGAAAACATCATCATATCAACGATCATTCTTTATCACCACAAGCAAAGAGTACAACGAACTACCGGCAACATTTAAATCCTTATCCATAGTAGAATTCAAAAAACACATTGTACACCATATTGGCTCCCCCCAGCCACCAAAATACTACTCGTTTGGGTCAAAGACAGGCAACATCCTACATTCGCGACTAAGAAATGGAATGTCCGATTTAAATTCACAACAATTTAACATTCAAAAACAAGATTCTCCGGCATGCCCTTGTGGTCACAGCATAGAAAGCCTTCGTCATTTCATCACAGCATGTCCATTGTTTTTACCTCAAAGACGCATCCTTTACCAAAAAGTATCGCAAACACTCCATACTAACTTTCATGAATACCAAACTAATAAAAAATTGGAAATCCTTCTTCATGGCACCAACCTAAATAGTGGCGACGGCCGGGCGGTGGCTCAACACTTCCAAACGTTCTTACTTAATTCTGGGCGCTTTACAATCCCAACACTCTGACTATTTAATTACGAGGCGGGATGGGCGTGTCTCGGTGGGGTGGCGTCGGCAACGGGGCTCTCTGGACAACCTCTAATGCGCGACGCGTTCGGCTTGGTGGCGGCGACCGGCGATTTAGTTTGTTTTAATCCATTTTAAGTTCTTGTATATGTGTGTATGTGTTTATTTGCTTGTATGTTCTTTAACAGAGCTGGTGCCTCGAATTAAGCACTTTCGAGTGCTTTTGCACCAGTTCTTACTTATCTTGATTTTGTGTATTCTTTTGTTTCTTAATAAACGTGATGATCAAAAATGCAAGGACAAAAAGAACATGAATTACTGAAATGTGTTTCTGAAGACTGGACAGTTAGCACTTAGCACTTAGCAGTCATCACATTTACATTTCACAGGTGTTCTACTATTACACATTCTCCTTAAATATTGCAGGTACCAACCAAATGTTTGAAATCTAGATGACCACAACATAAACACATAGGAATATTTCCACATCATCTCCAAACACAAGATTATCAAGGATTTCGAAACAGATGCGCCATAACAGAGACTTTAAACCAGCTGATTAAGTTGCTGCAAAAAGGTTTTGGATTGTTACATGCTGCCTCGTGAATGATTTTATTGATGTAAATTATCTAACACGATATTGAATTCTAATGAAATCAACATTGTGAGTGTAATTCACTACAAGAAAATGAAATTCCCTTCAATAATTCAACCAAAAGGTCTTATAAATAAATATTACGTCATCATCTTACAACCTTTCGGTAGGGAAGAGAGGATCTTAAAAGTCAATCCTTGGTTCTTCTATTATTTTGCGCCACTTTGTTTGTCTGCATAATGCATATTGTGTTTTCTTGTAAAGATAAGACAAAGTGCCAGTTTAATGAATTTTCATTCCATTTTGGGACGAAATTCAGGCTCAGAGCTACCTAATACCTGCCTTTTCAGCTGGATTTTCAGTGGCAACTTCTGACGCGAACTACTGTCAAATTCTTTGTAGAGTATCTCAGACCACATCTGAAGACTCGAGGCCTGCAGTTTCCAAGCAGTGTTGATGTGTTTTGTGGTGTTTTGATTCTGCCTTTTCTCCTAGGGAATGTTGTCATGAACATACCTATTACCAACCATTAGACTTACTAATTGATCGTGCTTTTGCAACATGACTGAGTATTCTTCCTTACATAGACCACAGTAGATTCTTGACGATTCTAATTAACCAAATCTGTGAAATGCTGAGGTCCATGTGTTCCTACCCGTAGCATTGTAATTTCTACCACAAAATGTATTTTGCAGTGGCTAAGAATATACATTCTTGGACGATACCGCGAAAACGAAATATTTCTATCGAGAGTTTTCAAAGGATTTCATGCACGAGGCCTTGGCCGAGTGCATGAAATTCTTTGAAAACTCGAGATAGAAATATTTCGTCGCGGTAGAGTCCTAGATAGAGGAGTCCTAGTAGAGTCCTGGCAGTTCTAATTACTTAGTGCAGCAAAGCTTACAAATTTTCTTTAAAACAGAAGCCCTCGATGAAATCAAGCTATCCAAGAAAACCATCCAAGAAAACGTCTCGCGCAAAGTTTCTTGGATGGCTGGATTGCATTCCTAATTCAATATACCCTGTTGCAAGACTGCATCAAACATACAGGAGTTGACTGAACTTGGACTGAAATGCTATTTCCCATTATTCTCCATCAGAATTTACCATATATTTTAATTTTGGGGTTGAGTAATAGCAAATAGAATTTCGGTCAAATTTCGGTCAAATTTTGGCTTGGGATGTTATCGGTCGGTATTCGGTCGGAAATTTTTCCCAAATTTTGGTTTCGGTCGGTATCGGTCAGACATTTTTTGGAAAATGACACCACTAATCCATGCACAGCAACGCGCATCAGAGTATGTATGCAAACTACACAACGTAGTAACTAAGCCATGCCTATTCTGTCGATTTTCACATACTCAAACGCTTATACTTCATCAAACCTGAGGCCCCAAATGTCAGGACAAAAGGTCACTCTGCCGTGCGCCGAAACGCGTCGGCCACTGTTGCTAGTCGACTCCCCTCCGTAGATGACTGTCGGAGCTTTCACATGACAGCTGACAGGGTCACATGACTGGCCAACTGTCATGAAATGATGGCATTCAAATTCGTGCGGTTTATGCAACGGTACGCCAGTGCGCGTGGCGCTTGAAGTGTAAATGTTCGAATCATTAGGTACTTTGATACAGCATGAATATCTTAAGTCACCATGAAAGGCTTGAAAATAAAAAAAAAATGTTATACATTTACATCGCCATATATGCGTAAACTTAAAACATGTAAAACGAACATTGATTCAAACAATGATAACTTCCACGAAGCTTTCTATCTAAATGAAACACCCTCGTATTTGACAGCTTCCAATTGGAGGAAATGCGATGCCTTCTAATCGCTCTCAAACCGAGAGCTCGAGTAAACATAATCTCCGGCAGTTCGGGGGATCTGGCGCAGCATCTCTGGGCCTGCTGAAGATCGGTTACGTAAGTTACAAATCGCGGGTAATATCCGACTCGCCGAAATCCTAGTTTGATGGATTATCATGCTGACTTTACCAAGAAAATGTAATTTTAACACGCATCGGCTTCTGTATTTCAGTACAATCGTTGAACCAACAACCACGAAGGTATATCTCATGATTGTGATGAGGTAAAACTGTTGAGTTTTGGTCGAGCCTATAAGTTTATAAGCAGGGAGCAGCCGTAGTGTTCGGGACAAGCCTTCCTGACCCAAACTCAGTCGAAGCGAATGAGTCGCATCCAATTCATTTTCTACAAAAAAAGCAAACATTTCTTACGAATAGCACTACCAGTACATAATGCCTAAATTCTAACGTCTGTTTTCTGTGCTAGCTACAGCGTGCAATATTACTTCTACTATCCTGGAGAACACGCTCACGGCTTTAGCCAACCACCGGCAAACAAAGCCTCATGTTCTTAGTGCGTAATTACGCAAGCCAAACCAACACTTGCTTTGTTCTAAAGGTGCCGCTTGCTCATCGCCACCCGGAGCCAAAGCCAATACCAATTGGCACCGCATTGCGGACTGGCTCTCTGCAGACTTAGCCAGCTGTCTCATCAAGTTCAGGGCATGACCTTGATCGACGCCACATGGGCGGCGCCTAATTGGCTGGACGGAACCGTAATGCGGCGCTGGGTCACGAGAAATGGGCCAAATCGTCGTCTGCTGGTTGAATACTGTTTGAAGAAAGTTAGCAGTGAATGGACAGTGGACACTCAAAAAGCTGGCTTGTTGTTCCAATAATAAGATAATAAGAAATGGTTGTTTTTTATTGCATTGATCAACGCATAGTAGAACGCAAGTGACTATTCCCCATATGCATAATAACTGTCGACGAATTCATGCCTTGTCCTCTGTATCATATTAAATGAATAATATATAAAAAGGTGCTTAACTACTAACTTAAAACGCGCACCGACGGGGGGCGGATATCCGCCCCCCCCCCTGAGGTTTTTCGCGAATAGCGGGAAAACCGCGGCGCTACGCGCCGCGAAATTTGGTACGACTATTCTCTCATCAATTTTACACATGCTGTGCGGTTTGAACCTCCTAACTTTAAAGGTCAGGTCACCAGGTCACTTTGAATGACCCAACCTCAAGTTACTTTTTTGCAACTTTGACACCGTGCCAGAGCTACAGTAGATGTCGGAGGCATTTGAAAGTCGCAGGATCTTATAAGGTCAATAGTAGCTACAATTTGTATATCTCGAAATTTTGATATCGATGACCTAAGGTCAGGTCAATTTTCGACCTCCCCATTATAGGTCAATGGGGGAAAAATCAACTCCCTGTTTTTACCACTAAAACGGGTCGGAATGGCCTCATAAACCATACATGGCCTCATATCCGATCAACCTTCACTACCTTGAGGTCTGTTTTGCTGTTGGGCAGCTGTAAGGTCATGTGACGTCATCAAAGGTCACCAGCGGTTTTTTGACAATAACTCCGTACAGTAACAAGATACAGCCACGCGGATGGTCTCATTGTGTTCAGCTCGTCAAGGCGCATCGAATGATATACATGATGACCTCGAGGTCACGTGACCTGAGGTCAACCTTTGACCTTGACCTTTCGAGGTCAACATATATATCATTCGATGCGGATTGACGAGAGGATCACGATGATGCCCTTAGTTTGTTCCTATATTGACTAGTTCGAAAGTTATTCGAGAAAAACTCTCCGTACCTAGCTCCACCATTTTGACTTTTTTGACCCCTGTGACGTCATCTCTGACCTGACCTGAAAATGACCTTAGTAAAAATTGTAGACCTTGTCCATGCGTATCCCTTGCCGTTTACCGCTTGTCGCTATCTTGCTTCGTTCTCGAGATCTCAGGGGGGCGGTCATCCGCCCCCCCCCCCCGTCGGTACGAAGTTGGTGCGCGGGTTAAAGTCACAAAAAACTTCGGGGATTTCTTTACTATTAGCTTTGTCGCAGTGGGCCTCTGGGGTCTTTTCAGGATATCTGACATCGCCTTTTGTTCAAATCACGGGAGCTTTCACTCTTTGCTTTTATTTTTTGTTTTCTGTAGTAGCTTCTCTGAACAAATATGGCCAGTTGGATTCCATGTAGTATCTCCTCCAACGATATCGCCGTGGCTTGGCTAAAACGAGATTTCCACTCAAACGCGGGTAGGCTGAGAGTGGAAAACTAATTCGCAGCGCTAAAAAGGAACAATTGATGACACACGATGGGTCAAACGAAAGAAATTGTGCTGTTATTATGTGACACTGCAGGTGGTGTGGTGTGGTGATGTCAATGCATCATTAAACCTGTTGTGATTTTTAAATTTATATTTTTGTTTTGAGGTCTCACTCTCTCTCTCCCTCTCTCTCACTCTCTCTCTCTCTCTCTCTCTCTCTCTCTCTCTCTCTCTCTCTCTCTCTCTCTCTCTCTCTCTCTCTCCCTATCTCTCTCTTGCTATCTCTTTTTTTCTCTCTCCCTATCTCTCTCTTGCTCTCTCTCTTTCTCTTTCTCTCCTTATCTCTCTCTCTCTCTCTCCCTCTCTTTCTCTTTCTCTCCTTATTTCTCTCCCTCACTCTCCTCCTCTCTTCCTCTTCCCCTCTCTCTTTCCCACCTTCTCCCTGCTCTTTCTCTCTGGAGGCATACCGTCATTCTACGCATGATAAACGACCTTTGGAATCTCCGTGAGCCATTCATCATTCCTTGGACAGGCCGCAGCCAGAGACCAGATGACCTGCGGACTCTGTTTCTTGAGTTTCTTTTAAAAAAAAATACCTTATTTAAAGCTCACATTCATGACCGGATAATTGCTGTTTCAATATTAGCATGTACAGGGTGGGGCAGCATAATCGGGAATGCTTTTTGGGCTCTGATCATGAGTATGCATGGCAGTATTTTGAAAAATTATATCATGGCAACGAAACGCCCAAAAGTTATGCATCATCTGACATGAATACATCCATGAGCATGCAACCTCCTGGAAAAGAGCAGCAAAATAGTTCGACGGTGCTCCAAGTGCTTCGCGCGCGCCCATAGACACTAATGTTAAACGAGCAAAGCAAGATGATTTTGTTTAAAACCCTGCAATGCCACGTGAAGGTTGCTTGACAGGTCAACATGTTATCACGGACAATAAGGGTTGTGTGGGAATACTCAGGACAAAAGATTAACGTAATCCTCGTAAAATAACTCTTAGCAGAGGACATACAGATGACTCGCTTGAAAATCAGGAAGAAGCTCTTGAGCACATTAAAAAGAAACAATGTTCAAAACTTCCGCGACCAAAAATCTCACCACCGACTGGAATACGATAAAAAAAGAATGGCATGCCATATAGGGGATTGTATCGAAAATATTCCAGCGGTCATGCGAAGTAAACATCCTGGTGGGGTAATGGTCCTATGGGTGGTCTTCAAGGGAGGTGCACGTGGTGCACCCTACTTCATCGAGCCCGGATAAAATGAGCACCTCTGGTAAATACATCCGCACTCTGGCAGACTCACGTGAAGCCGTCGGAAGAAAGGATCACTGACGGTTCACATCACGTCTTACGAGGACTCTGTCCGTGCTGGTACTGTAGTGAGGACGACATGTTATTGTGTAGGGCACCTCCAGCTGAGATGAACCAAAAACTTCTGGTCCTTCAACTCCGCAGATTTAAATCCGATCAAATTCTTTACATGGAGCGTCTTTTGGTAGAAGGTTAATGAACAACTTATCATCAGTAAAGACGGTCTTCAGTGCAAGGCACGAAGCTGATGGGCGATCATGGACAAGCAGGAGGCTGCACGTGCATGCGCGTGCTTTTGGACCCGCCTTGAGAAGGTCATCGACTCCGAGCCGAGGGCGGTCACATGGGATGAGGGATAGGTAAAAGGTGACCGATTGATGGGATGCTGCTAAAATAGTGCTTGGAGCCAGTGGCGGATCCAGGGGGGGGCTGCGGGGGCTGGCAGCCCCCACCCAAGGAAAACTGGCGCCACTGCGCCGAAGGCGCAGTGGCGCCAATTTTCAATTCGCAACTCATCGGAGTGCCGCATACTAGGACTAGGATGCAAAAATCAGTCGAATAACGTCGTTTCAGTACGCTCCGCACCGATATTTCCAATCTTGTGGTGACTAGCAGGCTCAATAAAAGTTACATCCGGTCATGCAAAAAATCTCTGAAAACTGCGACCGAAATGCGGCAAAATATAATATTCATTAAGTTATGCAATTATTTTGCAATACACCTAGGGATTCCGTCTAACATTTACCTCCCACTTGGTACATAATAACATACTCTTCTGAACTCATGCTTATTCATGGCTGGATTTCGTGTCACAGGGCATGTAAAAAATATCTGCTGCGGTTGGGATCTCTGTCACAAACTACCCAATACGTTTTCAGTCGCCGCTCGTCCACGTTTCTCTGGCTACCATCCACCGATGGATCATGGGAAAGAGTGGTTCCTAAAATCGTCATCGACGAGAGTCGAGAGATAGGCCTGGAAACTTCGGTGAAACTTGTTTTGTATCCAAACGTTGGTTGTTTACCTTTAAATGAAAAGGGAGGTAGGTAGAGATAATTTTAACAGACTCTGACTCCGAGCCGGTATCGGAGTCGAGGGATGCCAATGAACCGACTCCAACTCAGACTCCGATCAAAACTGCCGACTCCAACTGACGCAACCCTACGCAACTAACAAAAAAGATCCACGATGCGACTATGGCGCCCATCCGGGGCGTGGCGCCCAATTATGACCTGCAGCCCCTCCCCAGTGAAAATCCTGGATCCGCCACTGCTTGGAGCTGTATTTTTAAATTCATGACCAAATAATCCCGTTTGATATTTATTCCCGATTATGCTGCCCCACCCTGTAATGACAGTTGAGCGGTAAATAGTTGAATAAAACACGTGCGACATTTCGCGTCCGCCTCTATGTATATTTGACCTGACACTGCAACAATGATAAAACGCTAGTGTGACTACATTAGACAGAGTATCGATATTCTAGGTAATTAGTAGGCCAATTAAGACGCATTATCTTACGCGTCAGGTTTGCTAATCCGTAAACTAAACAATAAAGCGGTTCCTTGTCGGTTTCGCTTCTTCACAACCAATCAACGAAGATCATTTAGCAGGTAAACTCAGTGTATGACTCGCTGTTAAAAGGATGCACGAACTTTTAGTTTGAATCGCCTTACAGTGGCAAATAAAAACAACGCACAACATTTCCTTTGATTTATATAATGGGAAAAACTCGACGACAGACAGCGATGGTTCAAGATAACATCGATTGTTCAACTGGAAATCCGGGAGCGTGAGCTTTGTCCCGAAAACAACACCCTATCCGATATTGAGGTCTTATTGGTAAGCTCAAGGTGACTGTCAGACGAATGAACACGTTTGCCCGTGCTATGTTTGTTGCATATTGTCTGAGCTACTTGTTTGCCGTGTCCGTTTCACCTTGAAGGGTAACGCATCCTTCTCAATTCTCGGAAGTGTTCTGTCGATAATTTTGTTGTTGAGATGGATTGGACGGATCAGAAGAAACTTACGAAACTTACTGTAGAAGCATAGTCAAAAGACTCAAATCATATAAGGGATACAAATCAACAGAAACAAAGGAGAAGCAACTAAGTGATGAACTAGAAATGCAGAGATAAGAAAACAACCGGAGACGCTACCTGCAAACTGTATAACACTGTGCATGAGCCAGGAGCCTATATTTGATAAAAAGAAATTGTATTTGGACACACCTATCGTAATTCTGGCAGTATTTTTTTTTATTGAATCCAGGCCCCTGATGTCTCTCTTATCCCCAGAAGATCCATCATCACACAACAGGTCAACACCTCGCTCCACCCCCGCGTCCCGACTGCTGACACGCTCTGAGGCTATTTTTTATGTCTGACGGCCCACACTGAACGATTTAGTCCTATCATTTGTAGGTGCGGCTCCCACGCGAGAGCTGCAAATCTTGTAATGCCTCAAAGTGACATAATAACCCAGGAAGTCAGGCGATGATGAATCTTATTAACATGGAAATGACGTAATGCTGGCCTTCGTGGCCGGTTTTAGACCAGAGATGTCAAGACACTGCAACAAATGCGGATGAGTATAGCAAGATTCCATTCAAATCAGCGTCATAGACATGACCTCGACCGCAATGTTTAAATAACTCTCCGACTATCACAGCCAAATCAAATGAAATGCGAAATCGGCGGTGCCTGATGAATTGCAATTGAACATCACCATCAAAAAGAGCAAGCTAGCAAACAGTTTGCATCTCAAATCCCAAGAATTTATAAGAGTGGGAGTTGACACGCAACAACTGCTCATTTACGTGTTCCTAGCAGCTCATGGCAGCATATATCCCACGTGTGCCGCGCCCGTACGCCCGCTAGCCCTCACATATGGTGTTCATTCGCGATCGGATACACGCTCGTGATATACCTTGACGGACGCTTTCAGCTACGCCGTGCCTACGCCGGTGGCGTGCAGAATCTACGTCCTATCGCTCGGTCATGGACGCACTGATGCGCAATTTGGTGTGCTGCACAATGCTTTTAGTTGACGGCGCACAGTTACTTGTGTTATTTTCGGATGTGAAACAGAGCAGTAGTCTCGAGGATTGTATGCAGTCAACCTTGTGATTTTTTTCAGTAAAACTATTCCAGGATACAGGAACCTTTGTTGGTGGAATATACTCTGCAGTGAGCTGTATTATTTCCACCAGTGGAAACTATGTAAGTAGCTAACATTTCAGGCTTTTACTAGTTACATAGTCATCACTCAGGCCTCGCTTGAAATTGAGCTATATCGGTGGGAAACAGTTTGAAACAGTACCCTCACCATCTGACGGAAAAAATTGGCCACGCTGGCACTGACTTGCGGTAATGTATCACATCATCGGAGTTCCGCCAAAAGCAGCGCATTTCCTTGTGATGCGTAGGAAAAGGATAGGCACCAGTTGACCTGAGTCACCAAGCAATTAGATGACTCACTGGGCTCGTAGTTTCACATTGACGTTTCGGGCACAGATATGTTCCACCAGTTTGGGTTGTCCTGCACGTCTCATGCTGATGCTATAGGATCAGCATTGATTAGATGATCTAAACTGAACCATATCATTAATATTTCGAAGCCTTATCACCAATGGCCAAAAGGCCAACATGAAGTACGTGGTTAGAACAAAAGTAAAAAAGGAAATAGGTACATAGGACACAAATGTAATATGTAGATGAGTGACGACTATTTCATTCGGACTTTATCCATATGAAAAAGGTACTATAATGGACGATATCTTCGCTTTGATAACGTCAAACCCACCGACAGACGAGATGGCGAACGATTTAACACTCTGCCCACGTGTCCAAGACACGATCTTGCTGAGCACATCTCCACTTTGTGATAGCGATAACCAGCCCATCGTACACCATTATTTCATCATCTCTGTCCATTTTTCGGTCCGACAAAATGACGCCCAGATTTGAGCGACCCACAAACTCAGTACGGAACATCTAATGGATATTGGAAAGCTAATGGGTCAGCGCAGTCGGAAACGCACCGTCTAGTCCAAATTACATTAGCGAGCGAGAACGAAGCAGACGACTGTGACATGATGAGTTGAAGGCAGTTTGTAGGGTAGCTGGAAAGGTGACACATTAGGGACAGGTATTTTACGAGCTCGGCGACCTACATGCGATACACGTGAGCAGATTTGTCGCATGCGTTCGGCGATCTTTTAACAATAATCGGATTGCTAATGCTATACATCTTGACGCAGCTTTATCATTGTTCTGTTTGTGGTGTTCAGGGCATTCCATTACGGTCAAATACGGACAACACCTACGACACTGTCAGAACGATGCTATAGAGTTTGCATAAGCTGCAATAAAAATCAGGGTACCGTACCAAGTTCTGGTTTACATCGTAACACAGGTCACCAACAAAGCCCCTAATGTCACTCTGCTAAGTGCTCTAGCTCTGACTCGACCTCAAGTCGTTGTACCGTGTGCAATGACGCATCAGCCCTTCACCACAGCCATTTTTGCTTTTTTCTGGATTATTTGTCTTGCCTTCTGCACCAAGGAAAAAGCCAGAGTCGAAAAACAGGGTAGTCCAAACTTATAATTGTGCTTTAATTCAATAGCAAAAACAAATACTTCCAGCAACTGAACTAGGAGAAACAATTTGTTAGGCCATCAGCTGCGCTATAAAAGAATTGCAGCGATTCGTGGCTGTAGTTGAGAACCGACCGGATTGGTCTTAGGCTGAGCGAATGAGCCATTTATATCACTCTTTCTGTGACATTGCGGTAATCTGGAATCATGCCATTCTCTGAAACGCTCCGTTTTTTCTTATAATTATTTATAAAAACCGTCTTTTATCGATTTAGCATATTGAATGGCAGTTTAGTTTCTATTCTACATAGTTAGAATGACCGATGAGAGAGCGCTTTGTATTTCCAAACATTTCATCCAATTTCACCAAACATCACATCTCATGGCTCTTCCAGAACAGTGTTCCATGCCACTTTTATCAGACGCTCTCTCTCTCCCTCTCCCTCCCTCTCTCTCTCTCTCTCTTTCTCTCTCTCTCTCTCTCTCTCTCTCTCTCTCTCTCTCCCTCTCTCTCTCTCTCTCTCTCTCTCTCTCTCTCTCTCTCTCTCTCTCTCTCTCTCTCTCTCTCTCAATGTTTATACTTAAAATCACAATTATGTTGCGCAAACCTACCTTTGACCTTACCTTTGACCCGATCAGGGTGGAAAAAATCGGCAATGATTTGATTTCAGGAACACAAATCAGCAGGTTCCGTTTTGAAACCAGTTTCCTCTCAATTGTTGCATCAGTTCTCCAAGAAACGACTAACTACATCGAGTACGCCGTACAATCGCAACAGCAAAAGCGGATTAATATTTAATACCCCTTCATCATGCTATAGTTTGTTTTTTTTTTCAAAAGGACGCTGGCTCCAAGTATGTTTTTCGAACAAGCACGTGTTTTAGCCGCCAAAACGAGCAAAAACTGAACCTGAGAAAATCGAACGTCGACTAATTTTAACATGTGATTTCTTCCCGATAATTTCCATATGTGCATTTTGGAACCAGATATGGGAACAGTGGTGACGCCATGCTGTCGAACATGTATTGCAATGCAACGTATAACTATCATGGACGGAACCGCTTACTCGATTATGCTCGGCAACAGTGAAAAACTAAAGTTTCACCCAAATTCGTTGCCACTTGTCCCATTGCACGGACCTTTGGGTGCCTGCTGCCACCAGTGACGTCATCATAGTATGTTCATTTTTAAGAAACAATTTCCAGCTACTTACCGTGCACAATTTGAAATCGATTATTTTTTCGGTAAGAAATTCTTGGCCAGACACTGAAGCAGCCAAAACTCACGTGAGAGCTTCAATATTGCACTTTGAGCCAGCGTCCTTTTGAAATAAAACGAACTATAGTAAACAATTTCAGAAAAGTTCTGTATCTACTGGCCATGTCAGGATGCTGGATACTTCAGTACAGCTACACTGTGGAACATAACTAGACTGTAAAATCACAGTATTTGTGCACCACCCCATACAGTCCTACATTTAAGCCTCAATATGTAGTTTGAATGAAATAGCCTCAACGCAGGGAGCCCCGAGTAGATGTTTTTCGTTTTCCTGTGCATCAGAGATGGCTTAGTTCCAGCCTTTAAGTGGTTTCAGGCATACCAGTCATAGTCGAAGGTGTGTAAACAGATTAGAAAGCAGTAGCTCAGTTGCTCAGTACCGTCATTGAGCTGTTTTTGAAACGTCGGACGGTTGGGCCTCGCTTTGAACACCTTGTGTTTTGAAAGACGACGAATTCCATACGAAAGAGCACTTAGCATTTGTTATTCATGTGAGAAGCTGAAACCACGAGGGATTTTAAAAGGGTGCTTGATATTCAGATTGATACATCAGTCTCTCATTATATTACGATGGCTTTTTCGTAGAATATAAATATCTAATATTAGCGGCGTTTAGTGTTTACTCATAATCCTTTCCGTATTGCGATAGTTTAGAATTTATATTTATTTGGCACTGACAAACTGCTTACCAAATTAAAAAAAAAAAATACGATGCTAAAATGATTATTCAGCTTAACTTGTTTGTAAATGTATAAAAGTGGCCTAACACATTGCTGGAACCGCTGGCAACTAGGACAAAGACCATCATTCAAACTATTAAATGAATACCTACACTGCAGCGTAAAATGCGCGCAATAATTCCTAGAAAAATTCACCGATTTCAACATTCCGTCTGGAAGCGAAAGGATACCACTGCTACGTCCATGAATACAAATACGCTGTAGAACTGTCATACCTTGTCCTACGACGACAAGACAACACCACAAGAACGCCAAGAAACCTCAGCACAGGAGTGGAATTGAGTTGAGTTTGACGAGAGCTCCCCAAACAGGCAGTTGTGGCGCGTCATTCGTCATGCATGGCATGTATGCAAAGTACTTGATGTCTTACAAATATCCTTAGGCTAGATCTGCAAGAAGATTTGCGCCCTGCAAATATATTCAATGCAGTCACAATATGACATTACGTAGGTAAAGCTAAAAATAGGTAAGTCAAAGGCTTACGCAGATTGATGCGTTATTCCTATATCGACTTCATTGAAGCACAAACATAACAAAGGTATGGCAAGATCTTTTTCGTTCTAATTCGGCGTAATACCTAACTAGCAATGGATAGGAGCTATCGTTTAATAGTTTGTAATACTTAATTAAGAATACAACTAAATCACTGCCCCTTTTGATGAGAAGAATCGTCTAGGCTACACTTTTGGATGCTCATAAACAGCACATACACCTCCCTAAGATGCGGTTTCGTACAACTTACTCAGTGAATCATCTAATGAAAAGTGACTGTATTATCCAACATTAGTCAGACGGGAACGACCTCTGTGAAATTTACCGGGGATTTATAGATAAGCAGCGATAAGCCGCCAATTACAATTACGTCATTCGAATGGAGCATGCTCAGTATAGCACCTCTTCCTAAGAAGATTTTTCGTCACTTTATATGTGTGATGTGCAAAGCCGCAAATGTAATGCGATTTAACAAAGCTACATGTCTTTATTACCTCATTAATGCTAGATTATATGATAAGATTTATTCTCTCGCAGGATGGGCTCAAGTCCCACGGTTTATTTTGTGAATACCCAAATGCCTGCCTGACTGCCTGCCTGCCTGCCTGCCTGCCTGCCAGGGGTGGAGCTTCCTATACAGTTGACCAACTTATTTTGTTTTGTTTTTGTATTTTATTATTTTGTTTGTACAAAATAACTTTTCAAGTTATTTTGTCCCACCAATAAGCGTTTTGCCCCACCAACTTTAGCTCATTTCTAAGACTTTGTTGCTTTGCAAATTAATATTTTTCGCATTGATGATTGAAGAGCTTTGGAATATCTGTTCAATGCAAAATATTATATCTGTAATGATAGGAATTGATTCAGGGTGGCACTTTATTCAACCTCATAATAGGACACTGTGGGTTTGACGACTTTTTGCCCCACCAACTTCCCTGGAAAAGCTTCACCTGCCTGCCTGCCTGCCTGCCTGAGACTGACTGACTGACTGACTGACTGACTGACTGACTGACTGACTGACTGACTGACTGACTGACTGACTGACTGACTGACTGACTGACTGACAGGATAACCTCCTCTGACCAGCATTGGAAGGTAATGAATATATCAATGACGCGTCGTCTGAAAAAGGAATGGCTATCAGTATATGATAGTATTGCAAAAACTAAAGCACGTCCTATCCTACCACGGTACACGGTACACGATGAGTTAAGTTTGACGAACAGACAATAAAACAAGCGAACTTTGGTAAAGCCTATTGCGGTGCATAATTTATGCCAACTGTCTAATTCACGAAACAGCCATAAAATATCAATCAAGTGAACCATTTCGGCTTCCTGTTGGCAAAACCACCGGTCTCAAATTTATTAGGTCGTAAATCCTTCAGAAAAACGGAGAAGCTCCTCTAAACAGCTCCTCCGCAAAAACAACTTCTTGCGAAAGGCGCTTCTCGTGTCGGGCCAACGTCTGGTCCGTTTTATCCTATTGACAGTTACTCTCACCACCGAAGTACGGGAAATGACCTAACTAGCCAGATGGCTCGGTCTCTGCTTTTTATGAGGGTGGAATTTGTTCTAAATCTGCTTCCTTGGGTAAAATCGAGGGTTTCGGTCCGGTAGGTTTGTTTTGAAGTGAAGGCTACAGATATCGTCAGGCTTAATAAAGAGGTGTAACTCGTGTAATGTAAGAGTAGTCAAAACCGAGTCTGGTGGGCCTGAGTGAGTCTGATCGGAAGCGTAGACCAGGTATAAGGGTCAGTGCCCAAACAAACAAAAACGAAAGCACATCAAAACGCATTCATTTTCTAACAATACACACTACAGCAGTCTCAGCTGCAGCCCGGTTTGGAGTGCTATTCCTGTGCAGGGTCGCCGGGGCTGGGGTCATGGCACGGTTTGAAGGTCAGTTGGACACCGGTTTGGGGTCAGCCGGTCGCAGCGTTTCAGTCTCCTATGGAGCGCCGCTGGTCTGGTCTGTGTCCCATTTGGAGCACTGGCCGGGATCTGCCATGAAGTCGGATAGCGGAGTCTGGTGTGGCGCGGCTGGACTGCCGGTATCGCCCCCGTTTGGTTGACGCGGTTGCTAATTCAATGAGCAGGCTGCAGTCGTCTTTGGTTAGATGACGATTAGCTAGTCGTGGTGATCACAAGACGCGGGAGAACTGAATAGAACTACTGACCTGTCGAAAATGATGTCGCTAGGAATATAACAGATTAGCTTCTTCATACAGGGGACGGCATCAAGCTATTGGAATCTATTAGTAAAACATGTCTGATGCATCATGTCTCTGGAACGCTAGGCCAACATAAAAAGAAAAGATGGATTATAAGACGGCTCACACGGAGAAACATGGGTGGAGCTTTTCCAGGGAAGTCGGTGGGGCAAAAAGTCGTCAAACCCACAATGTCCGATTATATATGAAGTTGAATAAAATGTCACATTGAATCAATTCCCATCATTACAGACATAATATTTTGCGCTTAAACAGACATTCCAAAGCTCTTCAATGCGAAAAAGGTTAATTTGCAAAGCAACAAAGTCTTAGAAATCAGCTAAAGTTGGTGGGGCAAAATGGCAAGTTGGTGGGGCGGCTTAGGAAGCTCCGCCCCTGCGGAGAAGGTACACACTTGTGCCCTGTCAACAGCATCGCAGCATTGCCGAAGCGTTTGTAAACATTGGGGAGCCGAAGAAAAGAAGAATGATGTGGAACTGACAAAGCTACATGACACTCCCTGACACGGTTGAGAGGGCAGCCAGGATTCACCGAAATCGAAGTAGAAACTAGTCAGCTTAACAACTCTGAGAAGCTCCCGATATCGGCATCAATGCTTCAGTTTGAAAAACAAAAACCTGATTTGTGTCCAGCCAACGGATTAGCTTGCTGAAGATGGTGAGCAATTTTTTTCAAATAGTGCAGAAGCGGGGTTCAAGCCCATTGCTTAGCTGAATGTTCCATCGAATTTTACGAGAAACAGTATACTCTTGTTTAGTTTTTGCTTCTCAGCCGACGAATCGTTGAAAACTTGCATTTTACCTATCAAAGATAAAAGTGGTGCTTCACCCACATGCTACTAAAAGCACGTCTTGTCAAGACCGGTGCAATTATATATCTACAGTATACCCATTTTTATCAAAGACAGAAAACAATAGCTCAATTGTAAGGTTGGGACTCGTCAGTAAAACGTAGAAACCGCATACGCGGGTTTTACTATGCAGTTTCTACGTTCAATATTTCAGAAAAAAAACAAAGTTTTTTCCTGAAAAAAAGTTCCACGATAACAATAGAAAACTAAAATGAGTTGCCCACAAATGAGGAAGGCCCTAGAAACATTTAAGAATGATATTTGCCTATCCAAATCACCTACGTGTTGTTATTTGTAAAATCATATGCATGGACTAGCACATAAGAAGCATATTGGAAAGACGTATTTGCTTAGGAAGATCATGGCATTAATTGGAAGTGGAAAGAAACGATTAGGGGTGTTTGGTGGTTATCTGTTAGTTGTGATGGACGAGGCTGTTAAAGCCGATAAGCAAGGATTTACAAATACTTGCGGTTACAGCCCATGGAGAGTTGAGCGGTGTTCGAAAAAAATCGATAGCGGCAAAACTTGTAGCAAATGACGGATGGTGCAATGGCACATTCTTCAGATAAAAAACAATCGTCAGCCAACCACTAAACAGAGAAAAGACACTCGTTACGTTAACGTTAACTACGGAGTTTCAGTGTGTAACGACGAATGACGCACCAACGCCGCGTTTAAAGATCTTCTACGGGCTTATTTTACCTCGACCGGCATAGTTTCCATGTTTCATCGTTATCTCATGAAAGGCGATAATGTGATGCAGTCCTGCGTGTCATGATAAATGCACATCGCACAGAAATATGCGTTGAAACTTGTCAATGTCAGGCAATTTGAAAAAGATTGATGTGGGAGGTCTTTCAACCAACGCATTGGATGGCCGGGGCATTGTCAGAGATCTGGTCCGATCTGGTCAATGTGCGAGAGGCATTGTGGGGCGTTTCTCGAAGCAGTGTGAAGCGATCATTTATCGTAGTGCTTACTGTTCGTGCATAAAGCAAAGACGCGCTTCCTATATTGATGAAAACTCCCAATCTGTTTAAATCTGTCCTGGAGGATTTGCATTATTTGATTTGTCACAAAGATATGAAGGTAATTTAATTTCGTGATATAACTTTCGAAATTATCAGCAATTATGAACGGATGTGGCCAGCATCGCTCAGCTCTCATATTTTCGCAAAATGTGCCTCGTAAATTCTGAAACTGTCGCCGGAGCAATCGTCATTTTAGTGAGCCTCAATGTTGGGTCAGTTTGTACCTGAAAGCCACCCTCTTGGTAGACATTCTCTCACCTTCCAGTGACCTAAAATGTCGACATTTCGAAATGAAGAAGTGTAATTTCATACGAAAACGAGCGCAGTAACTTTTACAAAGGCAAAGCTTAGGCGCTGGAGACCACAAATGGCCTGGAAACAGAGAACAGGATCATGATACAACTGTTTTAGAAAGAATCTCTGTTTCAGTTTGTGTTAACACCGGCGCTTTGAGTGGTCTGATGGCTCGATAGCGCGAGTTTCGATATACGTCGTGATAATATATGTACGAGCTCATTCAAGCGTCTAAGGTTGGGCCTGAGTGGGCCACTATAGGAAATCCTCTTAGGCTAGTTCTACGACATCATTGTGCTCGTGTTTCAAAGGGGCTGAGAGCTTTCGCGTGTTCTTATTTCAGAAATGGTGAGCGCGCATTTGGAAGTTTTGATGTGCGGTTAGACACGCATGGTAGATGCCTATGTTTAAAAATCTCAAAATTTCTGTGCATCATGACACCGTCAACCAGTTTCTTTTTTGTTGTTGGTTCATTGTATAAAAATGTACTCAATTTAAGATAAATTTAAGATAAGATTTAAGATAAATTGCTACCAATTTTTGGCACAAACGTCTATGAATGTAAATTATTGCAGGGATGCTGGGATATGTAGTTATGTAATATCGTCACTTACAAATTGCTGGAACGTACTAAAACGAAAGTCTACCAGCACTAAGTACTCGTAGCATGCCCATGTTCTTTGATTCAATGTGCATGTATAGTTTACTGGGAGAACGTCTGCTATTGGCACTTCGGCGGCAGCTTAAAATGGTCGCTCGTCTGATAATGATTTATGGGTTATACAGGGCGCACCACCCACTTGCCTGCTACTCAGAACGAATGGGAAACTCGTCTCCCGTAATTATTTGTTTTAACTAAGGCAAATTGTGGGATGAAATTATCACATGAAAAGCTCTCCTCTTGGTAGTCATTTTTCATTCATCACGAACGAAACGTTTCTCACAAGATGTTAGATGTTCCTTAAACTTCTCAGCAATAAGCCCTAACTTCGTGTGCGTGCGGCTACTAAAGTTCTCCATGTCCTTTCGAAGTCATTTACTGAGAGTGTTTCACAGAATGTGTTAATCGCTATTCCATCTTCGCTCCTACTTTACGCCTGATTATATTTCATCTTTATTAGGCTGAAACGTTTTCTGTTTTCTGTTTAGTTTTCTGTTCAGTCATCGTAAACCAGTATAACGCCTTTTGGGGCGACTAACGGAGCGAGCGAGAGAGTGGGTCTTGCACGTGCGAAATTGCGAGGGGATACCCCCAACTGACTTGTGCACGGCACCCTACTAACCGGTCTCTAGCGATGTGCCAAATTTGGGCACAATCGGCCCAGCCGTTCTCGAGATCTGGAAGCGGCACCCCGCACGTGCGCACGTGCAAAATGGGTCCCAACTGACTTGTGCACTGCACCCTACTAACCGGTCCCTAACCGTGTACCAAATTTGAGCGCAATCGGTCGAGCCGTTCTCGAGATCTGGAAACGACCCCTGCCATGGTGTGTCAAAAGTGGAAATAGCCGGTGCGCCGTCTGGCAACCCGGCAGCCCGCCGCCATAGGGAAATTCATGCTTTTTGTCGCTTTTTCGCTCCCTATGAGTCACTTGATCTTATTAGAGCTTAACTAGGAACGAGGCGGGTCACTTGGACGTATTCGGGAGCCGAATACGGTGTTTTGGAGCCAATACCTGGGAAACCCTACCCGCCCAATGCGAGTTTTTAAGAGTCTGCATGCCAAAATTAACGTTGAGCGCGGCCGTTTTCGGTCGGTTTTCCCCGACCTTGTGGCGAAATCGCCTTATTTATTCAATAAGGGTGAGCTAATTCGCTTAACTAGGAATGAGGCGTTGAAGAGAATTATTCAAGGAATAGAGCTGTGCAAAAATATTTTTTGTATTGTTAAAACTGTATCCGCCCTCGAACGATAAATATTGTTGACCCATCAGAAACACACCACCTGGAATGCGTTTGGACTTGGCTGGATCTAATATTAGCGAGTATCTGCTAATGCAGTTTCTTGGCTTACATAGTACGCACACAAGCATACATACTGCCTGCCCTTGGTTATTCCTCACTTGAATGAAATTTTTGCTATAATAACTATTCCAAGCAGTTAACAGGTTTTAGTGCAGTGCCAATTCGGAACCGTTCAGCGCCGCCAGTCTCCCAGGCGGCGCGTAACGGCTGCCGCCGGCCGCCGCGCCGCCGCTCTGGCAGGGTGTTTGACTTCATATCTCTGTTGCTAGAAAAGTTGTGTACCGATTTTCTTGATTCTTGCATGAAAAGATCCGCCATTCAATTCTTAGCAGATAACGAAAATTTGACGTCAATTGCACGATCCGCTGCCCATATTGTGGTACTGCCATCTATTGACAAGGCTGGCGAACTAAAGCCGGGCGGCTATTTCCACTTTTGACACACCATGACGTGCGCACGTGCAGCAGCACCCCAACTCTGGCACATGGATATGCAGTGCCTAGTGGGTGCCTACCTACATGCCAACTTTCAGCGCAATCGGCCAAGTAGTTACCGAGATATTGCAACTATTACAAAAGTGACACCTCTGCGTTTTGCACGTGGCACGTGCATAAGGGGTCACCCACATGCATCGGGAATAGTCCAATACTTGGTAGAAGGAATGAAGCTACCCTACAAAAATTACCGCATGTAAATCGGTCAAGTGGTTGCTGAGATATAAGCCTCGCAGAATCGTGACCACGCGCTCATACTCAGAAATTTCCGTTATTCTACGTAAGACTCCGCTCGCTTCGCTCGCTCCGTAATAAGCGTAGTTAATAGTTATTTTGATTTATCTTTCCGTGTGCTGTCTTCAACTTGTCCGAGTAGGATTGACATGGGTGGAACGTTTATCAATTTAAAAAGAGTGATTGATGGTTTGCGGCTGTTGCACGAAGCGTCCATCTACATATATGTGGTCATGGCATGCCTAGTAATAATACAAACAGGTGAATACTTGTGGGCTCAGCACAAACAGACACGAGCTCAGGAACTGTCGTCATGCAGATCACGAATTGTGGAATGACTATATAGCTTTGTGCCCATGTATTTTACATAAAAATAACCCTGTTTAAATAATACATATAGCTGACCTTTTTCGTGATGGAGGCAAGTACTAAATGCACCTATTGCGCGAATTTGACGAATGTAACAGCCACAATGCCAAGTCTTTCTTCAGTCAGTGTGCATTTGATTTGTGTGTATATCCCCAGTCAAAGAACTGAAAACCGTTTGAGCTTGTAGCATTTTCACAGCACGACCGCTTTTTTAAAATTAAAACAGAGAGCTGGAATTTATAAAATAGGAATTGTGGACGGAGTTAAAGGCAAAGGTCATACTCATTATTTCTACGCTTAGCTCACTGCCGTCGATGTTAAAAACCGCCGTTGCAACGCTTGTGCACGCAATTCAGGATATAATATGGCGCTCACTATCACTTGCCACAGCGAAGCGATACGAAGATATTCGAGTGTTCTTAAACATGGTCACTTATGTCCCGTTTAACCCTCGCCCGCACATGCCATTTTCCCATCCTAGAACGCACATGGGGGGGGGGGGGGGTGGTTGCCACCCCACCCCGCGCCATTTCGTTCCTGTTGGAGATAGAGCTTAGCGGTAAAGACCAAAAAGATTCTTTGGGAAGAGACGAATCCAATGATACCCAGTTTTACATTCTCACGTCAGTCATTGACCTTCCAGGTCAGGTCAAACTAAAAAATGTTGCTGTTTTGGGGTCACCGTTGGATATCAAGTGCGATGCTTATCAAATACCGATGACGATGCTGTTTTCTGGTGCCAGGCCAGCTAGAACCTCTTTGTCACACTACCCGACCAGAATTTTGCGGCTGAGGTCATTTCAGGTCAAGTTAGGTCAAGGTCAATTATATGTGTTTGTATGTCTGTGTGTGTCTGTGTGTATACTGATGTGTGCACCGATTGTTTTTGGGTCCATATTACATGAAATCATGCTCTGAGAAGCTTTTACCAAAAATGCAGTCAAAAAAAAAAAATAAAAAAAGTAAATTAAGCTTGCCTAAAACGCAATTATCTTAGATGACCCAGGTTGACCTTGACCCTGACCTTGACCCCTGTACATCGCCGAACAACATGTTCCATGATAGGTGGGAGGTAAGACTGGCAAAAAAGGCCGAAATCAGGGTGTCAAAAGCTCGCAAGGCCCATGGCAATCGCAAGATGTTGAGAATTGGCCATTTGGGTCATGACATGACCTGAAAAACAAGGTCATATCTCCGAAACCAAAAATCACAGAAACTTGAAATTTTCAGTGGACATCAAGAAAGGGTAGAGGAGCAGCTATACGAAAAATCAGCCTTCTAGCGCTAAAAATGTTGAGTGCAGAGCAGCAAGACTACCTGGGGGTGGCAACCCCCCCCCCCCATGTGCGGGCGAGGGTTAACGCTCTGGGTAACACCGGCCTGGGAAGTCAGAACAATGACACCAAGTCCACTGAATTACGTGCGTCTGATACTGTCACATCTAAGCAGACTACGTCGTGTCTCAGAGCCTGGTAGGTTGTCCGACGTCTGTGCTGTACGATTTGCCACTTTCCTGGTACTAGCTGATCTTCCTTATGGTTCAGGGGTCAAGAACTGAACAATGCTAGAGGCCATCGCCTTACTCTATCGTGAAATATTTTGAACGGAATTTAATGGGGTTTAGGTATGAAATGGTTTTCCAGCTCCATTAACAATATTTAACACACGATGAATTTGTACAAATCTGAAGTCGGCTGGGGGTATTTCGCATTATCGGCGGAGCCTCGGAAGAGCAGAGAGTTATCGATGAAAATGACATATAATAATGAGTTCGGTAGCTAACCCTTTTGTTGTGACTAAAAAACAAAAATAAAGAAGGTAGAACAGTGGCAGTAGCAATCGTGGTAGCAACCCTGCTATTACAGCCACTGGTAGCAATCCTGCATCAGTTTGAAATTTAAGACCTCACAAATCAGTGCCCACATCACTTTTTATATGTAATCATTGTACCTTTTTTGAATTATCAAATCAAATCCATTACAGCTGTCCATTTAGTTGTTATGTTCACCTCACAACACGCTGGTATCCCCCCTATCACTCACTATCAAATCCTGTGATGATAAAAAGGTTCGTCGCGCTTCCTCACGCACATTCATATCTCGTGATCATTTGTCACAGTTTTGACAGTCACGTGACTCCCATTCTGGCGACACCGGACAGGATAGATCAGCTAGTTTATGACAGTTCCGACATTTTGTGACAGGTAAGTTCGCCGAAATGATATTCGAATGACAGTTGTACGAAATATTCGATCGTACGCGGCGAGGTTGCTGTTTTGGGTGGTCTGTTGTATTCCTGAATCGAAAGATGAGACGAAAAGGTTTAGACGACTTATCAAGTAGATGAACAATGCTTCGACCTGATCTGAGTAAACTAAGCTCCCTACAGAAAAAGAAATAAGTCCATTGCAACAGTGCTTGGCAAAATAAGCTTGTGAAAGATGCCTCATTTCACACCTACCCATGGCTTACGTTGCACTTACTCCAGCGCTTGTTCATCAGCCTTGAACAAAAGCTGTTGTTTCAAGCGATTGTGAATTTCAAGATTTGAGCAAAAATGTATGGATTCTTGTGCTGGATAATGGACATAAAACAAAAGGAAATAAATGTTCCTTCTTGCGGACACATCATGTGCTATTCGGTCATTGCGAGTTGTTGGAGCTGGGCCCTGCGCTCAAGCGGCACGGATCATGAACGAAATAGTCATTACTTGATGGCATCAGTGTTTTATCAACGAGAATGTTGAATGTTAAGAGGATCTTTTACACATGTTTCTCAATTCAGGAACACGGTTATACATGTGTCCAGGTATTGTGGTCCGTTTCATTAGTATACGTTATCTGCAAGACTATTACAACGGCTGCAATGTTTTGTCTTTTTGTTTGTTCGTTTTTTTTACTGTTTTTTTTTTTGCTTTCTTATCCACTTAGTAACTAGCAAGAAAACAAATCAAAAAGACTCCCCAACTTTACAACATATTGCCACGCAACATATATCCCATGCCAATGACACAAAGTAATCAAACCAACAATTTAGCCATTTCAGTTCCGCTGCGAACTCACCTGACGAGTCCTCCTCCAACTCCGGAACGAGTTCTCGATGTGCCGTTCTGGAACGGTAGTCCTCGCGGTCCGTCGGTCGGTCGGACCCGCTCCTGTCGTTCCCGACACCACACTGACGGCAGCATCCCAAGCAGGGACGGAGCGGCGACCGCCGACGCTCCTGACACCTATCGTCGGCTACGAGAACTACCGCAGAGTGGGGATCTAAAGCGGACGGGGCGGGGTGGGTAGATATGGGCAGATGATATGTTTAATATTGTTTATAGTTCATGTTAACAATGATCATCTAGTCCCTGCTTTGAGAAGTGACGATTTTATGTTAAGAGGATGTCCAACTATTGGCGAAAACCGTCTTACTGTATCTGCCAGCCCCCATAGAAAGGTAGACTGGGTAGATATGCAATACCATATGCATATTATAGGTAGGTTAGGTAGGTAGGCTGTATGATGCGATAATTCAGCTGCTAACTATGCACTCGCGCTCTTGTCTTCATGTTTTCCTCCCAAGAATTTCAAAGGAAACCTGAAGGGCTTTTCAACGGTGCAAAGATCAGCACAGAAAGAGCGGGAAAGATAGAGAGAGGCAAAGACAGATTAAAGGAGAGAGAGAGAGGGAGAGAGAGATAGAGAAAGAGATAGAGAGAGAAAGAGAAAGAGAAACAGAGAGAGAGAGAGAGAGAGAGAGAGAGAGTGAGAGAGAGGAGAGAGAGATAAAAAGGAGGGAGAGTATGAATAGAGGGAATAAGAAGATATATTATTTCCATTTCCTTAATACTCATGTATCGCTATGATTGACATCGTCGCGCAATAAGCCCCAATAAAACACCAGGCGCTTACCCATCCCACACATGACAGGACATTCGATGAACATGCATCAATAGAGTCAGTTCTCAAAACCATGCCTTCTAAGCGCCTCTGAGCTCCGGACGGTTATAAAGGTACGGCCAATGCTATAGAACTCCTGAGCTCTGAGCGGCACGGCTCTGGTACGGCTCTGAGCTGATGCACTGTCTTGCTACTGCGTCTACATAGGTTTCGACTTTGTGTCTATATGCTCAGGTACCACTCAAAAGAATTGTTCACGATGTACGCAGTGCGCAGAGCGGCATGTCGTTATGATGATTAATTAGTAGGGGAGAGTGGGGTAATTTGGCCGGTGGTGTAAATTGGCCGCCCCCACCTGTACCATGTCTAATAAAAGTGAGTGAAATAACTCTAGTCTCTATTCATTTGTCATGGGTAGAAATAACTGGAGGACAAATGTCAAAACTTTGCCCCTCTTAGTTTTATTCAAAATTAATAAAACGTTAATTTCCTTAGAAAATGGTAACTTTTGCTTCTGTTTACAAAGTTGTATAACATGTAGTATTTGGGCTAAAAACGAATTCAGACATTATAGCGCCATTCTTGGGGGTGTTCAGCGAATCCAAGAGCAATTTCATCTAATTCCGTATAGCCGTGATGACTTCATAGACAAAAAATTTCAGAATGGCGATATGGGGTAATTTGGCCGGGACTAGCGGGGCAACTTGGCCGGTGCGCTCATGGTCACTATGCTAGGACGGCCGAGTTTTCATGGTCAATTGTACCTTAAATGACATGATTCATGACCAACTTTGACTACTTTGATGCCTTACTTCCGATTGGTCAACTGTAAGAGCATGTGACGTCATCAAAGGTTACCAAACGTTTTTTGCTAATAAATCCTTACATAAAAATAGTACAGCCACACAAATGGTCTCATTCTGTTCAGTTCGCCAAGGCGCATCGAATGATATGCATGATGACCTTGAAATCACGGTCAATCGAGGTCAAGCGACCTGAGGTAACGCGACCTAAGGTCAACCTTTGACCTTGACTTCTCGAGGTCAACACATATATGTTTCGATGCGGACTGACGAGAGAATTACGATGGTACTCGAAGTTTTGGCCTAGCTTGATTACTTCAAAAGTTATTCGTAAAAATCTGTCTTCGCATCTAGAGCCGCTAATTTGGCTATTTTGACCCCTGTGACCCCTGAGTTAACCTCCAAAATGCGGCAAATGCGTCATAGGACACACGTCATTGCTGAATCTGAAGCTGACTCGCAATATAAGAGAAAATCCCGACCGCAAACTAACACCGGCCAAATTGCCCCACACCCCCGGCCAAATAACCCTGCTAGTGGGGCAATTTGGCCGCCTTGCAGACCTTTGTAATACGTCACAATTTCAATATAAGTAATTACTCTATCATTTCAAGTTCACTGTCCAGTAAAGTAAAATGAATGCGACACCTGCCAGCGTTGAGAAAATGCAGAAATGTGTCGTCAATTTTAAGCTACATCGATTTCTTTAAAAAAGCGGCCAAATTACCCCACTCTCCCCTACACAGAGTTACGTAACATAGTGGAGACAAGTTTAATGTCGAGTGCCCCGTAATATTTGCAGGTATGAGGAATCCCTCATCGAGATATTAAAGCGACTGAGGATGTGAATGTCAAATATTAGCACTTGCGATTGGTTTGCCTATCTTAACGTAAGAACTAAGAACAGTAAGTGACGAAATGAAACGTGTACCGATGGCCAATATAATGTTAAAAGTCTTACAATGCAGTCTTATTCAGTAGTCACCACTGCCAATAAGAGCAAACAAAATGCATATATCGGCCAGAATAATTGACAATTGTATTAATACCAAGACGGTTACATCTTGGAACGCGGTTACATTCCAATGTATCTTGTTGATGTAAACTGCTTATATTGCTTACGGTAAACTTCTAGCATTGTCATTCATGTATCTACATTGTTATGTTACACGAACGAAAATCTTTCGCGCCTGTTTTTTATATTATTTTTCTCCGAACCAAATCTGACTCAAGTCTCGTCTGAAGCGATCGCCCGTACTCAGTAGGGAGCGCGGAGTCTCCAAAGATGATATGTCGTCTGCATACGAACCCAGCTCTCCATAGGCTGTTTGAGCTGGGTGGCGAGGAGTAAATAAAATAAAAATGATTGCCCCGACGATTGAGCCCTGGGGTAGCATTCAGGGCTTTATCACAACAATAACAGTCTGGCGCTGGTTTTTAAACAGTTCCAAAAGGAAAAGCGAGAAAAATGAACAAAGAAGAAAAAAGAAATAGATAAAAAAGCGGGAAGAGGGAGAGACAGAGAGAGAGCGAGAGCGAGAGCGAGAGCGAGAGAGAGAGAGAGAGAGAGAGAGAGAGAGAGAGAGAGAGAGAGAGAGAGAGAGAGAGAGAGAGAGAGAGAGAGAGAGAGAGAAACTGCAGTAGCCTCTGCAGTCAATGCCAGCAGATAGCGCCTAGATGGACACGACTGACACGGCAACATTCAGGCCCGAATATAACAACCGTCAGCCGCTCGTTACATCCCCATTGCAGCAGACCTCCTGGGTCATTGACAGATATAGCAAACTCAATAGAAAGTCACAGACTGCATCTGCAGGCACAATTGTTGTGTCGACCTCACTAAACGCCCCACTTTTCTTCCGGTCACGCCCACACTAACGGCCTAAAGTTCCACTGGAAGGGGTCACGAGACCGCCCGGCAGTTTCTCCGTAGAGTGATGGCCTCTCCTGAGGATTAAATGGTCCTCATGGGGACAAACAGGGAGCTCCATATGTTATCCACAAGGACACAGGGACTTGGATCGACACACGGTCGATCTCGTGATGATCACATTGTCAGAAGTGTGTTCAGAACTCCGATCAGATGGGTTGAAATGACTGAGTAGTTGGGGAGGCATTGAAATGACTGAGTGGGGAGATGGAATGAATGATGATGCCGTCTCAGACAGCATCGCGAGGCTCATGCTGGAGAGGGTCCACGTCAAAACAGCTAGTGACTATTGAGCACTATAGAGCACTTTGAGTCGAGATTTAGGTCACTATGTCACTCACGATGCGACTAATGCCTCCACAGAAACAACTTTTGGGATGCGCCTCATAAATTTCTATGACCTTTCTGCTTTTGCATTCTAGTTTACTTATTTCAGCGCTTTGAGTGGTGGCGTCTACTTGCACTGGCGGATCCAGGCTTGCGTTTTGGGGGGGGCCAACTCATGCAGGAGCCAAACCTAGGGTACCCCCAAATCCTGTTTTCTCATCGGATTTAGGCCACTTATTTTTCGTCACAGCCCTGACACTATGAATATTTTTTTTTTACTAAAAATAAAAATATATAAATGGTAGCCCACCCGACCCATGCCTTTATATTACTTTGTAAACACTTACCATTGCTTTTGTCGACCAGTTAACCCGCTTCGAGTCAGTGCTTGGGTCCCTTTGCGGGCCGGGAGGTGGTAAAACACCCCCTGTCTAACTCGGCTCCTGGGCCACGCACTGATTGAACTATGTTTCATTATCGTTTGGGGGAGGGGGCAAACGGGCCACTTTAGGCCTCTGGGAAGGGGGCATGACCCTCAATGCCCCCTCCCTGGATCCGCCAGTGTAAGAGACCATTGGAGCTGCAGTTGGGTACCTCAGACGTCAGGGTACGCCCTCAGATGTATAGGACTCGAGTGGAGACCTCTTATGCTATAGTGGACTGAAAGGACCCAAAGGAGCCCGTCTAGGGCTCCCGGAGATAGACGTGGGCCCTCAGGAGCCCGCCAGAGCCCCCAATAAGGGATAAGTGAGGGATACCAAGTGCCTGCAATTGCATATTGCATAAGCCATAACGTATCAGTGGCAGATCCAAGGGGGGCCACATGAGTCATGACCCCCTTGGTGCCCGGGGGCACCACAGGCCTGTCAGGGGCACCACCGACCTAGCAGGGGCACCGGGCACCACCAGCCCGCCAGGGGCACCACAGGCCTAGCAAGGGCACCACGGGCCTGTGAGGGGCCCCGCAGGCTTGTCAGGGGCACCCCAGGTCTGTCAGGGACACCAGAGACCTGCCAGGGGCACCACCGGCCTCGCAGGGGCACCATGGGTCTGTCAGGGGCACCAGAGGCCTAGCAGGGGTACCATAGGCCTTACAGGGGCACCACCGGCCTTGCAGGGGCACCTTGGGCCTGTCAGGGGCACCATAGTCCTGTCAGGGCCCAGGGGCACCAGCGGCCTAGCAGGGGTATCACAGGCCTGCCAGGGGCACCACCGGTCTAGCAGGGACACCACCGGCCTCGCAGGGGCACCATGGGCCTGTCAGAGGCCCCACCGGCCTCGCAGGGGCACCACCGGCCTCGCAGGCATCACGGCATCACGCAGGGGCACCTTGGGCCTGTCGGGGGCATCACGGGTCTGTTGGGGGCACTTTAGGCTTGTCAGGGGCATCACAGTCCTGTCAGGTCCCAGGGGCATCAGCAGCCTAGCAGGGGCACCCTAGGCCCGCCAGAGGCACCACAGGCCTGCCAGGGTCCAGGGGCACCACGGGCCTGCTGTCAGGGGCACCTCAGGCTCCCGTGCCCCCCCCCCCTGGATCCGCCAGTGATGCCACACCACGCGAAACACCGCCAACTACCAGCTGCCGCGCCATAAACACGTGCCAACCAGTCTTTTTTTGAAGGTGGCAACTCCGCTCGCGCAACTTTTGACTGACCCTCACTGCTACCATATTGCCTCCATATTATGCTGTGGAAAGCTTTTCTTCACCAAGTGGCTAAAAACCTCCATCAAGGTGTATTTTCTTAGCAATTTTTCTGACGTTTTGGGGGGGGGCCAAACAGGCCACTTTAGGCCTTTGGGGGGGGCCATGGCCCTAAATGCCCCCCCCTGGATCCGCCAGTGTCTACTTGAATCTTGATCTTGAGTAATCAATCTGGAAACAACTCGCAGGCGTCCCAAAAGTACAGCGTTTGGTGTCTTAGCAACAAGTTGTCGGTCATTTACCTTCTCGAAATTAGATCGTCGGCGGGTTCACTAACCCCTATTACAATAATAAATCGTGGACGATCACCACTGACATGCATTCTCGTTTCATAAATCCTTCATCCAACTGCTAGATAGCTCTCGGAGCTGTCGCCGCGTGAAGTGACAAAGCAGCAGCCAATGTTTCAGAGGGCAACAGCCGTCACATCCCGGCGACACATTTTGATAATCAAGCTACGCATTCGTATTCAGGGTGAGTCGTGCGACCGTCTCTGTGCTTGGCAACTCTTCTTGTTGTGGTAGCCACCACCCTATTCGTTAACTATGAATACAGGTCCGGATAGGATGATTAAAGGCTCGACAAGCGTTGTATCCAATGCCGACCCAAAAGCAAGTACCTACTTCCCCGCCGGCGGTGGCTTCATTAGCTCTGACGGCTCTGACGGACGTCACGTGCCAGAACTTCTGGGTCGTCGGCATTTTGGAGGATACGCGAGCTCGGAGTACGTTCAAAACAGGTTCTTACTGCCCGTGCAGACTTGGATGTCGAATAAACTAAAGCACATCTTCCTTGATTTAGTAGATGAAGGCAGAGGAGATTAGGGGAGAGAAGAGGAGTAGAGAGTTGAGGAGAGGGTGAGAGGGAGAATTGCTCAGTGAGATTATTACATGAGATGAGAGGATATGACTGACCGGGCCGACGAAATTATTTGGAAACGAGGTTTGCAAAATTGACGGAGGCCCGAGTGCGGAGCACGAGGGCCGGAGTCAAGTTTTGCAAGCCGAGTTTCCAAATAATTTCGTACGGCTGAGGCACTGAACTCTATAATGTGGAATGCGCATCGGCCGCCAAATGGTGTCCAACGGTGCCGCCATGTTGCGCAGACCAGAAAGCGGCCGCCGCCTGTGCTGGGGAATAGGGAATTCGGGACCTCGATTTACGTTTGCGGTCGCTGCATCCGTTACGCTCAAGCTATGTGGACACGGAACCCGGCATCTTACGCAGAACTGAGTGGCGAACAAGATGAAATCCTAAAAAATCATCAGCTATAAGGAACTAATACGTTAAACCCTTATAAGTCAATGGGGAAATATGAAAATTATTATTTTGGCGCCGAGAATGATCTGAAACTATCTCAAGCATATAAAATCATGATTTCATGCACTCTTTGCAAGGTTCTATGCTTCATATTTGCATTGTTGCCCTTGCGTGACGTCATTTGTGACGTCACAAGGGTCACCATTTTTCTTCAATAACTCCCGATCAAATTGAGCTAGCGAGTCGGGAAAGCCACCAATGGACTCAGGAAGACCTGCCGAATCGAATGATATGCGACATGACCTCTTTCGACCAACTTCGTGACCTGGGGGTGCTGACCTGACCTTGACCTGAGGTCAACACCCTAAGTTGACCTGACCCGAACAAAAAGTATATCACTCGATGCGCCTGAGCTAGCTGAACACGATGATGCCAAAATCGCGGCTCTGCGGCCATTTTTGGCGAAGTTATTAACCAAAAACCGAACCCGTGCCTTAGATCACTTGACCTGACCTCAGAGGTCACCGGTTGACCTGAGACCCTTACAGCGGGTTCCTACCAGTCACTCTGCACTATACTTTGCCGCATACGACCACTTTACCGCTTAATTCTAGTTTAATTAGCGGTGCATTAGCGAGGTGGGTTCAATCAACCCCCTCGGCCGGGGCAAATGTAGGTCAGGCGAGTGAATTTGAGGAATTCTGAAGATACGATCGTGTTCCCCACTCAATTCTGCGTAAGATGCCGGGTTCCGTATCTACGTAACTTGAACGTAACGGATACGGCAGCCGCAAACGTAAATCGAGGTCCCGAATTCCCTATTCCTCAACACAGGCGGCAGTCGGTTTCTGGTCTGCGCAATATGGCCGCCACCGTTAGACACTACGGCCAATAGGGTTGGCTGAGGTCAGTAGGATTTTTCCTACATGCCGCATACCAGCTAAGTAGTTTCGACAGGTTTTGGTGACACTTTTATACGATTGTTTTGTCCATAATTTCCTAACATTGCGCTACTGCTGTGGATAAAGGAAATTTTTAGAAGAAAATGCATCAAAATACCATACTTCAAAAAGAATCGCGTCTAAAATATCAACTCAGAATGGCACAACAACTGGATATCCAGGGAACATAATACATGAATAATTTGCCAAGACATAAGAACAAGACGAAGGTATAACATACCTAGTGATTAAACGTGAATTTTCCAGTGCTCTTGCAAGAATCTTTTTTTTTATTTATGTGTACGTAATCGTACTTTGTTGATGCCCTATGGCTAAACTTCGTGAAATACATTATATTTTCCATATTTTACGTGTTTGTTTCGATGAAAGGACTACAACTGTCAAATAATGACGCAATAACTTAGGCCAAAGGTATCAGTGGACATATCAAACGAAGATAAGACAACAAGCTATAACGGATTTCGATTAATAGGCGCATATCTTACCCCATAATTTCGGCTTTGTAACCAATATACAATATTTCAAAACCCTTGATAAGCAGAGCAGATATTTTTTTAACAAAAAAAAATGTTAGTTTTCTAATTTTACGCGGCAAATATCATGCAAAAATGATGTCAATTATACCTCTGAGCTAATGCGATAAACTGTAGTTTATAGGTCATTGCCCTGGGCAGTAAACCCAGGCAGTAAACTTTTGTTTCCTGCCCGCCGGCCTATCAAATAGCATGGCCTTTTGACACCGACAGTTTCTTGGTCATAGTTTTACTGCCCGGCTCGTGCTGTGCTTAAGACATACCCCGGCATGTAGGAAAAATAGTTCATGCCATTATTGAAGAAGATAATGTTTCTTTCGTGGGTAATCGTCGACAGGATTGAGATAGAAGAAGGTCTGAACTAAGTCAAACTTTACTTTACTGGTTATAACTACATATATGTGCGACGCTGCGACTGTTTCTATTTTTCCAGCAAAGCTTCACCAGCTTGATTACACATATTCGAGAAAAAAATTAACAAACTAACTCCGCTCTGGATCTGCAGTGGCATTTTGGAATTCATCCAACCATTCGATAATAGCGACGCACCAAAATGATTCACAAAGCCTTTAAGTACCACTTGGCATCGCTCTGGTACGGCTTTGATCTACGAGCAAGCGAGATTTCAAAGGAGACAAAGCGACTGAACTGTAGGTGCTCTGCTATGATGTTGATAAATATGACCTTTGATTAGAGCAGGACTGAACTAGCTGATCGTGAAATCGGGACAGGGATGAAATGCCGCTAGCTGACCGTGAAATCAGGACAAAGATGAAATGACAATTGAAGTGACCAGACCATGCACATTGCACAGCTGTCATTTTTAGACGGTGAGGTCAATAGCAATAGCTCAACCCTGAAAAGACGTGAGGGCATTTAATGTAGATTATTGCTCTGTGAAACAGCAAGCTCTAGAAAATTCAAGTTAAGCATTCACACAGTTATCGCGCTGTAGCGCGTATACTCATTTTATGAAAATCGTGCTTAAGTCGGTCGGAAACCCATTTCTGTAACCGTTTTTTCGTTAATGCATAAAATCAACAGTGGCATTTAACCCTAGAACGCCTAGGGGGGGGGGGTTGTATCAACCCCCCCCCCCTGAGGTTTTTTCGAAGTGCACGCTAAACGGCTTGTTGTAGCGGGCTGAAATTTTCAATACCCTCTGGGGCAACCTTTGCGCATCTTTTGCCGAAAAAAAATTGATCGGGTCATGTCAGGTCACGGAGTTATGACGTCATAAGAGGTACAGCCTCCGGCCGACAGTTACCAAACGTGTGCGCCGAATCCCTAGGTTTTCTGCCGGTGATACCCACATTGTTTGATGAATCATGATGAAACTTCCCATGCATGTTGGGGCAAGCATTGGCTATCGTGTGGTGCAAGAAAATTGACCGGGTCAGGTCAGGTCACGGAGCTATGACGTCACAAGAGGAACAGCGTCCGGTACTATTTTTGAAAAGCGCCCGAACCACTATTTTGCTACTTCTTGTCACCTCAATGGGAATATGCAGCAATATTAGCTTCTATAGGGAGCAAATGGACCTCCCAAATCCAAAAATACAATCAGATTTCAAAAATTTAAATTTTGATTTTTCGAATTTCTGCCGCCGACTGTGACCTTGCCGACTTCCGGCGCTCCCAACGCGCCATTTTTAGAGCTAGGGAAACGAAATACATACCAAACGATAGAGAATTGATCAAGGAACACGATAGTGAAGGTTTCAAGTCGATATCTCCCACCGTTTTGCCGCAATCGCCGCGGAAAGTTGAAAAAGTTTGATTTTTTTCGGAAAATTTGACCTTTGACCGGTCATAAGTAGGTCAAATGTTGACCTAGGACCAAAAAATATACCACCAATCGCGAGATCTCGTTGAGAGCAATCCGTTGGTTTTTTCCGCTAAGCTCTACGACCTTCCGTTTCGAAACGCCAGGGGGGGGGGGTCGTAACAACCCCCCCCCCCCCCTGGTCGTTCGTGTTATGAGAAATGGCCTGGTCGTGCGAGGGTTAAAAGAATAGAAAATACGTGCGATGTAGTTTCAAATAAATTCATGCACCCAGATCAACAGCAAATACACTTCGAATGCCTGGTCGTCTCTGACCATTTCTGACTCAAAATGTCATTTTATTTCACTCCTAGTTAATAGTGATCATGTAATTTCCATACCAGTCAGATTGAAGATTCTGATGATGCCGAGTTTTCTGAATGGACCAGCTATATGCGCTATCCAGTATTCGCCATATCCCTGACTCGTCGTAACGAGTACCTAATATGCATTTACAATTCAGTATCTCATTAACGCTCTCCCGGTTATCAAAAACTCATCAACAATAGCTTGTTATCTGTTCCACCCTCGTCAAATAAGCTCTGAAAATTAGGTAGTAAGGTGAGAATGAAGGAAATCCCAACATCATTATAACTTGCTAATTACACCTTGTCGTGATTGGGGGAGTGTTTTGACTACACCAAAAGCCCCTGAGGTGAGCCGATAATATAAAAGGTATGTTGCTATCTAATCTAATGGAGTTTTTTTTTTTTAGCAAAGTCATTGTGGCTTTGAAATTGGCTGATGCAATGTTTTTAGAGCGATTACGTCTAAAATTTCTAGTCATATAAAAGAAGTATGTTTTTAGCATACGACCAGCTATTTTAGCATACTTAAGACTTCAGAGTATATATGTAAACAGTTTCGAGTTTGTTTCGTAGGCAATGTAAAATTCCAAATAATAAATGAAAATAAAATCATATAAAAGCATCCAAACAGAACCTTTGCAAATGACAGCATATTCTGTTTACTTTTAAGCATTTTTTTTCTTGTCTTAATAAAAATCAGTTAAGTATCGATTGCCCTTAACGTCACCGGAGCTTTCGACAACAATTATGTTCATATTTATAACCCTATATAACCCTAGGGCCCGGCAAATCTATCAAGAAATGAAATAGCTGGCCTCCACCATCCTTTTGGATCCGACTGATAAAGATTCATAGGAAGGGGATGCAGATCTCCAGATTCATTTTCTCATATTTATACACAACTCTGGACTCTGGCAATAGCAAGTCTTTTTTCTCTTTCTCCTTCATCTGCAAGGATTGTTCGTCTTTCTGCTGTACAGCTCTTTCCATGCGTTGATCTCCCGTTTTATGCTTCATTGGGATGATTTCAATGCTAGATTCGGTGAATGATTTCGTGCTCATATGGGTAAACGCCAAACGGGCCTAAAAAAGATAATGGGAAGGCCTCGGTTTGGTGAGTGACGCAGACACCGACCTGAGAGATCTGTGTAAAACTAACTAAAAACACTTAGCTGTATAGTAATATTGTTCTGAGATATACCCTTCACCCCGTGACGGCCTACACTCCGTCGGCCTCCAGTTTCCGTTTACAAAGGCAGTATAGTTCGTTTTTTTTTTCAAAAGGACGCTGGCTCAAAGTTCATTATCGAAGCTCTCACGTGAGTTTTGGCAACTTCAGCGTCTGGCTAAGAATTTCCTGCCGAAAAAATGATCGATTTCAAATTGTGTTCGGTAAATACATGGAAATTGTGACTTCAAAAATGAGCATACTATGATGACGTCACTGGTGGCAGCTGGCACCCAATGTCCATACGAAAGCATTCATTGCCAACGAATTTTGGGAAAACTTCGTTTTTTGCTCTTACCGAGGCCGGAATCGAGTAAGCGGTTCTTTCCATGATAGTTATGCGTTGCATTGTAATGCAAGTTCCACAGCATGACGTCACCACTGTTCTCATGTCAAGTTCCAAAACGCAGGCATGGAATTTATCGGGAATAATTCACATGTTAAAATAAGGCGACGTTCGAGTTTCTCAGGTTCAGTTTTTGCTCGTTTTGCTCGCAAAAACACGTGCTTGTTCGAAAAACATACTTGGAGCCAGCGTCCTTTTGAAAAAAAATGAACTATAGGCAGTGTCACACACACATCCCAAGGGCATTAAAAAAACGACAACATAGTGAATCATTCGCCTCCATAGTGCGTCCCGTGGACCTCTACTTCACCTACGGGTGTGCCCTTAGGAACCGAGAGACTAACCATAACAATAAGCCTTAGATCGAGAACGTGAAACGCCGCTGCCAGCGGTCAAACTTGGTGAAGAACTTGACGTGGTCTACCGCGGAACATACAATGTTGTAGCGGAGGAGATTGTCTTTATTTTAGAGTAGGTAGGTAACCCCCGGAAGGATCGTAGAAAGGCCTTGGTAGAAAGCTGAAGATGCACAGGAGCAGACGTCCTCCGCTAGGTGATATTGTAATTACTAATTATGACGCCAAATAAATAAATAAATAAATAACTAAATAAATGAATAAAAAGTAATGGCTCGTGGATTGTTTAACGTTTCATCGGTTGAAAACTAGTTCTCCCATTTCTTCCACAATCTTCGTCTCGTGACACGTCTGATATTGTTTTTGGCTATGACATCGCCACTTGATACAGCTAGTGGCGCATTTGGTGTCAAGTCTCAAGTGTCAAATAAACAGTGTCGCGCAGCTATGATGCCCTTACATCAAGCTCTCCGCCGATCATTATGAACTTTTATGTCATTCTAATCAGTGCAGCGGCTGAACAAATCACAGCATCCCTCAGCTATCGTCCCTCACCTATAACTTGAACTTTAGTTACCTATACATATATTTAGCCGAATGCTTGCCACCTTTTTTATTAATAAATAATATCTATAGCCTTTCTGCAGGTCCTGATCCAATCAACGATGGCTAAGAAAACGGCCGTATGATAAAACAGAAACTCAACAAACCGTACTCTTCCTCAAGACGGAATCATTAGATTACAAGTGGGTCTACAATGCTGCCTTCAGCACGTCTCTCGGCGTCATCAAAGTCCGTAAATTGGACGGAACTGCAGACCTCGCTCGGTTGAGTGGCGACAATTGCTAACTGAGGTAGCTAATGGTCTTCCGCGGCTAGCTTACGGGCTAAAATCTCATCCTCGGCTAGCTTAGTGTCCTCCTCGGGGCACTGTTTGATCCCTGCTCAGCGCCCTGCCGATGATGATCAATGATGAATGGTCGTACCATGGATAACTATATAGTTATCCATGGTCTTAGTATGGCTGCCATACTACTGTTGCCATACTGCTGCCATACTATGGCAGCAGTGCGTACATGTATGGTTGGTTGGTTAGTCAGTTTCATCTAACTTGTTAGGTATTCGAGTAAGGTGTAGCCCTCACACTCTTATATGGCCTTGCTCGGACTTATAGGAGGAGGGTGGGTCGATCGAACGGACCCCTCCCCCTCGTTTTTTGCAATTACCTAACTCGCGCAAAAAGCGGCCAATCGCGACCAAAAACTAGAAATAGAATAAATAGCCGCTGATGTTAAAATGAAAGCTAACGCCCAGCCAAAAATTTGGTTCGGTTCAAGTCCGTCTTGTCCCGGCAACTTCGACTTGGGCCGAGGTAAACGGAACGCCGTCAGAGCCGGGGTTTGGATCGATATGGCGATATTCCGGTCAGCCAGCCTTTGCCGTAACGCTCCCGAGTTGGTATGATTGCTGACCGCCAAGCCTGGCTGAAGTCCGGCTCCCTGCCACGGCTCAAGTCCGGCTGTGGTAGCTGCTCTGGCTTACTGTGGCTGAAGTACAGTTGAGGTGCGGCACGGTTGATGCGGTATAAGTCCGGCTGTGGTGCGGGCGAGCTCCGGGATCGTGTGTCAGCTCCAGTAGAGCCACAGACCTTGTCCGTGCTTTCGCTAGAGCAAATGCCTTAGGCGGAGCTAGCCAGAGTAAAACCAGCTACGGCCCAGACCGACTTTGCCTGGCTGGGCATAACGGATAGTGACGAACGACCAGAGCAAAACGACTATAGTAAGACTATATGTCTATGGTACCTAGGCAATTATTTATGACCGTAGTAAAACTGTATTTTCCTATGTATGACCAAATAGGTATAGGGGAATATACCTACCTCATATTATAGGCATACCTACCTACTTACTTATAGGTCATAAGCTGACGATCAATGAGTCACAGACCAAGTGTTTTCCGTAGTGCACTTGCCTTGCGAGTTGCGGATGACCGAGGAAGCCTGGGGACAAAGAAACCGGAAACGTGTGGAGGGAAGTCACTCTGAGGGAATGGACTCTATGTAGTGGAGGAATGGGCGACTTCTTCACTCTGAGCGACAATTTTGAAGAGCGGTGCTCACTTATGGACAACATAGACGGCGGAACGGGGGAGGGGGCACCGGGGCACCGTGCCCCCCCCCCATTAGCCCTATGGGCTATGGAAAAAATGGGACCAAAAGTAGCCAGTGTGCCCCCCCCCCCTTTCATTGAAGGTGCTCCGCCGCCACTGATGGACAATAGACCATAGGCTGATGTTGATATTGTGTTAAAAAACCCTATCTAGAATTGTGAATCTGCCGTCGGTCGGTAATTACGAAAAAGGTGCATCAACTTAACATCAGTCAAATCCAGAAAGTGCTGCATTTTAGAGACAACTGACACCAAGCTTTGTAATAAAGCAGCCTTGACGAAATTTGGCGCGGCATGCTACGCGATTTTCCCGCGTTTCTCGCTTTTGTTTGGCTTCAGCC
The DNA here is from genome assembly GCF_019059575.1 of Amphibalanus amphitrite. Lineage (NCBI taxonomy): Eukaryota > Metazoa > Arthropoda > Thecostraca > Balanomorpha > Balanidae > Amphibalanus > Amphibalanus amphitrite. Next base: position 300,580 of record NW_024881883.1, read on the forward strand.
ATATTTGCGGCATTTGTTGGTTGCGGGTTTTGTGGATATTGCTGCAGGGGAATGACGTGGATCTTTATAATGTAACGGAGCTTACGACTGCTGGAATATTGTGCAGTGATCTATAGCTCAGTTTTGTGAAACATAAGCTTGTCTTTTCTTGAAATCTCGGTAAGTTCCCAGTGACCCCCCTTGCACTGTCCATGGACTTCACTCGTTATGTTTCAAGTTCTCTTCCAGTTGCCTCATGCTAGAATAGCAAAGTTTGTTTATGCTAACTTTAGGATTAGCTACTATTACTTGTGTTTGCATTTGTGTGCTTCGTGTAGGCTGAGGCCACACTTCACTCGTGAGGGGTGTTCACGAGCACCACAACACAAACTGCTGAGCGCAGTGTGTGCGGTGGGGGTAGGGGATGGGGCAAGAATCTTGGGGATGGGTAGGTGGTTCTGACGTCACAGCTGCGTGCAGTGGACGGTCCGCTGTGGCCAGTCCTGACTGGCCACAGCAGTCACTGTGTGGAAGGCTGATGTAGGGACGCAGTGGGCAGAGCTTAGAGGCTGCGTGCGGTCTGACCACACACAGGGCCCGTGAACAGCCCTCTGGGGACAATCAGTCATTGATGCTGTAGAATGGATGATTAGCAGCACCAACACTGGCTGAAGTTCAGAGGAAAAAAACTATTAGTAAAGCTGGAGCAGTCTTAAAATAGTTCAGCCCATAGATTTGTTCCCTTTAACTGTCTGAACTTTCTTTGTTCAGAGCTGATGACTCGGGCATGCATATGCCAACATTAGGATCATTGCAATTGTACATGCTACCAAATTCAGCTTTGAATTGCCTTGAGTAGAATAGTGCAGTCTTCACAAGATTGGGCCTGATAGGACTCACTGAGCCAAACCTGTCAGCCTGGGGGAAAGGCTGCTGGTAGAGGCCATGGAAAACCTCAACCATAACACAGGCCACAGTTCAGTCACTTTTTTTGGCAGAATACTGCCAGCCTATTGGTGCTTCTCAGTTCTCAGCTTCTGATTGTTGAAATTCATTGGGGTGTGTGGTGCACAATATGAGGCCAAGAATCCAAATGACAAGCATCTTTCATACAAGCATCTTTCATACAAGCATCTTTCATACAAGCATCTTTCACACAAGCATCTTTCATATAAGCATCTTTCATACAAGCATCTTTCATACAAGCATCTTTCATACAAGCATCTTTCATACAAGCATCTTTCATACAAGCATCTTCCATATTAGGGAAGAGTTCTCACTGCTGGAGCATACTAATCAAAAGCTGATGCCAATACCAAACAGTGCTAGAATCAAGGGATAAGCCAGGGAACTGGTAGCTGGTTATAATCTGCTACCTAATAGAAAAGCAGTGAATCTACTTTCTTTGGGTGGGTAATAGGCAGCTGGCAATATAATAAGGTGTTTTAACGTGTGCATCTGTTCTTGTCCTGCCTCAGACCTCCCTTAGTATTTTTCAATGCCCTGTTTACAAAAATCTGTTCATTCAGCCTCCTCTGGTCTGCTTTATGCTATGGAGCTCACCTGCTGCCATCTTTTTTCTGTTCCTTGCTCTTCTCAAGGAGATTCATTTCAAGATTAGGCTAAAATTGGAAAAGGTCAAGTTTAAAACAACAAGGATAACAATGTTTATTACGAGCGAGCGAGCGCAGCGAGCGAAGCAAAGTTTTTTCAATATAACTGAAAAATCTCAGTATGAGCGGCCCGGCCCGGCCCGGCCTGTAACGCTTTTGAGAGGCTTATATCTCAGCAACCGCTGGACCGAATGGCCTGCGGTCTTTTTTGCTGGGTAGCCCCATCCCTTCTACCCCGTAATTGACTACTTTTGATACATCTCAGTGACCGCCGTGGCACGTGCCACATGAAAAGTCAAGGGTGTTCAAGCAGTTATGCAAAAGTAATGACTTTGAGAGGCCCATATCTCAGCAGCGGCTTGAGCGATTGTCTTGCAGTCATTTTTATAGGGTAGGTAGCTGCATCCCTTCTACCAAAGGTCGGATACTTTTCATCTATGTGAGTGACCCCCACTGCACGTGCAAAATACAACAATAAGAGGTGCCAAATTGGTTCCCATTTCAGTAACTCAGTAATTACTGGGGCGATTTCGCTGAAACTTGGCATACAGGTAGGCACCCACCAGGCACCAGGCAATGCATTCCCATGTGTTGCGGTTAGGGTGCTACTGCACGTGCGCACGTGCAGGGGGCGTTTCCAGATCTCGAGAACGGCTGGGCCGATTGCGCTCAAATTTGGTACACGGTTGGGGACCGGTTAGTAGGGTGCCGTGCGAAAGTCATTTTGGACCCCGTTTGCACGTGCGCACGTACAGAATGCCGCTTCCAGATCTCAGGAACGGCTGTGCCGAGCGCTGTTCGGCAGCCGGCTATTTTGTGTGCAGGGTATGACGTATTTCGCGAGCCGACGTCACAGGCGGTGACGTCGGCTCGCGCGCGAGCCGAGCGCCAACGACAAACTAACGGGAACCCTCGGACACCCTCGGGGCATAAACAGCGGAGTAGCATATTGAGCGAGTCTTATAAGGAAAATTCATATATTTTCGTTTCTCAAATGATAATCAGGGTGTTTCTTACCTTTTTACATATCAATTAGGCTTACCTAACACTTCAGTTGCCAGATATCTGCAATTTATTCAAGCGAAGGTATTTTCAGTAAATATCAATGGTATAGACCGAAATCTTTTGAATAAAAACTCCAACCAACAGAAATAAAAATAACTTAATTTATTCCAACCATTTCCTTCAAATAAACAACATAAAAACTCACTTTTACACACATCATTCATAATAAAGCATACTAACACGCCGCTTTTGACAATTGCGGCGTCGAGTGGCGCGCTGCTAGCGCTCTTTTTCGATCGCACAGACCCTGCACGCGCGCGAGCACACTACGTCACGTCCGGGGGGCACAGGTATATGAAAAATCGCAGTGACGTAACACTTTTCTCGCTTCTCATTGGTCAATAGCCCGTTGCCGGGGTAACGTGCACGTATGTGAGCGCGGGCAAGAGTACTAGCCGGCCGCCGATCAGGGCTCCGATTGCGTTCAAATTTGGCACACCGCTAGCGACCGGTTAGAAGGGTGCTTTAAGCCCGTTGGAAGTACCCTATCGCCTTTCCGCACGTGCAGGGCTCACTATCTCGCTCGCTCGTTCTTCGCCTAAAAGGCGTTTTACTGGTATGGTATTTTAAACAGTGTTTGTATGGTAAAAATGCAAGGAAGGGGAGATGAGGCTGCAACATTTTCTGAATGGTATTTGAATTTTCCCTTGTTATTGTTTTTACCCTCCAAGTACCTAATGTTTATTGATGATTGTATTTTGTAACTCATCTTGGTGCTGCACAAATTATCTAAGGCAGGCAGGGCTGATTTTCTCTAAGTTGTGCCATGGTGGTTCAAAAACTACTCATTTCTCTTTTTTTCAAAGCTGATATGGGAAGAAGTCCAACAGATCCATATAGGTGCATATCCATAGGTCCATAGGTCCAATAGATGCATTGCAATTGGTGTTCACCGCACCATATGCAGTGCCTCTACTTGACCACCTTACAACTATACGAGCGGTGGATGTGAAATGGCCATTTCAGTCGTTATCAAACAATCAAACAACCATACAACAATAGCTATTCATCTTCATAAATTAACCCATCCTTCTATGTCCATTCTCAAAGGGTCAATCTTTATTGGAATAGAATATTAATTTGTTAATATAATAAACTACGAATTGTAATAGATTTACCGTGAACAAATTGTCTTGTTGCAGCCGAGCCGCCGCGCCGCGCGATGACGGGCGGCCAGAAGTTCTGTCTGCGCTGGGACGGCTTCAAGTCGCGGCTGTCCTCGGTGTTTGACGAACTGCGCCGGGAGGAAGAGCTGCTGGATGTGACACTCTGCTGTGATGGCGGACACGCCGTCAAGGCCCACCAGATCCTGCTGTCGGCCAGCAGTCCCAGCCTCCGCCAGCTGCTCAAGGTGGGTGGAGGATGCGTCCGTGCACTATTTTCAATTGAACTGTCCATTTTTTTTTTTTGGTTTTCTTCCTGGGCCTCGTTTGAGTTTCATAAAGCGAGTCCGTAATTTACGCCGGTTTTTGGTCTTGTATTGCAAGTGCATGTGAGGCGATGACGATAGTTTGAATCGTTGAATTTATTTATCTTGCAAGCAAGAACAGAAGGGAGAAGGGGAAACAAATTTATCCCTACACATGCGCTTGCAATACAAGCCCAAAAACCGGCGTAAGTTACGGACTCGCTTTATGAAACGAGGCCCTGTGGTGTCAGCGTCAACCCTCGTCCGTATTGGCCTTTTTCTAACGTATAGGGGGGGGGGGGTCTGTTGACCCGCCCTACTGTTCGGCCCCTGATCTAGCTAGAGCTTCGCGGAAAAAGAGGGTATTGTGAGTGACGCGAGGAAGGCTATTATACCCAAATTAAAGGTCCCAGGTCATTGGCTGACCTTCCAGGTCAGGTCAATGACTCAAAAGTCGGGAAATTCGGGACCTGCTAGAGCATCGTGATCTGAGGTTATGATGGGGGTTTTCAGGGTCCCGGTTACGAACTTCTTGTTAGTTTTAACAAGCATGATTTATTAATGCGTTTTGGTTTGTTCGGGTCAGGTCAGGTCAGTTCAACCCGTAGGCTTCCCGCTGGCTACTTATAGTCAACCTCCAATGGCGACTTCGGGACATGTTACGTTGGCACCAAAACTACTTCATAAATGTTCAGATAGGTGGGTGGTAAATTCTAAATCAGCTCCAACAACTACCCTGGAAACATGTGAAATTCGAAAAAGTGAACCAAGGTAATCTAAGGTCACTGACCTTGACCGTCCCTCACGTGACCTTGACTCCCACCATAATGCATGGGGCAAACATCATTGCACATGTTAGAACACCACAAAAAGACCGAAAACGCGCGGATAATGTGTGCCGACATACCTACGCTGGATCGCGATTCCGGCCAAACATTGTCTCGAAAAGTAGGTCACAGCCCACAGGTCAAAGGTTATTTGGGTTAGGGTCATATAATTTTCAGGATAGGTGTAAAAAAAGATCAATTCGAGGGTACCCACTGAAAGTTTCGTCGCGATTGGTGACTTTCTGTGCGAGCTCCGTTTGACCCCTTCCCCCTCCCTCTATAAGTGTGGGGTTAAGTTTGTCTGTAAGAATTGCTGTCCATTAAAAACATCGTCGAAATCATCCATTTACCCAATATGTCTAGAAATCAAAACTGTTCTCCCTGAAGCCGTTTGTTTTGAAATATGTGTTTTAATTGATAAACATCGCATTGGCATCAAACAAAAAGCAAATAGGTGCCTATCGTATGGTCTACTTCGTGCTCCCAAACGCAACATATTAAACTGATGATAATTGCGTCCTACCAAAGAAGACCATTTTCTTATTTCAGTGTATTTTCGATTACAGCAAACGGCTAAAAAAATCTTTGAATTGGAGATCCAGAACCGTTTGTAGTTGGCACGCCTTAACCCGCGCCCTGCTGGGGGGGGGTGTTTGAACACCCCCCCCTGTGGTTTTTCGCGAATATCTCAAAAACGGCGGCGCGGAGCGCCGCCGTTTTTGGTACACCTTATCATACATCAATTCTACACATGTTGTGAAAATTTCAGACCAAGGTCATTCAAGGTCAGGTCACCAGGTCACTTGAAGTGACCTCACCTCATAAAAACTTTCAATGTCTGTCATAGCTACACCGAGTGACCGATCGCTTTGAAACTTTCAGCGATTGCTAAGAGCAATAGCATGTACAAAATGTATATCTCAGAATTTTGATATCGATGACCTAAGGTCAGGTCAATTTTGCGACCTCCCCATTATAAGTCAATGGGAAAAAATTGAAATGCGCCTCTTTTGGATGAAAGACGTTATAAACACTCCCAAACACCGAATTACAAGTGGTTTAGACACACTGAACTTGAAAATGGTGTCCGTGACCCTTGTTTATGCCCTGAGGTCATCTTAGGTCACGAATGGTATCTAACAGTTTTTCGCAAATAACTTTTGATAGAGGCATGCTAGAGCGATGAAAACGCCTTAGATGTGTTCAGCTCGACGATACGGATCGACTGATATGCAACATGACCCTTTCCGGTCAGGTCATGACCTTGACCTGAGGTCAAATTTTCAAGTTGACCTTTCAAGGTCAAGTTATAGTTCATTCGATGCGTCTTGACGAGAGGAACACGATGCCGGTAAAAGTAAGCTCGTACAATGCTTGGGTCAAAAGTTATTGCAGAAAAACTGTTTTCGAAAAAATCGGCTATTTTTGCAGTTTTTGCCCCCTGCAGGCAAAACCGTTGACGTTAGGTCAAATCTGAGAGAATTACTCAGAAAGGGCGTTAATAGGGCTATCGAATGCGCTTTTCCGCGGCGCTGTAGCTCTATTGGTTCCCGAGTTATGCGTTGGCTTCTTGGAAATTTTCGACATTTGACCTGGAAATCGGCGAAATTTTGCCTTCAATGACCTCTGGTGACCTGACCTTTGACCTGACCAAAAAATTGACCGAAGTGATTTCGTCATTATTTTTTACGCTCTTTCGAACGCCGCCTTCCGCGTATCGCTACGTGGCCCAGGAGCCGAGTTACAAGGGGGGGTGTTCAAACACCCCCCCCCAGCAGGGCGTGGAAATCCAGGACCCCCAGCAGGGCGCGGGTTAAAGCCCCAATTAACAAACACAATTTGGATATCTCTATCAATTATCACAATGCGCCATTGGTATTGGTCGTGTTGTAAAATTGATGTTGGGTATTTTTTTACTGGGCACGGTGTATTAATTCAATTATTGACCGAAGGGGTCAAATGATAATGGTCTTTATGACACCGTTTATAGGAGTTCCACGCTTTGAATCTCGGAAAACTGCGCACTGTATGTGTAATTGCCGAGATCGTAGACTTGCCTCAGGCCTGGATAAGCACGTTTTATAATGGCGTTTGTGGATGCTGCTGCCGTATGTTAGGGCTGTATTCGTTGATGAGTGCTCAGAATGCATTAGCTATTCTTTTTTGGAAGATCTTTATATCGCTATCGCTTCCCAGTAGTTCTACGAGGTTGAAACTAATGCGTGGGCAAATGCCATCGGCAAACACGTAACATGATATAGCCGAAACTCCGGTGAAAGCACTATAGTTCGTTTTTATGACGATGCCACTGAAACCTAGCTTCATTATCCGTCCATTAAGAAAGCTCAATCTGTATGTTGAAAATGTGTTGTGGGTTCTTCACTGCTTTAAAAAGATTAAAACAGAGATAGGACGCTCCGTCTTAAATATGTGCGGTGTAGGTTATTGCCTTTTTGTCGATCACAGCATATTGGTTGCGTGTGTTACATGCGCCTTTCATTTTGCGATAATAACGCGATGTTTCTTTTTTTCTTCAGTTAATTTAATATTTTATTGGATGATATTTCAATATGAGTTAGCTGCTCTTAATCTTACTGCCTTCAATCATTTTTAAGCCTTATTTATTTATTTATTTTTTTTTTTTTTGGTTAGAGTTGAAACGGGGAACACGCAGTCTTGCTTAACAAGCGACAAAGTCGTATGGATTCAAGTCTCAAGCAGTATGCGTTAATCTGGCAACCAGAACGCTCAATATGATGGAGCGCATCTTAACCGGCGCCCCACCCGGTTTTCCGTTCACAGTCGAACCCATGTCAGCACCCGGTGTTCTTCCTGAAGGAGACCTCGGCGGAGGATCTGCATGCCATCATCCAGTTCATCTACTGCGGAGAGGTGAACGTGGTCCAGAGCCAGCTAGCCAGCTTCATCAAGACGGCAGAGATGCTGCAGATCCGGGGGCTCAGCGGCGACAGCGACGGAGATGAAGATCAGGTGGGTTCGGTGTGTGTGAGCCATGAGGGTTGAAAATTCGAGAGCAAAATAAGTCAAATATTTAACGTTGAAATACCTTTGTTTTTGTCAGTTTCGGGTAGAATATTCAATTTCCATCCATTTGCTTATTCACTTCCGATGACAACACAAAAGCAAATATTCTAAATGTGTGTTGTCATCTGATGTGAGTAAACATAACAATGTCTGACATACTACATTCCATCCATTTTCACATTTCTTTGTTTTTCGCAATCATTTGCATTGTCACTTCATGCTTTTGGAATGCTTTCGTTTGTTTTTGTGAGTGTCAAATGAAGGTATGAAATTGATAGACGGACTTGCTCTTATCGTCAGAAAACATTTTGTTTTACGCCGGTTGCTGTGTTTGACCAATGCACAGTGGCCCTTTTTCAGAATTAGCACGCATAAATTCAAAATATTTTTTTTTCTCTTCTTTTGAGTAAAAAGCAGTCTTATTGTGTGCAAAACATTCCAAAATATCCGATGGTGCCATTTTTACCTCCTAAAAGATAATTATCTTTGGTAAAATTGACCGCAAAATCGAAGTTTGTCGAGAGGCGCGCGGACACCACCGGCGGACCATAAAAAGTAGAGTGAGATGAACATCAATTTGTAAGACTTTCGATGCAAAAATATTAAAAATAAGTGGCATGGCTGTGAAGCTGAGTTTACGTAGAAGCCCTAGAAACCACTATTTTTATTATATAAACTTAAATAGACCACTTTTGCCGAATATTGTGGACACAATAACAGGACAATTATTAACTGGAGATGGCGGCATACATATGAAGCTTTATGTTAAGTGGCACACTCTGGAACATGTCGTATTATACATCGTTCGAATCGCCGATCTCTTCTGACCATGTCCGCCAAAGGGCATCGCGCCATTTTGCGCCATTTTGCTTCTACGGTGGATAACGTAAGCCAGTTCAGTCCGCGAGCGGCTATGGCTCCTGTTCGATACGACTAAGCTCATTGACCTGGCTCGAAGATGGTGTCACCTGGTGTGCGCCTAAATGTGGCTTGACTTTTGCCACAAGATGTGCTAATTGAAATTATACTAACGGTGGCTGGCAACAGCTGTAGATGCGGCCACGTGACGCCCTGGGGCGTCCTGGCGGTCAGTGCAGCGCGGTCGGCTGGCGGGCTCGCCACACTTGCGTTCGGAGCGGGCTGGCCGGCGGGCGAGCCGTACGAACGTGCGCCAAATCTTGGGCCGAGCGGCCTGTCGCTGTTGGGCCGAATCTCCTTGGGCAGTTCGTTTCTTTTCTTCTCTTTGCATTGGCAGGGAATACGTCCTTGATCACGTGTTGATGTCTTGCACCACTTTAAGGTAATGTGGGAATTAATGCGTGCTAATTCTGAAAAAGGGCCACTGTGCAATGTTTTTATGCTCAGCATCCTGAGTAAAAATTCCAAGACGCGATGTTTTAGAGGAAAAGGAAGGGGAATATTTGTCAGTTGTGATTGTGTTAATGAGAAGTCCATGGGTGCAAAATGACCCCAGCAGTCGGCGCGCCCTAAAGCTCCAATAAACAAACAAACAAGACGGGGGAGCCTGTTCTGTCATCCTATTTTTATTCTTACCTAACCTTTCAATAAAGTCGCGTTTCATTCAGAACAAACTCATCACTCACTGTTTAATTCAATTTAGTCAGTGATGTGACGTTTGGAGGAGTATGCTGAGCCCTTCAGGCTTCAATTCACATTTGATTTATGCTCTTATCATATCAGTGAAGTTTATTCTATACCTGAATACCCCGAAGCTATGATGTATAATGCCTATTTATGGTCTCTTTGGATTCAGTTACTGTTCTAAAAATATCGTTTAAAAACTTCTTGGTTTAAAAATAGAAGCAGCTTCGGGCTACGGTATCTCGTCATATCATCAACATGTCTCTTGCATGCCTGCTTTTTGCCACCTCTTGCTCAATATGTCGATACTGATCGATGATAACGGTACACTACCATCTGATACACTATTTGACTGATACACTACCATCAGTCAATCATGTTAATCAACAATTAACGGCTCATTGATTCCTCTCCCGGCAGACACCGACTGCTACGGCTCCGCGGCAGAGCTCGGCGCCGCCACCACGTGAGGATGACCAGCCCGCACCTGCCGAGCCTCGACCGAGCAAACGACGCCGCCGCCGCTCCAGTGGAACGTCCGACCTGTCCGCGACCTATGACGCATCCTCGAGCGCGTCCGCCCCCGCATCCGTGACCGCATCCTCCAAGACCGCCGCCGGCGTCCCTGCTGCCGCCTCCGCCGCTGCCACCGCCTCCAAGTCTGCTATTCCGTCAACTAGCGTCAGCACAGATAACAGAGCGGTCGCAAATGTCCCGAAAGCCGCATCCGCCTCGGTGATCGCTGCTGATGTGAACGTTGTCAGCCTGGATGATATAAAGGTGGGTTTTCTTCTTACGGTTGATGGATAAACTCGGTTCACCAGTTTTAACCGCAATTAGAGGTGATGTGCAATCAGAATTACTAGGAATTCTTAATGGTTTCAGGTCACGAGTATGGCGGCACGTGTTTTGGGAATAACGATGGATACTGCAATAAGATCGGGTCCATCATTCTAGGGCAGTTTTCAGAATTTTTACTTTGTGCTGTGTGCTGACGTCCGAATGATCATCACCGTAATTGAGAAAAAACTGTATTGTTAACAATTTCTGATGCCCATTGAACGTTAACCCTCGCCCGCACATGCCATTTTCCCATCCTAGAACGCACATGGGGGGGGGAGGGGGGGGGGTTGCCACCACCCCCGCGCCGTTTCGTTCCTGTTGGAGATAGAGCTTAGCGGTAAAGACCAAAAAGATTCTTTGGGAAGAGACGAATCCAATGATACCGGATTTTACCTTCTCAGGTCAGTCATTGACCTTCCAGGTCAGGTCAAACTAAAAAATGTTGCTGTTTTGGGTCACCGTTGGATATCAAGTGCACTGCTTAGCATATACCGATGACGATGCCGTTTTCTGGTGCCAAGCCAGCTAGAACCTCTTTGTCACACTATCCGACCAGATTTTTGCTGCTGAGGTCATTTCAGGTCAAGTTAGGTCAAGGTCAGTTATATGTGTTTGTATGTCTGTGTGTGTCTGTGTGTATACTGATGTGTGCACCGATTGTTTTTGTGTCCATATTACATGAAATCATGATCTGAGAAGCTTTTACCAAAAATACAGTAAAAAAAACTTCACAAAAAGTAAATTCAGCTTGCCTAAAACGCAATTATCTTAGATGACCTAGGTTGACCTTGACCCTGACCTTGACCCCTGTACATCGTCGAACAACATGTTCCATGATAGCAGTGTCTCAAAATTACATTTTAGCTTGGGTGTCAGAGAGGAAAATTATTCCGTAGACAGGGTGAAGGCCGAAGGGAGTGGAAAATTGCTGGTAAGGTAAAGCTAACAAAAGATGCGAGGGATAAGGGTGGAGTAAAAACAGATTGATATCACACATTTTCACAAAAAATTGATAGGATATAGCGTGTAATGTAAGCATCGATATGTTGTTTAAGACCATGTACGCATATGCCCTTTGCTTTTGACGTTCGGAGTGGAAAACTGATCTTGAAAGGTTGAAAAGAGTGGAAAATGGTCTTCATTTGGATGTCGTTTCACACCCAAATCGATTAATTTTGGGACACTGCATGATAGGTGGGAGGTAAGACTGGCAAAAAAGGCCGAAATCAAGGTGTCAAAAGCTCACAAGGCCCATGGCAAACGCAAGATGTTGAGAATTGGCCATTTGGGTCATGACATGACCTGACAAACAAGGTCATATCTCCAAAGCCAAAAATCACAGAAACTTGAAATTTTCAGTGGACATCAAGAAAGGATAGAGGAGCAGCTATACGAAAAATCAGCCTTCTAGCTCTAAAAATGTTGAGTGCAGAGCAGAAAGACTACCTGGGGGGGGGGGGTGGCAACCCCCCCCCCCCATGTGCGGGCGAGGGTTAAAGAAGGCTTATATTCCTAATGTATTCTGCCCTTTTCATGTCAGTGTGAATCAGAATGATGTATTCTGTTGGAATGAATGCTTACTAACTATAAATACCGTTTCATGGCTCTGTTACATCTTCCCAGACTGATGCTACCACGTATGATCTAGTCAACTCGCCCCGGCCATTCGCCAATCACACTTTCTTCTCCGTTTGCAGACTGAGCAGGTGGATCTCTCAGATGACGAAGGGCGCTCTATGGATGACCCGCTGGGCTTCTTCTCGAGCTTTGAGGGACACGTCGATGCCAGCAGTGCCGCCGGCCCGTCGTCTCGCGACTCGCATGGAGGACCGTCCACAGGTAGGGGACGATTTGATCGGGGAAAGGGGCTCACTTTTGGAACTTACGTGCGGATGGAATGATGGAGTTTGTTTTGCCTTGTATTGGCAGGTACCCGCTTAATTCGCTGCCATTTAACGAATCGTCCTTGGTAAAGTTGATTTTTCAATGAAAGAAACGGTGCTGAATGTGCGTTGTCATTAAAAATATGGGACCGAAATGTTAGCCATTTGCTAATCACTGAGCAGGACAGGTGAGAGAGTATAACACAAATTATTCTTAGATACATGCTTTTTCCTCATTGTCTATATCATATGCGCAACGATATTTAGCAGCATGAAAAGATCTACTGCATTTAGTAAGCTTTTGTCGCTGCCGCCCACCGTCATTTGAAATGACGTGAATACTCGCTTCCTGTTTATTAAAAACACTATCCCTTCCGTACCGTTTCACTAGCCGTTCTTTCGCCAAATAAACTATTGAGGACGATCTTGGTAGGAGTGAACAGAGCGCCCCATCTCTGAAACCTCTGCTCTGACGCGGAAACGTTTACCAATATGCGTTCTCAGCCGAGTTATTGACCATTTGCATGCATGTGATATTCGTTCTATTATGCTGATGTTCGAGATGGGAATACGGCGCACATATCCGTTGGACATTAAAGGTAGTGTGCCACCTTTGAAAGATTTCCCATTTTATTTTTCCTAGGATAAGAAGCTTCTGTTTTTACCTAATATCGCAAAAAAAAAATCAAAAATGGGCCTGGAATAGTGCCTTTTTCGCCTAAAAGTTTTTCGGTTTTTAGATATGTATAACAACTGTAGTGGGCTCACCTGCAAACAGGCGTCGGGCAACAATCGCGAATGCGGCGCACTTGTGACAATAAGCAAAGGTCATTATAGTGTTACGACCATACGACGTACGGGAATGAGTTATCAGCTGTCTAATCGTAGACAACACAATGTCGAGCCTTAAACTGTAAGCCCGTATTGGTATTGTTTCTTTTATTTGGCTGTCGAACATTATTTATGGTTTGAAATATGATTTTATGTAAAATAATTGATATGAAAAAGCCGTCTTATAAGTTATGACCCCATTTCACCACACGCAAGTGGCAGAAATGACAATGATCAGCTGACGCATTTTTCTTGGCCGAAGTCAGAGCGCGCGGCCCGACGCACCACGCGTATTTGGAAATTCCGACCTCGACGAGCATCAGAAGCCACCTAACAGGCGTGTTCGAAACCGCAGGAGATGATGATGAACGGGTTTATCGAAACTTGATTGGATGAGCATATCGGTAATAGCGATTTCAGTGTGTGCATTTATTGTTCATAGTGGTGTGAAATGTGGTTGGGGTACGACCGACAACCCGTCGGGGCGAATTTCGCACTGGGGTACTCAAAATTTGAAGAATTTAAGACGTTTCCATGAGTTTTGAAGGTATGGATAAGTTCTAAAAATCTGGTTCTCCTTATCTGGGCCATTAACTCCATACGGTCCAGGAAAGCTGGCACACTACCTTTAAATGCTACAACCGAGTTGTAGCTGGGCAACCACGTAACATCGGCTTGGTATCGTTACACCACAGATTTGAAACTGCGTAAGATCAAGGAGGTCGCAAAATTAGTCTGATTTAAACTCGTACAATGCGATCTACCCGATTACCCGAAATGTTCTCGAGTTGTAACTTCGTTTCAAGTGATAAATTATTGCAGTGCATTTGGCACGCGTGCAGTGTGCACGCCACGCATGACACCAAGAACGCACACCTGGAATAAGAATGCCTTTGTAGCCCATCGGCCGCGCTGTGTGACTGACGGCCCATAGGTTAATGCTGTCGTGCCTTAGCTTTCATCTAAATGGCATGGTTCAGAGCAGCTCTACGAGTATGTACGAGTAGTGGCGTAGTATTCAGTAGCGGCGGAACACCTTCAATTAAGGAGGAGGGGGGCGCTGCCGACTTTTGGTCCCATTCTTTCCATGCAACGCCCATAGGCCATAGGGTTAAAATGCCAAAATCAAAGGGGGCACGGTGCCCCGGTGCCCTCCCCGTTCCGCCGCCTATGGTAGTAGTGCTCTGGACGCTAGTTCTGACACTAGCCCTTTTACCTTTCTAGCCTTCGTAACGCGACAGTGCTTTTTTACTGTCGCTTTTCTACTAGCTCCATTGACGTACATCGCATTTAGTCCTAGCCTTCTCTAGTCCGTCAGTTCTCTGTTTCAACACACTTGTTTTAACCAGTATATGGGCGTAATGGGCGCACAATGACCACTGAAATCGACGCGCCCTATAGCCCTAATAAACAAACAAATGACTTTTTGCAGGTAGCTCAAATGATACTAGCTCAAATCCGTTTGGGAGTGAACCGGCTTTCACCAACGTACCTTTCTCTGCGCGTGCTTCCTATCGATCCTGTACGCTTCATTCGGCAGGAGTTTTTTTGTGGAACTCTCGTGTCTGGAACTGTGGACGGTCGTTCACATCAGCTCATTTACTGGACCAAATGATTTTACCAAAAACTAATAAGAAGTCGATGAAATTACCGTTTTTGGGTAAGTACTTATTGAACCATTATTTTACATCTTTTTGCCCAAATTGAAATGTAACAAGCTGGAGTTAAATGATTTTCGATTTTCACTTTTTTGTTATGATTTGTTAGAAGCTCTTACCTTCAACAAAGATTCAGGTTGAGCATTGTCAGTCATGCGGCTGTTTTTGGGTGATCTCTCGACCAGGGCTGCGGAGTCGGAGTCGAAATCGGAGTCGGTCGGATTCGGCAGTTGTTCATGGAGTCGGTGTTGGAGTCAGGGCTGCGGAGTCTGAGTCGGAGTCGGAGTCGGAGTCGGAGTCGGTCGGAGTCGACAGTTGTGATCGGAGTCGGAGTCGGAGTTGGAGTCGATTTTAGAAACCCGAGCCGGAGTCGGAGTCGGAGTCACCGAAAATCTGTCGACTCCGCAGCCCTGCTAGGTCTGCGGAGTCGGAGTCGGGAGTTGGAGTCGGTCGGAGTCGACAATTCTGCCCGGAGTCGGAGTCGGAGTCGGAGCTGGTTTTTGAAAGCCGGAGTCGGAGTCGGAGTCGGAGTCGCCGAAAATCCATCGACTCCGCAGCCCTGGTTGGAGTCGTCAAAATTTTTCGCCACTTGGTTCGCCACTATAGCTGCGTCCTGCTCACCCCTAGCTGCTTGTGGATGAGCTGCTCTCCAGAAAGAACTATGCTGAAATCCCGATTACGAAGTTCAGCACTGAGCTCGATTCACCAATCGCCATGATTGCTTATTGGGGGCGTTGGCTAAAAACAGAAAAGGAATGCTGTTCGTTGACAAAGAATAACTGAATAGGGTCATGACCGGTCACCCATAAAACACGGTCTTCAAGTCTAACAGCTCAAGAATGTCTCATTAACGTAGGTATGATGTTCGTATCACATCAGTTTTTTATGTTAAAATGAACCGCGGAAGTCAGAATGGAGGCTTTTCCACAAGGCGGTCGCCTTATCCACTAGGCCACACGAAGGACTGAGCGCAATCGTACATTTTAACGTAAAATAAATATTTGGTTAATCCTGAAATACTCTGTAGTGTCCACTTTATTTTTTTTTTAATAAGCTTTTAAAGGTCTTAAAGGCTTCCTATTTTTTCAGCATCACCATCACGGGACAGTGATGCACGTAACCAAATGGTTTATATATTGAAATGGTAAGACTTACACAAATACTTGAAAATATGTTGATGAAATGTTGAAACATCAAAGACGGCTGTTCTCCACGTTGTTTTAACCCGCGCCCTGCTGGGGGGGGGGGGGGTGTTTGAACACCCCCCCTTGTGGTTTTTCGCGAATATCTCAAAAACGGCGGCGCGGAGCACCGCCTTTTTTGGTACACCTTATCATACATCAATTCTACACATGTTGTGAAAATTTCAGACCAAGGTCATTCAAGGTCAGGTCACCAGGTCACTTGAAGTGACCTCACCTCATAAAAACTTTCAATGTCTGTCATAGCTACACCGAGTGACCGATCGCTTTGAAACTTTCAGCGATTGCTAAGAGCAATAGCATGTACAAAATGTATATCTCAGAATTTTGATATCGATGACCTAAGGTCAGGTCAATTTTGCGACCTCCCCATTATAAGTCAATGGGAGAAAATTGAAATGCGCCTCTTTTGGACGAAAGACATTATAAACACTCCCAAACACCGAATTACAAGTGGTTTAGACACACTGAACATAAAAATGGTGTCCGTGACCCTTGTTTATGCCCTGAGGTCATCTTAGGTCACGAATGGTATCTAGCAGTTTTTCGCAAATAACTTTTGATAGAGGCATGCTAGAGCGATGAAAACGCCTTAGATGTGTTCAGCTCGACGATACGGATCGACTGATATGCAACATGACCCTTTCCGGTCAGGTCATGACCTTGACCTGAGGTCAAATTTTCAAGTTGACCTTTCAAGGTCAAGTTATAGTTCATTCGATGCGTCTTGACGAGAGGAATACGATGCCGGTAAAAGTAAGCTCGTACAAGGCTTGGGTCAAAAGTTATTGCAGAAAAACTGTTTCCGAAAAAATCGGCTATTTTTGCAGTTTTTGCCCCCTGCAGGCAAAACCGTTGACGTTAGGTCAAATCTGAGAGAATTACTCAGAAAGGGCGTTAATAGGGCTATCGAATGCGCTTTTCCGCGGCGCTGTAGCTCTATTGGTTCCCGAGTTATGCGTTGGCTTCTTGGAAATTTTCGACATTTTACCTGGAAATCGGCGAAATTTTGCCTCCAATGACCTCTGGTGACCTGACCTTTGACCTGAACAAAAAATTGACCGAAGTGATTTCGTCATTATTTTTGACGCTCTTTCGAACGCCGCCTTCTGCGTATCGCTACGTGGCCCAGGAGCCGAGTTACAAGGGGGGGGTGTTCAAACACCCCCCCCCCCCCCCAGCAGGGCGTGGAAATCCAGGACCCCCAGCAGGGCGCGGGTTAAATACATAGTTTCAGTTTCTCTTTTTTTTTTACTCTGATCTGGATGAACATCAGCTTTGGGTAAGTGTGGTCAAGAGGCATTTTTACATGCTAGTTTTGCCTTATAATAGCTGCTTCCGCCTAGCTGTTCACATCAGCGCGCTGAATTCATCCGAAACAGGGTTACAGTGCAAGTCCTTTCCCGTCTGTGAACATCACGCGGTCAGGGCGGCATTTCCACGTGCTCGTTTGCTCGGTTGACATTGCCGAACCGTTGAGTGGGATCAGTTTGTGAAGATTTAGCCGAAATTGGGCCTCGTGCTTGCTTTTCTATTTCGATACCCGGATACGGATGTCCACTCGAGAATGGGTTTGTGGCAGTTGTGAAGCCGATAAAATGGAAGGGTAGGATATCGGTAGGTATCGGTAGGATATCGGAAAGGTAGGAACCGGATATCGTGAAGGTGGATCTAAATGAAATGGTGAGAAACTCTGTGGGCGCAAAAGCTGTTCTGTCATAAACGTTTTGTTTATGTCAAGTCCAGCACAGTTTCTGGACCCGAAGTAGCTTGAGCCATATTTGTCCAATTTTGTTTTCATAACAACAAACCATTGCCATATTCAATCATTTTTAACAATTGATGGAAATTTGACTTCCAAAGAAGTTGGAATAGTAAAGCCTGAAACAGACTCTTTCCGCAGTCAGGAAATCGCATGCGAGAGCCTATTCAAATACATTGAAGCACGCTCGCATCAATCGCACGCACCTCCCGCAAGCGATTGATGCGAGAAGAATTATAATGTATATGAATAGGCTCTCGCGTGCGATTTCCTGAACACGGAAAGAGTCTGTTTCAGCCTTAAAAGAGCCCCGTGGATGCACACAGCCTTCCAAAAGACTTTTTTATCGAATCACATGCCGTCCCGTGGTGACACTCCTTTGTCTGACCCTCATGTCGTTGCCTTTCTGTTACAGCTGCAGGACCGTCAGGACAGGCTGGAGCGACGGCAGCGGGTGAACCAACTGCGCAAGGTCAGATCCAGAGACGATGCCGGTGGGAACGAGTCAGGACGCTGGTAATTCAGACAGACAGAGATCTATAAACAGACATGACATTTGGCTTTGGGAAAGAAAGTATCGCTCGTTGGGGTTTATTGTGTCTGTCTTCCTCAATCACTTCAGTCGATAAATTACTCATTCACATTTTGTCTCCACCGTTTCCTCTCTTATTCCCGCGTTCCTGCGTTCGTTTATTTTGTTCAGTGGTAACTAAGCTAAAATTCAAGATTTTGTTTCTCGAACATGGAACATTGCTTATTTGGATTTACGGTTGCCAGGGCCAGGACCGTTTCAGTTTTATGGTCACGGGTCCGGTAGCCAACTTCCATAAATCGGCAAACGACATAAGAGTTGGGTACATCAGTCAATCGGGGCTCGTATTTTGGCCCGGCGCTAGATTTGTCGTACTATGTAGTGGCTCATTCCTAGTAACGCTGGCCTTCTGCAAAATGGCAGTAAGCTGCTCAATTTGAAGTTCAAACCGAACGTAAGTTGCTGTTGAGTTCCCTGTTTTGCATCTATTTGAACAAAGTTCATCGATGAACTGCATCTTATGGTTACTTGAGGTCTTTTGTTCTAAAATGTGAAACAGCGATGCACAAACTATCCCCGAACGTATATGGGTCATTGGTTGTTTTGGTTCCAGTGTGTTCGATGTCATTATTTGGATAATTCGCTAGCGAAGCGCTAGTACCCTTCACCATTCCCGGTCTCATGTCCTTGTCATTCTCTCATCCCGTCTTTTTTTAGCTTGTCTGTCTGAATTACTGGCATCCTTATTCTGTTCATACTATATTACATTTTTTTCTCAGACGCGTTATGGGAAAGCATGAAGCAAGCTTCGATTTATCCGTCGTTGACTTCTCTGCTATCCTATTCACAAGCCGTCGGGAATTCAATAGCTATCAAAGTAAAGGCTATGATCCCCAGAACGTTCCCATTAGGATCAGATGTCTTTCAGAGGCTACCAGATGGATGCTTTTGTGCTACATACCGATCTATTGACTGGCTGAGAGAATTGGAACTGAGGTGCGTGAATCGCCCGTTCAGAAGACTTAAATTTGTTTTATTATTAGCTTTTCCTACATATTCTCACATAGTTTGCCATTAAATAAGCTCAAAAAAATGAATGTTCAACTCTGTTGCGATCCCGGATACAATATGAAGTTTTTCCGATAAATAAAGTGAAATTATAAAGGCGCCTTAATAACCATGCCCGTATGGTACGCCTCAGGATATTGTTTTTCGAAGTCGGTTCAAAGCGAGTGGACGTTGACATGCAGTAATACTTTTGTTAATTCGATAATGCTATACTGCTCGTAGTAGGACACGCAATAATGTTTTTGTTTGGTTGATAAATTGAAATGTCTGGATTTAACGTGATCGGTCGGGAAAAAATTCACAGCAACATTTGAGAACGTTGTGCTAAATCGGGCGTTTAACCTCATGGTAGTTGCACATATTTTGAACAAAATGGAACGACTCGTTCTTGAGATAAAGAGCTCCTATTTGAAAATCGCGATTTGAATGCCCTGTTTATTTGAACGTTAGCGCGGGGTATTTCTCTATATGACACTTTTTTTAAACCCCACATCTGCTCTCCCGTGAATTTCCGGGAGGCACGAAAGATCTCCTTTTAAAAGTGTCCAATCGTCCGATCCTGATCAAATATGTGTGTTCGTTGGCCTGTTCTGGTATTGCTTTATCTGCCAAGACAGACAAACTTGAGAAAAATCGAGTGATTGTACCTTTTTTGAAGGTCTCCAACAAACTTGTCCGAAATTCACCGGAGAACAAATGTGGTGTTTAAAAAAAGGTGTCGATATGGCCTCTAAGCTTAGACCAAAGTGGCACAAAACCTGTCGGTAAATTCAGTGCATCGTGCATCCAGCATTTCCAAGTGAAGTTCTTTCGGGAGATTGGCGGTTTGTGGTGAAGGTGAGTGTTATGTTTTTCCTTGCTGATTAAATTGCAATTTTGGAAAAGTACCTATTAATGTTTTGCAAAATGACCGTCGTAGTCGGCGCGCTTTTAAGTCCCAACATAGATAACATGAACTACCTGGATTGGACACTCGTGGCGCGAAAAATAAGAGGCCACTTTGGCCTCTTATTTTTAATGACGAATATTTTAACCAGTATAGCGCCTTTTGGGGGCGACTAACGGAGCATGCGAGGGGGTGAGTCTTGCACGTGCGAAATTTCGAGGGGGTACCTCCAACTGACTTGTGCACGGCACCCTACTGACCGGTTTCTAGCGATGTGCCAAATTTGAGCACAATCGGCCCAGCCGTTCTCGAGATCTGGGAACGGCACCCTGCACGTGCGCACGTGCAAAATGGGTCCCAACTGACTTGTGCACGGCACCCTACTAACTGGTCCCTAACCGTGTACCAAATTTGAGCGCCATCGGTCCAGCCGTTCTCGAGATCTGGAAACGACCCCTGCACGTGCGCACGTACAGCAGCACCCCAACTCTGGCACATGGATATGCAGTGCCTAGTTGGTGCCTACCTACATGCCAACTTTCAGCGCAATCGGCCAAGTAGTTACCGAGATATTGCAACAATTACAAAACTGACACCTCTTCGTTTTGCACGTGGCACGTGCATAAGGGGTCACCCACATGCATCGGGAATAGTCCAATGCTTGGTAGAAGGAATGAAGCTACCCTACAAAAATTACCGCGTGTAAATCGGTCAAGTGGTTGCTGAGATATAAGCCTCGCAAAAGCGTCCGCACGGCCGGCCGGCCGGCCGCTCATACCTACTCAGAAATTTCCGTTAAAGGTAGTGTGCCACCTTCGAATGATTTCCCATTTTATTTTTCCTAGGATAAGAAGCTTCTGTTTTTACCTAATATCGCAAAAAATCAAAAATGGGCTAAAATAGTGCTTTTTTCGCCTAAAAGTTTATCGGTTTTTCAATATGTATAACAATTATAGTGGGCTAATCTGCAAACAGGCGTCGGCAACAATCACGAATGCGGCGCACATGTGACAATAAGCAAAGGTCATTATAGAGTTACGACGTACGGGAATGAGTTATCAGCTGTCTAATCGTAGACAACACAATGTCGAGCCTTAAACTGTAAGCCTGTATTGGTATTGTTTCTTTAATTTGGCTGTCGAACATTAATTTATGGTTTGAAATATTATTTTATGTAAAATAATTGATATGAAAAAGCCGTCTTATAAGTTATGACCCCATTTCACCACACGCAAGTGGCAGAAATGACAATGATCAGCTGACGCATTTTTCTTGGCCGAAGTCAGAGCGCGCGGCCCGACGCACCACGCGTATTTGGAAATTCCGACCTCGACGAGCATCAGAAGCCACCTAACAGGCGTGTTCGAAACCGCAGGAGATGATGATGAACGGGTTTATCGAAACTTGATTGGATGAGCATATCGGTAATAGCGATTTCAGTGTGTGCATTTATTGTTCATAGTGGTGTGAAATGTGGTTGGGGTACGACCGACAACCCGTCGGGGCGAATTTCGCACTGGGGTACTCAAAATTTGAAGAATTTAAGACGTTTCCATGCGTTTTGAAGGTATGGATAAGTTCTAAAAATCCGGTTCTCCCTATCTGGGCCATTAACTCCATACGGTCCAGGAAAGCTGGCACACTACCTTTAATCTAAGGAAAGACTCCGCTCGCTTCGCTCGCTCCGTAATCAGTATTTTGAGAGGCTGATATCTCAGCAACCGCTGGGCCGATTCGCCTCCGGTCTTTTTTGTTGGGTAGCTCCATCCTTTCTGCCCAGCAATTCACTTATCGTGATGCATTCAGGTGACCGTCGTGGCACGTGGCACGTGAAAAGTCGGGGCGTTCAAGTCGTTCTGCTGGAGTAACAATTTTGATAGGCCTATATCTCAGTAACCACTGGGGCGATTGACTTGCGGTAACTTTTGTAGAGTAGCTGTATCCCTTCTAACAATCATTGGATACTCTTGATGCACGTGAGTGATCCCCGCTGCACGTGCAAAGTGCAAAAAAAAAAACAGAAGAGGTGTTAAATTTGTTCCCATTACAGTAGCTCAGCAACTACTGGGGCGATTTTGCTGAAACTTGGCATGCATGTAGGCACCCACCGGGCAATGCATATCCGTATGTCATGGTTGGGGTGCTATGTATGTATGTATGTATGTATGTATGTATGTATGTATTGACAATCAAGAGCAATCCACAATCGGCGTGGCGATTACACTCCGAGTCCGAGCTGGTAAAAGATAACACAAGAAATACCTACACAAGAAAACGCACACACTTACGGATACGAAATACACAACGCGAACGCCGAACACACACATACTTGGTGTAACCCGCACGAAGCCGCGTTCGTAACTATACACACAGACTCGTTTGCCTTTCATAGTCCAAGAGTCATGAGGCTAGCTACTATGGCTACTCTGGCTAGGCTTAAGCCCCTTTTTTACAGCACGGGCAAATCTGGCTGGAGGCAACTGCGTTAGCTCGAGGGGGAGAGTATTTAGGAGCGCCGCGGCACGGTAGGCGAATCTACGTTTTCTGGTCTCTAGTCGGGGTCGCGGTAAGTGGAAGAGGTGGTCTTGGCGGGTAGACCTTGCTCGTGTTTGGGAATTTTTGGAAAATAGGGTCGCAATCTCCTCGGGTTCACCTCTCTGGATGGCCTTGTGCGCCGTGATAAGGGTATGGTATTCAGCCATTGTTTTAGGTGCCATCCAGCCGAGTTGGTCCCGGAGATGGGAGACATGACCAAATTTACGGCGACCGAAAATGACTCTAGCGGCAAAGTTGCCCGTACGCACGTGCAGGGGTCGCTTCCAGATCTCGAGAACGGCTGGACCGATTGCGCTCAAATTTGGTATACGATTAGAGACCGGCGAGAAGGGTGCCGTGCAAAAGTCAGTTGGGACCCATATTGCACGCGCGCACGTGCAGGGTGCCGCTTCCAGATCTCGAGAACGGCTGGGCCGATTGCGCTCAAATTTGGCACCTCGCGAGAGGCCAGTAAGTAGAGTGCCGTGCACCGGGGAGGTTGTAGCTCTGCGCGTGCTCACGTGCGCAGAGCTACAACCTCCCCGGTGCACGGCACTCTACTTAAAAATTTGAAATTTGAAATGAAATTTGGTGTGTGATGGGATGCTGAATGTGTATGAGTTTTTCTAAGTCGATGAAGGTGAGGTAATGCACGTGCGCACGTGCAGGGATCGCCTCCAGATCTCGAGAACGGCTGGACCGATTGCGCTCAAATTTGTCACACGATTAGAGACCGGCGAGAAGGGTGCCTTGCGAAAGTCAGATGGGACCCATATTGCACGTGCGCACGTGCAAGGTGCCGCTCCCACATCTGAAGAACGGCTGTGTCGATTGCGCTCATATTTGGCACATCGCAAGAGACCAGTTGGTAGGGTGCCGTGCACCGAGGAGCCTGTAGCTCTGCGCGTGCTCACGTGCGCACGTGCACACTAGGGTGTTTCACTTTTCACTTTTTTCTCAGATTGTCTCTCCTCGATCGGATTCCCATTATTTCATCTTTTTAATAAAATGTGGTGGCAATTATTCGATTTTAAACTCGATTCCAAACGTCGCGATAATTCGCCAAAGTTTTCAATTTTTGTGCCGTTCGGCGTTGAAGTCACCCATGTTAGAGCAATTGCAAGTAGGGCACTAACACCAAGAAAATACGGCCGTGCAAGAGGTGGTATTAACCGGTATTTTATGACACTGTGAAGGTTGAATATGGTACCTGCGCTTCCATAAAAGTGTCGTCGCATATTCTGGTGCTCAGATTAACATACACAGACATAACTCATTATTCAGGACACGACAACTTAACAGTAAGCAAAACACTGGTACGTCAGTGACGGCAAAACATGTGTTTCGGTACCGGGCCTCAACACCGTTTCTCATCGAACCCAGTCACAGGGTAGCCAGGGCTGCCTTTGTCATGTGTGGCACTGCACGCCTGTGCCTCTCCACAGCCTGCAGAAGCCACTGGAATTGGTCCTGCCCCTTCACATGCTGAGCGAATGTTTTCAGAAGAGCGATGCCCCTCTCCGCGGTGTCGTTCACGACTTTCACTGTTTTCACCAGGGCGGGTAAAAATGGTTTTGGTGGCTCTGACCAAATTTTCTTAGATGAAAAGTGGCTCCTCACAGAATGAGTTGGAAACAGCAGCGAAGACGTTCTCTTTGGCATCAGTTTAAACATCAGCTTTTTTAAGCCCACTGTTATAAGTCTCATTGTGGGACATTAGCTCGCCTCAAAAACACAAAATGGATGTAGATGACTTCCTAATTTTGTCTTAGGTGGCTGATGACAGTCAGAAAGGTAGGGTATATAAATTATAATTTTGACTTACCAATAGAGGAAATGTTATCATCTCCCTCACTAGCAAACGGTCAGTCATATTCTTCATCATCTGATATATCTCTGCCGATGTTGTATCGAGCTCGGAACTCAAGCACCAAAGGCATTATAAGTCTAACATTAACTTCTGTCACAAAATTTCTGAAAAGATTTGATGGCTTACATAGATAGGCTATCTTATTTTCAAATTTGAGCCTGACACTAAAAAAACACAGAAACATTCAATAATTAAGCAAAAATTCAGTACCTAACTAATGCAATAAATATACTAGGATGGTGGGCAAATAAATTTGAAAAATCATGAGCTGCTTGAGTGATGTATCAAAAATAAAAGTTTGTCATGCTTATGTCTACATCAACATATTAGAATTAGATTGAGACACCAGTACGCAGTATCTAGGCGACCAATGATATTGCTACCCTGATGTATGTACATACTGGAGAGAAGAAGAGCACCTTCAACTCGCAACGAACATACAAGAAATAAATAAGACATACAACAAAAAGTATACCCAAAAATGTACAAAAAAAAATGCAGACCCATTCACTCTGAACCGCGACCTGCACGAGATGCAGCCTTGCACGAGGCCTTACTATAATAAAGACCAGTATTCGTGTACTAACACTAGTCGGTAATACAGTGAGCCGCCAATAGTAGAAGAGTCAGTGGCTCCCCGTTCACTCAACACTAGCTCCTCATCGACTGACGAAAGCCACGGAGCCCTATTCTCCCCAGTGCTAAAGCTTCAAATCGACTGATGGCTCATCGACTGACGAATGCTGACGCTGTTCACGGTAAACATTTACAACCATTTTGAATAGGTTGTCAGCTGTTTAAGAAAATGTAGACAAAGATTGCGCAGAATATCTCATTGTGAATTAAGATGCTGCTACTAAATCAATATTTGTGTTACAGCATCTAATATGTTGAAATTTGATGTGAAAATGAACTGAAGATATTTAACAAAACTTACCAGTTGTCTTGCACATGCAAATTTGCATTAAAACGTCTTATTTTGGCTCTTTAAACCCTACGAACAGCTACTGGCTTGGCTCCGATATTATCACCGAATCGGCACTTTTTACCAGCCCTGGTTTTCACGAATTCCTTGCATAGGATGTACGCCTCGTGACCTTCCCACTCCCCAGGAGGCTTCGTCATCCACTCGTGGTCGACTCCCATCAGGTCAAACATCAGCCACGACGACGTGGTCACCAATTCTGACAGGCTGGTGGACTCATCCAGTGCGACCGATGGTGTCTGATCAGGCGCCGCGGAGCACGAGTTTGCGAGCAGGTTGACACATATGACCTCCTTCTCCTCTTCTGTGACACGGCTGCTAAAGAGGCTGAATACTACAACTGATGGCTGCAGATACCACAAATGGCGCCGCATCACAGCGAGAGCAGCGTTCGCCTTTGGTTGGTCCAACTGCCTATACCGCACCAGGCTACGGTACAGGTTCAGGTCGTTAGCGGGGGCGTCCTCTGCAACAGGGGCCCGCAGCCACGCGACGACATAGAAGAGGAGCAGGAACTGAGCCATCCGCTGCACGTTTTCCTGCATTGGCTCATCGTACTCCAGCTGGTCCGCGAACAAGAACATCTTGATGCTGTTCACTCAACACTGTACACTGTACGCTGTACACTGTACACTGTACACTGTTCACTGTACACTGTACACTGTACACTGTATGCTGTACACTGTACAGCATCAAGATGTTCTTGTTCGCGGACCAGCTGGAGTACGATGAGCCAATACTGTATGAACTGATGATGTATAATACTGATGAGCTGTACACTCAACACTGTACACTGTACACTGTACACTGTACACTGTACACTGTACACTGTACACTGTACACTGTATGCTGTACACTGTACAGCATCAAGATGTTCTTGTTCGCGGACCAGCTGGAGTACGATGAGCCAATGCAGGAGAAGGTGCAGCGGATGGCTCAGTTCCTGCTCCTCTTCTATGTCGTCGCGTGGCTGCGGGCCCCTGTTGCAGAGGACGCCCCCGCTAACGACCTGAACCTGTACCGTAGCCTGGTGCGGTATAGGCAGTTGGACCAACCAGTGGCGAACGCTGCTCTCGCTGTGATGCGGCGCCATTTGTGGTATCTGCAGCCATCAGTTGTAGTATTCAGCCTCTTTAGCAGCCGTGTCACAGAAGAGGAGAAGGAGGCCATATGTGTCAACCTGCTCGCAAACTCGTGCTCCGCGGCGCTTGATCAGACACCATCGGTCGCACTGGATGAGTCCACCAGCCTGTCAGAATTGGTGACCACGTCGTCGTGGCTGATGTTTGACCTGATGGGAGTCGACCACGAGTGGATGACGAAGCCTCCTGGGGAGTGGGAAGGTCACGAGGCGTACATCCTATGCAAGGAATTCGTGAAAACAGTGAAAGTCGTGAACGACACCGCGGAGAGGGGCATCGCTCTTCTGAAAACATTCGCTCAGCATGTGAAGGGGCAGGACCAATTCCAGTGGCTTCTGCAGGCTGTGGAGAGGCACAGGCGTGCAGTGCCACACATGACAAAGGCAGCCCTGGCTACCCTGTGACTGGGTTCGATGAGAAACGGTGTTGAGGCCCGGTACCGAAACACATGTTTTGCCGTCACTGACGTACCAGTGTTTTGCTTACTGTTAAGTTGTCGTGTCCTGAATAATGAGTTATGTCTGTGTATGTTAATCTGAGCACCAGAATATGCGACGACACTTTTATGGAAGCGCAGGTACCATATTCAACCTTCACAGTGTCATAAAATACCGGTTAATACCACCTCTTGCACGGCCGTATTTTCTTGGTGTTAGTGCCCTACTTGCAATTGCTCTAACATGGGTGACTTCAACGCCGAACGGCACAAAAATTGAAAACTTTGGCGAATTATCGCGACGTTTAGAATCGAGTTTAAAATCGAATAATTGCCACCACATTTTATTAAAAAGATGAAATAATGGGAATCCGATCGAGGAGAGACAATCTGAGAAAAAAAAGTGAAAAGTGAAACACCCTAGTGCACACCCATCTGTCATATCTTCCTATCTTCCTATGATCAAGGTCTGAGCCGTGTTCGGGTCCGCGCAAAATATTTTGCAGCGTGTGAAGTCACACAGGCGATGACCTCAGTCGCCTATGCTCCGCCACCTCTCCGCCGGCCCGCAAAGCCGAGGGCCACGGCAGCATTTTTCGACGCGCGGCGAACCATGGCGCGGGCGGACTGGTGGTTTTCGTTCAATAACAGAAAAATACGTTCAAATGTGGTTAATAGCAATGTGCCACTGAAAAGAAAGATAATGATACCCCAAAAAGACTCAAGCTGGAAAGCTTCATGTGGATTCTTATGTGAATTGTGATGTGGTAAATATTTATTGCTTATTATTTTGGCAGATATCTGTTGCAAACTTACCTGTTGGCATTGACGTGTGAATAATCTTCATGTCACACAATTTGCTCAATTTGTATGTGTAATGTGCATTGCTGTGCATCAGGTTTTTTGTTTGTTTATTTCTAACCATACTTTGGTATCCATACCTTTTTGTGCAGGAAAGCTGAAAGCATTTTGAGCACCTATGATGGGTATGAACTATGATCCCAGTGGATCTCTCGACAAAATTGGGGAGTGGGATCTATGATCTGAGTGGATCTCTCGACAAGACTGATGGGACAGATCTATGATCTGAGTGGATCTCTCGACAAAATTGAGGGGTTAGATCTATGATCCGAGTGAATCCCAGGTTTAGATCCATGGGTTCGGATCTCAGATCCATTTTCCCGGATCCATGCACATGTCTGGAACTTAGTACCTACTTATCCGGAACACTTGTAAGAAACGCTTACCGTCGCTTATCTTCCACTCTCCTTCACTCTTTGAAAGCCCTAAGCCGACTCAATATTATAGGTGCTTTACGTAGGCTCATGACTCCGTCCGACTTTACGGCGTGAGTAACATCAGTTCGGTGGTGCCTGCCCTCAGAAGTGAAATGCGTGCTGGAGTGACCTGCCTACAACGCCAGTGCTGGTACCCGATCTAGCGCGCGACGGGCGGCATGACTGATCTGGTCGAACGTTTGCCAGTGATGCTAAAATGCTTAGGATGTGATGTTTATGTGAAGTTTGCCGATTTGAACTTAAAAGTAGGGATTTTTATTCATATCGCTTCAGCGTTGACTGTGTTATGCTGCTAACGTTTTTGGTAATAAGGCTATCTTTAACAGTTTCGTTTTTCAGTAGGATATGGGATCAAATATTCTGTGTGCCGATTGTTTGTCTCTATCTTCCGTAGTCTTTTCCAATACAGATTTGATGCCCAATTCGGTGGTTTTAAACTTCGACCCCGTGAGCGTCGCCTGGTATTTGCACCACTCTGTTGGATTCAACAGAAGTTGCGCCGTCAAAGGTTTTATTTCTTCACCCGGTCATCATCTCACTTTCTTATGATTATGCTTTTAAAGTCTTTCGATAAGTAACGATGTTTTGGACAACCTGCTAGTAACATTCTCATACACAAACATGACAGCCTGAAATGATGGTAGACACCGAGTACTCATATTAATTTCTCGTGGTGTCTCGGTTGTCACATAAAATACATCGCCAGACACATTTCTCAACTCTTGCACACCTATTGTTCTGTGTGAAAGCTGTCTTAGCTGCGTTTTAAGCACATTTCCTTCGCGAATTTGTGACTCGGACTTGTATTTCCGTTTCAGTAACTTAATGCCGTTTCGTTAATTGTGACATCCTAATCCTAAGGGATGTAGCGACCTAGATAGGTTGAGGCGCCGACAATTGAGCTAATAGATTTTTGTTTTTGTCGCTGGCAGAGGGGTGTCGATCTCTCCGGAAGCCGCGGGGGTCCAACCAGCGTCAGTCCAGTGACGCCAACGTATTCGTAAGTAACCACTTCATTTGATGCTATTTTATTGGTGGGTAGACCACATATGTATGTATGTAGTGCGTCAGGTGATAGTAATATAGGTTTTTGAGCGCTGATTTTTATTCAGTCAAGTCGTGATGCTGGTAAGATCATGATAACCACAACAACTTCACTCATATTTCTTTTAGTTAAGAAACTGACCGTAAAGCCATACTGAGTTTACTGTCGGGTTATATTTGATAGTTCTAGATAAGACCACCAAATTTGTGATTTTAGTTCGGCTATTTAAGCCTGCCGGATTACTTTAAGTGCACAAATGAATGATGCCCGAGACGAGCAATGGAAGGTCAAAAAGTGATATCAGAGTAGCTACGATCGATATTTTCAGCTGGCCAGCGTTGCAGGTTGAACTGGAATACGGGCGTAAAGTGCGCCTTACATTAAAGCACTTAAAACAATTAAGCAGCCTTAAATAATTTAATCGGACTATAGGCATTTCAATAACCAAATTATTGTGATAAACTTTTGTGATTTCGATTATCCAAGTCAACCCTAGTTGATGACCCATGTTAGGTCTTGAACTGTTGTTCGGACTTGAGTTGTCAATAATATGTTTTACGGCATGGAGTGATTGGTTAAAAATGCGGTGGAGTTGATATGCCTTTTAGGCGATGCTACTGTATTCATTACTACCTGCTAACAATTCCATTTTCATCTTCTTTTTCTGATTTTTGTCATATTTGTCATATTTGCTATTTTGTTGCATGGGTAAGAGATAAGCTATGCATCGAGAGAGATCCTCAGACACACCACTGCCTGTTTTGCTTGCTATGATGTTTTTTTTCTGAGCTTTTCACAACTATTTTTAACTAATCATATGTTTTTATCATGACAGGCGGTGATCGATCTGGATAAACCGCCGAAGAGGTCGGTGCCGCGGGCACGGTTCAAAAACTTTAAGTAAGTGTTGCTAAAGTTTTGGTGTGTAATGTTTTTTTATGCGTTTATCTACATTCATCAAAATAAATTCGATGATAATGGTAATTCCCTGTGAAATTAGCCATCGAAAGTCGCTTCATGAACTTGTGGCTTGTATATATGCAATTCAGCATATAACATTGAGGAACACTCTTTTCTTACGCTTCTCATTTGTACTTCATTCATCGCATGACTAGAAAAATATTTTACCGTTCCTTTTGTGGCAGTAAAAGACGTAGTTACATGCTCATACTTCATCAAGTGTCAAGTGTTTTTGCCCTACAGGTCAGCCGTCGAAGCGAGCAACCTAGAGTTTCTCACTTTGTTACCGGAGGAAGAGAGCGATATGCCTCCATTAACTGAGAAACAGGTCTTGTAAGTAGATTTCAGCTCCTCTATATTATGGTGTCATATGCGTAGGATGGTCATATATTGACGCAGTTTATAAAACCACATCGCTTTGTTTTCGCTTGCCAACGTGTGCTTGCCAATTACTAGGTTTATATGAGCAAGTGAATGTGTATTAGAAACGGGTTTCCTTATTGGCTCAGCATTGCGATCGGTGTGTACTGTGTAAAGGCCGCCCCACACTGGACCTCGCATGCGGGTTGCGAGTTTGCGGGTTTTGAGTTTGCGGGCATAATGCTAATTCATTGAGTGATTAGACCGTTCCTTTATGGTAACTTTATGAATGTGGTGAAGCCGGTACACCTTCAGAAAATTACACATAGTCGCAATACCAGCGCAACGAACCAAAATTCGGCTCCAACGAAAAACCCGCAAACCTCGCAGAACTCGCAGACCTCGCAGCGAGGAAAATCGACAGTTGACTCAAAATCAACTATTGGAATGCGATGCAAGGTCGCTCGCAAGCTAAAAACATGCAGACTCGCCTGTTAGATGGTAGTGTGGGTCACTCAGCTTAGATTGTATGATTTGAACTTGAATAAACCCGAAAACCCAAAAACTCGCAACCCGCATGCGAGTTCCAGTGTGGGGCGGCCTTAATACGTGTTTACTCTACTCTGCTCACGTCATGTGTCCCCGTTCATAGACTGTGAGCCTCGCTTTACGTTTTTCGTTTTCAGGACACCTGAGCTGGATGTGCACATCCTGCCCTCCAACATCATTCGCAAGTTGGCCAGACGAGACCCTCTGTCGAAAAACGACTGGCGAGAAATGATGAATTCTATTCATCAGCGGTATTCGCCCTACGATCACTAGTACGTATACATTATATTTGTGTCAGCTACACCAAACAGCACAAATTTCTTAGTATCACAAACATGCTTTGTGGTCTAACACAATCGTACGCCGAAGTTCGCTAGAATCCTGAATGCAAACATTTGAAATACTTGAACTTCTTTATAAGAAATAGATATTAAATGGCAATTATACCTTTCCTTCGAAACACTATACTACACCGCAACAGTGTGACTCCTGATCGAGTAGATGTGTGACTGTACGCTCCTGATATTTGCACAACGCTGACTTCATATTTCCGTTTTTGCAGCATTCGCAAAGCTCGTCACTGGTATGTGGGCTTGGCTCAGTCCATCATCGACCAGTTCCCGTTCGCGCTCCCTAACATGGAGAGACAGGATGCACTGGTAAGTATGAAGCTTTTGCAGAGTGCATGGCAATAAAATCACTGTGCGTTAGATCGCTTTGTGGCATGTTCGATGCCCTTCATTTGTTAAAATGTTGGAAGTTTTTTTTTGCAAATTGCTTTCGTCTTATCAGCTTCTTCGATAGTTATTATACAGCATTAACCGTATGCTATGTTTTTTTGTGTGTTTTGTTTTGTTTTTCATATTTTTGTTTTTGTCGATTTTATTTCGCTCTTATTGAGGACAACGTTAATTGTTTGTCTGATATCAGCTATGCAACAACATTAATCATTCTCTTTCTCTCTCTCTCTCTCTCTCTCTCTCTCTCTCTCTCTCTCTCTCTCTCTCTCTCTCTCTCTCTCTCTCTCTTTCTCATTTTGACTTTCAGTTAAATATTGAAAACTTTTTCAATGTATGCCCATTGTAAACTCAATTTCGCTTCTTTTTGCAGGACATCGTTTGTGGCCGGCTGAAAAACAAGTTTAGGAACAGCCGAAGGCCTACAGACAGGTATAAAAAGCGGCATGACCTCTCTGGTGTAGAACGCTCGCCAGGGTCCTCTACTACATGGCAAAGCAGTGACGAGAAAGCGACTGAGGCGTCAAACGACCCCAATATCACATCACTGGAGCAACGGAGTGACGGGAGCACTGGGGCGAAGGGAAGTGATGTCAAGGCGACCAGTACGCCGCAAATCCCCGACATAGACCAAGTCTCAGATCATGGTTCTGAAGAACCATCAATAGCAGATGATGTGGACGTTAGTGAGGAAGATGATGGCGATGAAGCTACGTAGAGGTCAATTTTTCGAATTCCAGTACCGATGACGTGAGTCGCTCCCGCGTTCTACGTAAACAGTTGCTTTGCTTTGAGTCCGGCACAGAATTGACGTGTGATGTTTTGAGTTGTTTGTGACTAAGAATGGTTGGGTGTACTGAATGCGGTCTTACTGTCTCTGAGGTAAACGGGCTGCTATGCAGTCGTGGAAGGGAATGCTAAGAAATATAATTGACATTCGATAACTTGACTAGCTAATCAAGAAGCATTTGTTTCAGCATTGAGCGTCCTTTGCAGCTAACTTTTTACAGTAAAGTTAGATTCATGTTTTACATTGGTTTGTCTGTCAGCGTCGGATATGCTTCTGTATAGCTTCTGTAGCTTCTGTATGTCATGTATTTGTTGTCATCTTTTGCAGTCTTCAATACAGATCTGATACGCTATTTCATGATTGTGATCTTCTAGCACGTGAAAGACGCCTAGTATTTGCACCACTCTGTTGAATTTATCAGAAGTTAAAGCAGCTGCACCGAAGCTGTTTAGGAGCATACCGATTAGCATCTCAGAGATGTGAATCGGTAAATCGGTGAAACATGTAGACGCCTTACTACCGGGCTGCGATACCACCCTCATATTTGAGTGATAATGGCCGTTTTTTAAAGCACTTACAAATATCCTAATTCGTGCATCGCCTCACCTACATAAGATTATGCCCATAGTGACTTTCGATATTCACAGATATTTGAACAACCTGATGGTAACATTCTCATACACGTGTCTATGTCTCAGTCTGAAGTGATATCGACGCAGAGTAGGTACTCATTAGTTTATTGTAATGTTTTATCATTCATTGCCAAACGCATCTTAAGACACGTCTGTTAGCAGCATATTACAGACACATTGTGTTCTATGTCAGCTTTTTATATCTACGTTTAGAATACATCGCTGCCTTATTTCCTTTGCGAGTGGGGCGTCTAGATTCGTTTCAATTAGTCTATGACGTTTTGTTTACTTGTAACATCGTAGGGGATGTAGCAACCTAGATGGGTTGCGGCGCCGACAATTGAGCTAATTAATTTTTGTTTTTGTCGCTGGCAGAGGGGTGTCGATCTCTCCGGAAGACGCGGGGATCCAACCAGCGTCAGTCCAGTGACGCCAACGTATTCGTAAGTAATCACTTCATTTGATGTCATTTTAGGTGTATTTTGTGCTGGGTAGAATACAGGTGTAGATGATGTGCCTGGTGACATTAATATATCTTGTATGTAATATTCGTCTTATGATGTGATGGTGATAAGATTATGACGATCAATTGCGATAATTTCACCCTCATATTTGTTTAAGTTAAGTCACTGACCCTGAAGCTAAACCGATCGCCCATTTAGCTCAAGAGTTGTGTTTGATGGTTCCCGATGAGACCATCAAATATGGGGTTTTAGATGGTTGGGAAAATCATTGATCTTGTGCTTTCATATATTTGAGTAGATATCAGCTGCTAAACCCTTATTAACTCTTAAACTGTTTTTCGGAATCGAGGTGTCAAGTATATGGCAGATGATGTGAATGTTTACAGATGTGGAATTTCGGTTGATATGCGATCTAAGTGACGGTTCTGTATACGTCACCATTGGCCAACAATTTCGATTTCTTCTTTATTTGCTGAGGTTATATGTGTTTTATAAGACTTGTAAGAGATATCCTTTGTATTTTAACAGATCCTCAAACACATCACTGGGAAGTGTTCTGCCTGCGATGAAATGTGTTTGGTTTCATGGCTTTCAGCCACTATTTCTGGTTATTGATGTCTGTCTCTCTAGCAGGCGGTGATCGATTTCGACGAATCACCGAGGAGACCTGTGCCGCCGGCACCGTTCAAAAACTTTCGGTGAGTGGAGCTAAATGGTTCGTGTGTAATGTTGTTCTGAGATTGTTTACATATATCAGATTAATAAAAATATAATAAATGCCTCCTATCGAAATAGTTTTCCAACGTCTGTGCTCGAACCGGTGGTTTCTATGTATTTCATTAAGCATACAACGTGGAGTAGGCACCCTGGCTATTTTTTACGCTTCTCGTTGGTTCTTTATAATTCATCGCAAGAATAACAAAATCATTTTTATTTGATCTTGTGGCAGTCAGAAATGTATTAACATGTTCATACTTGAACTTCAGCTAGTGTTATGTGCTTGCCCTACAGGTCAGCAGTGGAAGTGAACAACCTAGAGTTTCTCAAATGGTTACCGGAGGAAAAACGCCGAAGTCTTCCTGTACTAACCATGGCAGAGGTTACGTAAGTAGATTTTCGTATTCCAAATTTTGATCTTCGTTATTGGTGTGGATTAATTGATGCAGTTCACACAACGTATCGCTGTGTATTTGCTTTTGTCGTGTGCCTGCCAATGACTGTGGGCCTCGTTTTACGATTGTTTTCGTTTTCAGGACACCTGAGCTGGATGTTCGAATTTTGTCCTCCAACATTCTCCAGAAGTTGGCCAGCCAAGAGCCTTTGCTGGAAATCGATTGGCGAGAGATGATGCAGTCCATTCACAAGCGATATTTGCCTTACGATCACTAGTATGTATGGATTGTGGTAAATGTGAGGTACACCAAATAACACGATAAATTTATTAATATCACAGTGATTGATAATGATGTAAATAATGAATCAATTACTAATTAGTACAAATCAAATATATTAAAAAAACGCACAAAGCTTTCGGTTTCAACAACCTTGTTCACTGTGTAGGCATAATGTATGCACAATGCGCATGTACTGTACATAATGTATGCATACATACACACATACATACAAATGCCTACACAATATATACCTACATGTTGCCTACACAG
Source organism: Amphibalanus amphitrite (assembly GCF_019059575.1). Classification (NCBI taxonomy): domain Eukaryota; kingdom Metazoa; phylum Arthropoda; class Thecostraca; order Balanomorpha; family Balanidae; genus Amphibalanus; species Amphibalanus amphitrite. Next base: position 336,251 of record NW_024881883.1, read on the forward strand.
TGGTCGAAGTTGTTGAAACCGAAAGCTTTGTGTTTTTGAAGCTTTGTATATTTGATTTGTACTATAGTCTGATTTTTAAGCCTGCCTAATCGTTTAAAGCACTCTAAGGAAAAGCCCACGTGAAGCCTCCATACCTTTAACAACGGCCGGCTGAAAATTTCACCTAAATCTTGATTTTACTTTCGACTCTACTAATTGCAATAGCTCGGCTCGTGCATTATTTATTTGCACACTTTAAGCGATCTGATAAGCTTAAAATCTGACTATTATTTGATTATTATTTTTATAATTATCCAATTTGTGATGGATAATGTACATATCGCAATTACGTTTTGTTATCTGAAGTAATCGCACGCCGAAGTTATCTGGGAGCCCGAATACGAACATTTGAAATTCTTGGGCTTCCTTTATATGCTCAAGAGTTCAATGACAATCATACCTTTCCTTCAAAACAGTGTGCAGTCGGTATTGAAAGTACTGTGCATCGGTGCTGTTGATCCATCAAGCCCGACTGAGGAAGCGCTGCTAAATTAGAGTCACTGAAGTCTGAACCAATTGACCTGGTAAATGAATGAATATGTCCATTGGTTCAGGGACTCAAATTTAGCAGCCCTTCCTGGGTTGGACTTGATGGATCCACTGCACCGCTGTGCAGTTCTTTCCAGACTAACTGTGCTACAGTGTAACAATGTGTGTCTACTGACTGAGTAGATGGATGTATGTACGTTGCTGATATTCGCACAACACTAATTTCGTATTGGCGTTTTTGCAGCATTCGCAAATCTCGTCACTGGTATCTGGCCATGGCTCAGTCCATCATCGACCAGTTTCCGTTCGCGCTCCCTAAAATGCAGAGGCGCGATGCGCTGGTAAGCACGAGGTCGTTGTCCTATGGAAGGCAATTCAGTGTTCAATGCCCTTTATTTGCCACAAGGATTAAAAGGAAATCAAATGATGGAATATACTTTGATAAATTTTGTTTGTCTCATCAGCTTCCTTATTCTTTTGCATAACAATAAGCTTTTTTAATCTGTTTTTTTTTCGTATCTCTATCGTTTTATGGCCGCTTTTCTTGCTGACGGAACGTAAACTTCTCATCTGAGATCGGCTATGCAACAACGTTGGTATCGATGTTGACCTGATCTCTCTCTCTCTCTCTCTCTCTCTCTCTCTCTCTCTCTCTCTCTCTCTCTCTCTCTCTCTCCTCTCTCCTCTCTCTCTCTCTCTCTCTCTCTCTCTCTCTCTCTTCTTTGTGAACTCAATTTCACTTTTTGCTTCACAGGATATTGTTTGTGGTCGGGTGAAGAACAAGTTTAGGAACAGTCGAAAATCAACAGACAAGACTAAGAAGCGGCAAAGACTCTCTGGTGTAGAACGCTCGCCAGGGTCCTCTGCTGCGCGGCGAAACAGTGACGAGAAAGCGACTGAGGCGTCGAACGACCCCAATATCACATCACTGGAGCAACAGAGTGACGGGAGCACTGGGGCGAAGGGGAGTGATGTCACGACGACCAGAGCGCCGCAAATCCCCGACATAGACCAAGTCTCAGATCATGGTTCTGAAGAACCATTAATAGCAGATGATGTGGACGTTAGTGAGGAAGAAGATAGCGATGAAGCTACGTAGAGGTCAATTGTTCGCATTTCAATACCGATGAAGTGAATCGCTCCCGCGTCCTACGTAAACAGTTGAGAGTGGGTTGAGTGCGGCACATAATAGGGGTGTGACGTTTTTAGTTGTGTGTGACTAGGAATGTTTGGCGTGCTGAATGAGCTATCACTGTCTTGAGGAAAACAGGCTGCTATGCAGTCATGAAATTGGATGCTGAGGAATATAATCAGCATTTAGCGGACTCTGCAGCTACCCCTTTTCATAATAAGTTTTTATTCAAGTTTTCCTTAATATTTATATGTGGGTGAGATACGCAACCCTAGTTTCTGTAGGTATATCATGTATTTGTTTTCATCTTTTGCTGTCCTCAATACAATTGAAACGTTATTTCATGGTTGTAATCTTGTAGCCCGTGAAAGACGCTTAGTATTTGCACCACTCTGTTGAATTTATCAGAAGTTACGCCAACTGCGCCGAAGCTTTTTGGAAGCATATACAGATGAGCATCTCAGAGGGTCGATGAAAAAGGTAGATGCCGTACCAACAGCCTGCAATACCACCCTTTTGATCAAGTGATAGTGTCCATTTTTAGGAAAAGCACTTTGGAAAGTTGTATACCTTAGTTCGTGCATTACCTCACCTGCATACTACTATGCCCATGATCAATTTCGATGAGCACCGACATTTGAACAGCCTGATAGTAACGCTCTCATATAGGTACTCGCATGTCTCAGTTACCGGGGTTACATGAGCATGTAAATGCGTATCAGGAACGGATTTTCCTATTTGCTCACCATTGTAGTCCGTTTGTAATGCGTATTAACTCTGCTCATGTAACCCCGAACAATCTGAAATGAGTTCGACGCAGGGTACTCATATTAGTTTGTTTTTATGTTTCATCATTCATTACGAAATATACCGTCAGACACGTTTATTATCTTCTCGTTCGATATGAAAATTGTCTTATATGCGCCGTAAGCATATTGCTGCTTTATTTCCTTCGCGACTGTATAAGGGCGTCTGTCATTTTGTTTACATGTACCATCTTAACCCTCGCCCTGGCAGGGCATTTTTCATAACACGGCCTGGCAGGGGGCGGGTCGATGCGACCCCCCCCTCGCGATTGGCTCCTATGGCACCTAGAAACACCAAATTTGGTAGGTAGGTGGGCCCCCTGGAGTTCTCGCCCCTGTGCAAATTTGGTTGCTCTAGGTCAATATTTAGGGGGGTTTTGGGGGGTATAAATGTAAAAATTTCGCTAAAAACAGGTCAAAAGTTTTTCGCTTATAACTTTTGATCTAATTAAGATAGAGCAAAAAGAAAAGCACCAGTGAACTCAACACGTCAAGGCGCGTCGAATGATATACATTTTAGCTTGCTTAAGTGTACTTTAAGTTTTTCTTAAATTTTAAGTAAACTTAAATTAATGAATTAAGTTAAAGTTAACCAAATGGCATCATATCGCATATCATTCGATTCGGCTGATCACCAGGAACACAATGGTACCATTTTTGAAGCTCTAGCGGCATTATGTGCCAAGTTATTGGCAAAAACGTCATTTGACCTCAGTTGACCTCATTTGACCTGACCTATGTATAAGTACACCAAACAAAGAAGCACCAAGTGACCTGCTGTTAGGTACTGTGGTTTTAAAGCACAAAAGTGATAGAACGAAGCGGATATCTCCAGTATTTTCCGAATTTAGTATATTCCCATAGGCTTAACATTACGACGTAATGACCTCTAACTGACCTCAGGTCAGTGACCTCAAAAAACCCGAACTATATGTTATACAGCTCGGTGAACTTAGCACATCCTGAAAGTTTGAAGGAAATCAGTGCAAAACTGTGAGTTGGACAGGTGCAAAAAGAAAATTGAAATTTGACCATGACCTTGTACCGGTTTTTCTGACCTGGTGACCTGACCCAAGGTCACCCGGACCTGAAATTTTCAGGTCATATGTAAAAAGGTTGCCCCATAGGCCGTGCCAAATTTGGCGGCGCTGCGCGCCGCCGTTTTTACGCTATCTTCGAAAAACCTTAGGGGGGGGGGGTCGCATCGACCCCCCCCTGCCAGGGCGAGGGTTAACGGATGTAGGGACTAGTTAAGTTGAGGCGCCGACAATTGAGCTAATTAATTTTTGTTTTTGTCGCTGGCAGAGGAGTGTCGATCTCTCCGGAAGACGCGGCGGTCCAACCAGCGTCAGTCCAGTGACGCCAGCCTCTTCGTGAGTAATCACTTTATTTTATTTCATTTCATGTTATTGATTTATATATCAGATCATGATAATCCCGATAATTAAGTAAAGTCTCTGACCCTGAAGCTAAACCTATCGCCCATTTAACTCCCGGATTATATTTGATAGCTCCCGATGAGGTCATCAAATATGAGGTTTTAGATCGTTTGAAACAGAATCATGGATCTTGTACCGTAAACGGGGGTGACTTTGCCTCGCCGGGTGACTTTGCCATGCTTCTCGAAAAATGCTTTAGGGAGATCTCCCATGATATTTTACGAGGAATGTAGTAATGTTTTATGCACAAATGAAAGGTAATTGATGGGCCTCCCAATATAACTAACACTGATAGATAAGTTACCACTAAATACCTAACTGGGCTCCATTTTATTGGAGTCATTGCAATGGTCAAATTTGAAGAGTTCCAAACTTTTTATTATCTAACCATGTCTTAGACCACCTGCGATGCTGAAGCTTGGTATGGTTGATCATGACAAGGCTGTTAAGTTAGCATATCCAACAAAACTGGCATTTGTCACTTCATTTAGCTAAAAATTTTGGTGGCGATTTTTCCAAGTGAATAGCAGGCCACATGGGGTGGCTTTGCCACCAAGTTATTTATGCAAAAATTGAATGCAATGCAATCCGATGCAATTCAAAATAATTTTTAATGTAGCATCATTTTGACCTCCAAACTGTTTTTTTTTTTAAGTGAGAGTTTATACGTTTAGAATCAGCATAGGAATGCACAGTGGGAGTATAGAAAGACAAAAATTACCAAACTCAAAAAAATGGATGAAGCTGGGCCCAACTTTTCAGCACAGTCATGATCATTTACAACTCCTGAGTTTGCCAGTAAGACTAGCTGAAGAAATCGGTATCATTTTATAGATCAAAACGCTGATAATAAGGGTGCCGGTAAGTTGCCGCAAGAACGTCTTCTTTCTGTTTCTCTCAATGCCGCTGGAGGAATGTGCACGGTCCTAGAGTACCGATACAATCATATTTTTGCTTATTTATCTATTCTGAACAATTTTTCAGTTTCTATTAACTATCAATGTCAATAATTTTCAACAAATATAATGTATTATAAAAGTAATGTATCTCTCCTTTTTTGTACGTCATTTAAGAGCAAAAAAAACAACTTTGAATTGCTTCATTTTTTCCATTAAACAATTAAAGATGGTTGCCCTCCTCCATACAATGCGACAAAAATGCTTAAAAATTATTTGCAAGCGTTAAAAAACCATTTTTGACATAGTGGCAAAGTCACCCCTTTTTCAGTTTAACTTTGCCACGACTCATTTTCTTTAAAAAAAATATATTTTTAGGCAAGATATAAAACGATAATAGCAAATTCAAAAGAGCTAATCTTCATCCGTGTTTTGAACATAGAGTCATCCCAACAAGTTAAGAAGCGTAAAGAATACAAGCGTCTAAAGTTGAAAACATGTCAAAGTCACCCCCGTTTACGGTACTTTATTATATTCGAGTAAATATTAGTTGCTAGACCCCTAGTACCACTGAAACTGGTGAGCAGACTCGAGGTTATACATAACCAAGCGCTAACAATTTCATTTTCTTCTTTATTTTCTATGGTTATCTGTGTTTTATAAGACTCGGTAAGAGATATGGTATGCATTTTAAGGGATCCTTAGACACATCACTGGGAAATAATCACTGCCTGCGATGAAATGTGTTTCGTTTCTATTTTTGGTTATTAATGTTTGCCTCCTAACAGGCGGTGATCGATTTCGACGAATCGCCGAGGAGATCTGCGTGGCCGGCGCGGTTCAAAAACTTTCGGTGAGTGAAGCTTTATCTATGGTGTGCAATATTTTTCTGTGTTTGTCTAGATCCATTGTCTGGCAATCATAATAAAGCAGGTATTTAAAGCGCAGCTCCCATAGGTGCATGCTATTTATATGACCTCTAATATATTCGAGAACACTGCTCTCATGGTTTTTCGGATAGATTTATTTTCTCAAGGCTGAGTATTTTCATTGATAAAACCGCATTCGAAGTGATTATGCCCTTTCAAATTATGTATTTAGTGCCTCTGCTTGAGCCCTCAGGCTTATATATTTTATTAAACATATAGGATGGAGCGGGACGCTGTTATTTTTTTACACCTTTCATTGATGCTTGATTCATCGCAAAACGAACAAAACTTCATTGTCTTTTAATGTTGTTGAGCGCTTGTGCGAGGAACATTAGTAAAAGCAGTTTTAGTATCATATGACCTTTCCTCGTAAAATATAAATTAGCAAAAAGGATATATTGATATTGATATTTCGATCACAGATCTTCGTCGGAATTGTTAACAAAAGACAGAATAAGAATGTCTTTTGTTTTGTAAGAATCTCCTTTCTTATTCTGTCTTTTGTTAACAATTCCGACGAAGATCTGTGATCGAAATATCAATATCAATATATCCTTTTTGCTAATTTATATTTTACGAGGAAAGGTCATATGATACTAAAACTGCTTTCATTGTCTTGTCAGTAAGACGCTTGATCACATTCTCATACTTCATACTGTCATGTGTTGTGCCCTACAGCTCAGACGTCGAAAAGAACAACCTAGAGTTTCTCAATTTGGCGCCGGAGGAAGAGGGTCGTCTACTTCCTCCACTAACCAAGGACGAGGTCATGTAAGCAGACTCTCGCTGCTCCTCCACATTTTGGTCTACTGTTCATAGGTGTGGGTTCTTAATTTACGCAGTTTACATATATAGCTATTTTTTGCGCTTGCCAACATGTGCTTCCTCATGACTGAGCCTCGATTCACTTTTGTTTTTGTTTTCAGGACACCTGAGCTGGATGTGCAAATTCTCTCCTCCCACGTCCGCGCAACGCTGACCAGACGAGAGCCCTTGTCAAAACACGAATGGCGAGAGATGATGCATTGTATTTACCAGCGGTATTTGCCCTACGATCACTAGTACGTATGTATTCTCGTATAGGTGTCAGTGACACCAAAGACAATTTTTAATGTCACAACCATGGTTTGTGGTCTAAAAAAAAACCGTGCGTCGAAGTTGACTAGAATCCTGAATACGAATATTTGAAATACTTGAACTTCTTCTATCTGCTTAGAGATGGATATTTGATGGCAGTTATCCATTTCCTTCGGAACAGTATACTACAGCGTAACAGTGTGTGTCTACTGATAGAGCAGATATATGTACGTTCCTGATATTCGCACAACGCTGACATCCTATTTCCGTTTTTGCAGCATTCGCAAAACTCGCTACTGGTATCTGGGCATGGCTCAGTCCATCATCGACCAGTTCCCGTTTGTGTTCTCTCACTTGAACAGACGTGATGCGATGGTAAGCACGAGGTCTTTGCCCTTTGCAAGGCATTTAACGCATTATCCTTTGACTCGTTTTTGTTATGTCCAATGCCTTTATTTGCTACAATGCTACAAAGCTTTGCTACGAGCTTGCAAAAGATGACTGATGTCATTGCTGTCAACCGTGGAAGCCGTATGGCTACCCATCTACGCTGGAGTACGAATAACATCATCTCACGCTCTCAGTCCCAGCGGATAAAAACAACACCTAAGAATGATCCGCATAAAAAAACTTGGCAGAAAGCTCGTTAAAGTACTTGGTCTGTATAGCTCAGAGGTAGAGCATTGGAGCGCTAATCCAAAGGCCCGGGGTTCGAGTCCCCGTACAGCCCAAATCTTTAACGAGCTTGCAAAAGATGACTGATGTCATCGCTGTCAACCGTGGAAGCCGTATGGCTACCCATCTACGCTGGAGTACGAATAACATCATCTCACAATGCTACAAAGGCAATCCAATTATTTATTGTAATTATGCCAGCCCTTATTTGTCTTGTCAGCTTCCCTTTTTATATGAAATGCTATTTCAGATGTTTCTTTTTAGTATTTTTTGTCGCTTTTATTTGCGCCTTTTTTATAAATTTTGTCCGAACCTTTTGATGGGAAGGATTCACAAGCACAGAGCCACCGCTAAGCGAAGCTTGTTGCGGTGACACTGCCCTCTACTCTCCGATCGCGCAATTCCGATTCTATGGCAGAATTTAGAGTCCAAAGTTTAACGTGCGCACAAAGCCGCGCACGGCCGGTCCCCTCGCTGACTTCGCCTGGCTACGGCCTGCCACCAACCGCAACCATACCTGTCAGGAGGCCCATAAATGTCGAGCGCCCGTCGCGCTTCGAACCCGGACTGTTATAACCGGGAACGCGTGCTCTCACCACGCGGAGTCCAACGCTCTAACCAACTGAGCTACGGGACCGCCTTGCTGGCACAACATCAACAATTAATCTGGGATCGGCTACGCAACAACATGCCAAAGTCTTGGTGCTGTCCTGAACTCTCTACTCTATTTCTCTCTTCCTCTCCTACTCCCTGCGCTTTCACTCATTTCAATTTTTTCTGTTAAATGTTAAAAATATTTTCAATATATGTTCATTTTGAACGAAATTTCACCTCTTGCTTCCCAGGGTCTTGTTGCTCGTCGTCTGAAGAACAAGTTCAAAAACAGCCGCCGAATATCTACAAACAAAAATGAGATGCGGCATGGCCTTTCTGGTCTAGATGACTCGCCAGGGTCCTCTGTTGCGCGGCGAAACAGTGACGAGAATGCGACTGAGGCGTCAAACGACCCCAATATCACATCACTGGAGCAACAGAGTGACGGGAGCACTGGGGCAAAGGGAAGTGATGTCACCACGAACAAAGCGCCCCCAATTCCCGACATAGACCAAGTCTCAGATCATGGTTCTGAAGAACTGTCAACGGCAGATGATGTGGACGTCCTCGATGAAGCTTCGTAGAGGTCAATCGTTCACGTTTCAATGCGAGAGAGTAGACTGTTCCTGTGTCTTCTGTAGACTGTGAGGAGTACCTCAAAGTGGGGCTATTTGAGACAGTAGGGCTACTTGACAGTATTTAAAATCGCTATAAAATGAAGATCGTTTGATTTTTATGCGATATTTTTGCTCAGGAAGGTGTGTAATCGAGCAGTAAATCGCCTGAGCAAAAATTAAGCATACATTTCAAACGGTTTTTATGTTATAACAATTTTAAATACTGTCTCAAATAGCCCCACTGTCTTAAATAGCCCTATCTTACGGTACTTGGATTGCGACACAAAGTTGGCGTGTGATGCCTTGAGTTGTGTGTGACTAGGCGTAGTTGGTGTACTTAGGTCTCGCTGTGTTTGGTGTAAGCGGTGTGCTTTGAAGCCGTGAAGGGAATGTGGAGAATGTAGTTGACATTCAATAACTTGGCTGACTGGTCAAGAAGCTAGGGACTTAGGGAGCTGTTGTCTTTTTTTCTTTTCCGTTGGGGTCAGGGATTCTTTTGTGACAACTTGTTTCTGAACGTTTTTATGTTTCAACGTTTTTAGTGTTTTATGTTAATAAAAATGCTTCTTTATGTGATGTGTGATCTTTCTCTAAACTAATCAAGTTTTTTTCTTGATGACACTAATTGAACCGTTCCAGCAGAACCGACAACAGGACTAATATGAATGACATAATATTTCGGCGAAAAGGACTGTCTTGTCAGTGCTCCCCGTGTTACTTCCCCCGTTTATAACATCAGTGACGAAACGGAGCGCATATCAAACATACCTAATAGAACCACCACGCACGAGTGGTGGTTCTATTACGACATTAGGTATTACATTAGGTACCCTGGCAAGTTCACCTCCTGTTCACTGCAAGAAGTTGAACATGACTCTAGACTGTTATGATTGTTCAAGTTCATGTTAAAATGAGTTGTTCATATACAAACGGTACTTGAAAATGATTTTTCTTTACTCCGGTATGGACTGATGCTCTGCTAAAATTGAACAATCGTTACAGTAAAGTGACAATTAGCAAAAACAAAGCGACCTTCCCAATTTCCTTCTGTTTGCAATCACTAGGCAGCCAATGACGATTACGCCGATATATCATATGGTTAGGCACTCGCTCTATGCTGCACTGCCCCGTCTCCTAGTGGGCATGCTGTTGCACGTATTCATTTCAAGGACCTGCTTTTATATTTAGGATGCGATTGAACCGATGTCGCTCAATGCAAGTCCACGGGTGGGGAACGAATAGACTGTGATCTGCACACACAGTTGAGTTGTTTGAAATTTTGCACTTGCAAGCACATCCCCCAACTCCAGGTCTTACTGATGCACAGTCTCGCTCAACTTCATCCAGTATTGTTTTTCTTTTTTCTTACATGCTCATTTATTTCATTCGGATACACGAATGACCCATTTCCCATAAACCCGACACTTAAATCACTATGTGCATTGTGCACTTGGGCGAACGTGCTTTAAAATGTGAATTCTTATCAAAGCTGTTTCATTTTATCGACAGAATACCATAAACTGGAGGAGATACTGGCCATGATTTTGGCCAAGCTGGATTTCATAGAGAGGATTCAGCAAGATATCTGGGAGCAGCTGGCTCAACAGGGAGACTCTCGTTCTGGATCGTCGGCACAGCCGGGCTTCCGGCGTCTGAAAACGACAGAAGACTTCCAGAAGCTGGATGAACTCCTCGCTCGTAGCACTAAGGCCAAAGATGCCATGGTGCGTATTGATTGAAAGTCTTGCATTCCTGGCCTTTTGGCTTAAACATGGGGAGTCAAGTGTAATTGTATCACATTGCTTGTAATAAGAGCACTGCTTGATCGAAACAGGAAATAAGTCCAAAGGACATTTGCAAGCGTGGGTTGACAGATCAAATGACTATAAAAAAAAAATCATTTGATTTGATCTGATCTGTCATTTGAACTATAGTTTCGGTTTTTGGAGCGTCGCATTTCGTCCGCAGGCCTACTCCGTAGTCCAGGGTTTAATGCTCTGTCGTGTTTACAGAAGGAGGAGCTCACACGCTGGTGTTCTGTGAACTTCAGACACAGTGTGCTTCAGATAATGCCCATCGTTTTCGGCCCAGAGCTGGCAAGACACCTATCCCTGACAGGAAAAAATCAAAAGATGGGTGTGGGCGATACACACATTTTCGATGTCATTTCAGGTAAGTCAGTGGTTGCGCTACATTTCATCGATTATGTTATGCGCGGGGACTTTTGTTATCATGAGGACTTATGTTATCATGCTTATTGTCAAGTGCCCTGTATTTGTTGACGTAAGTTGTACTGAAATGTTTTTATCCTTAGACGAGGTAGAGCGAAGTTGTAACTGAGAAGTCTTCTCAGACCAAACGAGTCTTAAAAATTTATGGGCAATTGATTATATGGGTAATGCACGCGAAAATAACTTTTTGTGAAATGTATTTGTCTAATGTCTAGCGCGCTATAGTTGTTGCACCGCTGTGTTATTTATTTTCAGCTATTTTATAAATGGACACAACTGCCCCGCTGCTAGCGCTCCCCCAACAAACGATACGTTTTACACATGGTGTGGGCCATGGGCCTGGGCCATCTTCTTAGACAACGTACCTATTGCTCTGTGTTTTCAGACGTCCTCCACACTGCCTGGGGTGCCTCAAGGGCGGATGTTAGCCGCAGGATGTCCTCGTGGCTCTCTGGGTCCCGGGATCGCACCAGTGGAGTACTGCCGTCCCGCAAGAAGAAGACGGTACCGACGGAACAGGCCGCTGATACTGGTGAAGACGACGCGGGAGCGACGGCAGATTGAACGAAGAGAAAGCTGGCGGAGGGAAAGCTACCGTTTTGAGATTTTGAGACATGTTATGTTGAAGTTAGATAAATATAGTAGTCTGATGCTCATGAGTAAGCTATATGAAATGTATATTTTAGAGAAGAGTTGTATACAACTCAAGAGTTATATACGTTATATACAGAGTTATATACAAGAGTTCTATACAACTCTTCTCTAAAATATACATTTCATATAGCTTACTCATGAGCATCAGACTACTATATTTATCTAACATCACCATAATCTTAATCATGCTCAGTTACAGCTTTCAATTCCTTAAAATTGAGACATGTTTACACGTTTCATTGGGGCGTGCTGAGACTTTTTGAAAATGGGCGTGGTTTAGGGACACGGTGTTTGTGGTAGTGGTAGAAGGGACAGGGTGCGCTTTTGATCTTGTATCTTCTCGTGACGCGGTCTTTTGGATTTTAATCTCTTGATTGTCTTTTTGATACGCCCGAAATACACTTTTCTAAGCTTATATATCGTGTTTCGACCAAGCCCACACAGCGATGTAGAACCAAAAGCACGTGGCGTAGCAGCACACACTGGTATAAAACGTCCTCATGAGGGGCCACGGGCGATTCCGCAATATCGGATTTTTTAAAGCAAATAAATTCCTAATTAATCCTCGCGGGCCCGGGGGGGGGGGCGTTGTTCGCCCCCCCTGGCGAATATTTGCGGTAGCTCCCGAACGCTTAGGGATAGGAAAGCGAAACTTTCAGTACCTTTTCTCCCATCAATTTGACATCTTCTGAAGTAAAAAATATGGACCCAGCCCCCTTGATGACGTCATAGGGTCGATTTCTCTAGACCCCTGCACGATAAACCGGCGTCACAGACGCGAACTTCAAATAGCTACTAAAAATAGAGTTTTAGAGATAAAGACAAATTACGAGCACGGTTGTGTAGCGTTTGACCTAGAGAAAAATAGAAAGATAGTTTTGGTGACCTGAGGTCACAGGTCAGGTCAACGACCCCGAAATGTCGTTTTAGTTTTTCGCAAATAACTTCGATAAAAACGGTCCTAGAGCTACGGCAGTGGTACCATCGCATTCGCCTTGTCAAGCCGCCTCGAATGATATATATTTTGTTTGGAAAAGGTCAAGTTTTATGTTGACCTCATGTGACCTCGAATGACCTTTGGTTGACCTTGACACATGAAAGGTCGTTTATGATGGATTCGTACCGCTGATCACGAATCTGGCATCTATTTTCCCCTAAGGTTTAGAGCCTCCGGATGGCAAAATTGTCTTATTTATTATTACTAACTTGAATTAGTGAAAAAGCCTCTAGCAAGGATACTCTTCTGTGACCTTGACCTTTGAGCAGCCTTGTATCATAAGATGAACCACAAATAGGGACCTCATAAGCCTCAAAACATTTCAAAACATCTTGGAAGTTAGCACGTAAGATGTACGAAAAAGTGCAAAGTTTGAGGCCAATTTTGAGCATGACCTTGACCTTGATTTTTATTTTGAGCACATTTTCGGAATCCTCAGATTCTCGTCTTTCGTTTGACACCCAATTTTTCCGGTTTTATGCATCCTGCCGTCCTCTAGAACGCTTACTTTGAGATAACTACACATGTGCCGGTTTTTGCCTTTGACCTTGACCTCTGACCTTGAAAATTGACCTGAGGTCAAAAATTGTAGGTGCTTTAGAATCGTATCGTTAGGACTTCTCGCTTGGTATCGCTTTTGTTTCCGTAGCTCCCTTATTTACGGAGTTTGACAGGGGGGGGGGGGCGAAAAATGCCCCCCGGGCTGCGGTGGTTGGGATTACCCCCGGGCCCGGCCGGGTTAACCAAATTATTGTAAGCCCCCTAAAAAACGGTCAGTGTGAACTTTTTTGTATTTCCTTTACCAATTAAGGTTTCCGAAGTGTTTGATGAATAGTCTCCTGAGGTGATACCGGAATATAGGTATGTAGCAGCGAAGCTTAGGTAATGAAACAGATTGTTCTAGTTCGATTCTGATTTTGTGAAATGAAGTGGGATTTAACTTAACACAATGGCAACATAAAATCTAACTGCATGTTTGTTCAAAATTTGCAGGAGCCGATGTTCTTAGTCAACTACCGCCCGCCCTGCCTCAGTATCGGCTCGGCCGCCGCGCCCGGCCTACGATGACCTGTGTGCCTTCATGTGTAATTGCAGTAGCGGCGGAACACCCTCAATTAAGGGGGGGGGGCACTGCAGACTTGGTCCCATTCTTTCCACGCAACGCCCATAGGGCTAATGTTAAAATGCCAAAATCAAAGGGGGTGGTGGTGGTGAATTGGGGTTTTTGGGCGCCCGGACTACAGTGGTCATCGGCGCCCATAGGGGGGGGGGGGGGTACGGTGCCCCGGTGCCCTCCCCGTTCCGCCGCCTACGTGTAATTGGCTGGTCATTAATAAGCAGATGCGTTTGAGTTTCTAAATTTTGTGGAGAATGCGGGAAATAGTATGTTAGACATGGAAGCAGGCCCCAATTCCAGGTCTTACTGTTGCTCAAGCTATCCCAATGCCATCCAATCTTGTTTTTCTTTTTCTTGCGTGCTCATTTATTTCATTTGGATACACGAATGACCGCCGTTTTTCTTAAATAACTCAAGAACCGCTTACGCTATCAACTTGAAAATTGGCATACCTTCTCCCCCATCAATTTGACGTCTTCTGTGTAATTTTTAAGAAAAAATTTCCAAATTTTTTTGAGATATATCGATTTTAGTGATGTAACTACACGGCGTTTTTAGTCAAAAAGTGGTAAATGTTTAAAAAATCGCCAAAAATCAGGGTTTGAAGCAAATTGCAAATTAAGGACATGTATAGACGCAGCTCAACGAGTTCTTTAAAATGGCTATCCCGGATTTTCCTTAAAATGCGTTTTTCACCCCTAAAAATTCAAAAAACTACATTTTTTGGAAAACAGCTAATAAAATCCAAAATTTTGAGAATTTCCAAAAAACCGGAATATATGTTATAGAGCTCTATTAGAACATTAGATGTCCCAAATTTCAACTTTCTATCTTGATTTTTGACCCCCAAATTGTAAAAAATAGCTCCAACATGCATAGGGCATGGTGACGTCATAAGCATTTTCGTGAATTAGAGGCACTTCTGAACAGGGCTGCGGAGTCGATGGATTTTCGGCGACTCCGACTCCGACTCCGACTCCGGCTTTCAAAAACCAGCTCCGACTCCGACTCCGACTCCGGGCAGAATTGTCGACTCCGACCGACTCCAACTCCCGACTCCGACTCCGCAGACCTAGCAGGGCTGCGGAGTCGACAGATTTTCGGTGACTCCGACTCCGACTCCGGCTCGGGTTTCTAAAATCGACTCCGACTCCGACTCCGACTCCGGTCACAACTGTCGACACCGACCGACTCCGACTCCGACTCCGACTCCGACTCCGCAGCCCTGCTTCTGAACATCGCATGTGAAAACAAATGGCACCACTAGATTCCTGGGACAGAGCTCGTCTAGAAAAGTGCATTTTTATGTCAAAAATAAAAAGTTGAAAAATTGACCTTTTTTCTCAGCCCTCGTATGGTATAAACAATTTTTATGCTTTCAATGCACATTTATCACCAGCACAGTGACTTGGGGTCACATATAACCATTACCATCGGATTCGGCGTGAAAAATAAGCCATAAAACATGTGTCGCACGCCTATGTAGCAGAAAGTGAAAACCGTGACCTTTCGTGACCTGACCTGACCTTGACCCGTACTTAGTATGACCCCTATACGCACATGGTACCTTCACTAGGCCTTTGAGGTCATTTTTGGTGAGTTTCGAGCAGCAGCTATCGATTCCGCTGTCCGTAAGCCTAATCATGCAAAACCCCAGAATTTGACCTTTGACCTGACCTTGACCCGAAAGTTGACCTCAATCTTAAAATCTTAAGAGTGCTTTGGGAAGGTCTCGTAGAGACCTTTCGAACGCCGCCTCGCGGGGCGCGATGCGACCATTGGTTCTCGAGATAACAGGGGGGGGGGGTCGGATCCGACCCCCCAGGCTGTCGTGGGTACGGAAATAGCCCAGGCGGTGCCGGGTTAAAATGTGAATTCAATTCTTATCAAACCGTTTTCATTTGATCGACAGAATATCACAAACTGGAGGAGATGCTGGCCATGATTTTGGCCAAGGTGGATTTCATAGAGAGGATTCAGCAAGATATCTGGGAGCAGCTGGCTCAACAGGGAGACACTCGTTCTGGATCGTCGGCACAGCTCGGTTTCCGGCGTCTGAAAACGACAGAAGACTTCCAGAAGCTGGATGAACTCCTTGGTCGTAGCACTGAGGCTCAAGATGCCATGGTGCGTATTGATTGAGGACATACTTGAGTGTTTATGGGCATGTCATGGCTGGAAGCTTAAGATGTTTCCTTTATGAGATCTGAAATCGTGCATTTGTAAGCTTTTGATTTGAAGATAAGAGCTGAATGTGTGATTTGATCACATTTGTGTATGTAGTAACGGCTTTTCTTTATCGAACCGAGAAATAAGTTGAGATGACTTTTCCAGGCGAGAATCGACAGATAAATGGTGATTTTCTATTTTTGGAGCATTGCATTTCGTCTGCAGATTTAAGGCTGCCCCGCACTGGACCTCGCATGCGGGTTGCGAGTTTGCGGGTTTGCAGGCATACTCATTCATGGAGTGAGAACACCAGTCTCTTACACTCACTTCATGAATGCTGTGAAGCCGATACACCTTCAGAAAATTACGTATTATCTCAATAACGGCACACCGAACCAACAGTCGACATCAACAGAGCACATCAAAAATCGCACGCAGCAAGGACCAGCGAGGACAAGCGAAAGTTGACTCAAAGTCAACGTTTGAAATGCGGCGCGAGGTGACTTGCAACTCAGAAGTTCGCAGACTCTCTCGCTAGATGGCAGTCTGGGTCACTAAGCCTATAGTGTATTCTTTAGCTTTGAAGAAATCCGTGAAACTGCGGACTCGCGGCCCGCACGCGAGGTCCAGTGTGGGGAAGCCTTCACTCCGTAGTCTAGGTTTTGACTGTCCGTCGTGTTTACAGAAGGAGGAGCTCACACGCTGGTGTTCTGTGGACTTCAGACACAGTGTTATTCGGATAATGTCGATGGTTTTCGGCCCAGAGCTCTCAAAACACCTATCCCTGAAAGGAAAAAATCAAAAAATGGGTGTGGGCAACACGCACGTTTTCGATGTGATTTCAGGTTAGTCTGTGGTTGCGCTACATGCGGTTGACTAAAGTTTTTTTTTTTCTTCAAAAGGCCTTTGGCTCCATCCTTCAAGTTCATTGTCGAAGCTGAGTTTTGGCAGCGTTTTCGCAGGTTAAACACGTGTTTATTCGGAAAACATACTTGGAGCCAAAGGCCTTTTGAAAAACAAACAAAGTATATGCTTCGTTTTTTTTTTTTTCAAAACCGGTTTGGACTAAATTCATTATCAAAGGTCTCACGTGAGTTTTGGCAACTTTAGTGTCTGGACAAGAATTTCTTACCGCTAATATCAAGGCTAATATATTCAATTTCAAACTGTGCTCGGTAAATACGTGGAAATTGTGTCTGCCAAAATGAGATTACTGAGATGACATCACTCGTGGCAGCTGGCGCCCAATGTCCCTACGATGACACAAAGTGTCACCGAATTTTAGGAAAACATTGTTTTTACCTGTTACCAAGATTAGAATCAAATAAGCGGTTCTGTCCATGATAGTTCCTACATTACATTGCGACGAAAGTTCGACAGCATGACATCATCACTGTTCTAATATCTAGTTCTAAAACGCAGTGTGAGACTTATCGGGAATATTTCACATGTGAAAATAAGGCGCCGCTCGATTTTCTTGCTTTCAGTTTTTGCCCTTTTCGCTGACTAAAGCGCGTGCTAAGTCGAAAAACGGACTCGGAGCCAAACGGGTTTTGTAAAAAAAAACGAACTATAGTTTTTGTGGATAATATTTTTTTTAGTTATCTAATGCAATTAATTTGTTGACGGACAAGTTGTACCCAAATGTCATTGTTATTAAACGAGTAAGAAAGAATGGCTAGTGTACTCATACGAGACTTTTTAAGGGCCATGGACATTTTATTGACAGGGTAGTGTGCAGATGTCGAAGTACTTAACCCAGCGGCCGCTGGACAACACTATTCGACCGCCACCCTTGCAGCCATTCTATAACTCAGGAACTACTGGACCGATTGGAACGAACGAAACACCATTCGAATCAGGGGGTACGATTTTATCAGCCGTTTCGAAGCTCGTGACCCCAGGTGACCTCGGTGACCTCAAGAGGTCAACTTAACGTTTTCGCCTATTGCAGCCATTCTATAACTCAGGAACTACTGGGCCGATCGTGACGAAAACACCCCCAGTCGATTCCGCGTATGTGATTTCATCAGCCGTTTCGAATATGGTGACCTCAGGTGACCTCGGTGACCTTGGGAGGTCACATGACCAATGTGGCCTATGGCAGCCATTCTATAACTCAGGAACTACTGGGCCGATCGTGACGAAAACACCACCAGTCGATTCAGCGTATGCGATTTCATCAGCCGTTTTGAATATGGTGACCTCAGGTGACCTCGGTGACCTTGGGAGGTCACATGACCGTTGTGACCTATGGCAGCCATTCTATAACTCAGGAACTACTGGGCCGATCGCGACGAAAACACCACCAGTCGAATCAGCGTATGCGACTTCATCAGCCGTTTCGAATATGGTGACATCAGGTGACCTCGGTGACCTTGGGAGGTCACATGACCAATGTGGCCTATGGCAGCCATTCTATAACTCAGGAACTACTGGGCCGATCGCGACGAAAACACCACCAGTCGAATCAGCGTATGCGATGTCATCAGCCGTTTTGAATATGGTGACCTCAGGTGACCTCGGTGACCTCAAAAGGTCAACTTAACGTTTTCGCCTATTGCAGCCATTCTATAACACAGGAACTACTGGGCCGATCGTGACGAAAACACCACCAGTCGATTCAGCGTATGCGATTTCATCAGCCGTTTTGAATATGGTGACCTCAGGTGACCTCAGTGACCTTGGGAGGTCACATGACCGTTGTGACCTATGGCAGCCATTCTATAACTCAGGAACTACAGGGCTGATCGTGACGAAAACACCACCAATCGAATCAGCGTATGCGATTTCATCAGCCGTTTCGAATATGGTGACCTCAGGTGACCTCGGTGACCTTGGGAGGTCACATGACCAATGTGGCCTATGGCAGCCATTCTATAACTCAGGAACTACTGGGCCGATCGTGACGAAAACACCACCAATCGAGTCAGCGTATGCGATTTCATCAGCCGTTTTGAATATGGTGACCTCAGGTGACCTCGGTGACCTTGGGAGGTCACATGACCAATGTGGCCTATTGCAGCCATTCTATAACTGAGGAACTATTGGGCCGATCGTGACAAAAACACCACCAGTCGATTCAGCGTATGCGATTTCATCAGCCGTTTCGAATATGGTGACCTCAGGTGAGCTCGGTGACCTTGGGAGGTCACATGACCAATGTGGCCTATTGCAGCCATTCTATAACTCAGGAACTACTGGGCCGATAGCGACGAAAACACCACCAGTCGATTCAGCGTATTCGATTTCATCAGCCGTTTCGAATATGGTGACCTCAGGTGACCTGGGTGACCTTGGGAGGTCACATGACCGTTGTGGCATATGGCAGCCATTCTATAACTCAGGAACCACTGGGCCGATCGTGACGAAAACACCACCAGTCGATTCAGCGTATGCGATTTCATCAGCCGTTTTGAATATGGTGACCTCAGGTGACCTCAGTGACCTTGGGAGGTCACATGACCGTTGTGGCCTATGGCAGCCATTCTATAACTCAGGAACTGAGGTCACCTGAGGTCACCATATTCGAAACGGCTGGTGAAATCGCATACGCTGAATCGACTGGTGGTGTTTTCGTCGCGATCGGCCCAGTAGTTCCTGAGTTATAGAATGGCTGCCTTAGGCCACATTGGTCATGTGACCTCCCAAGGTCACCGAGGTCACCTGAGGTCACCATATTCGAAACGGCTGATGAAATTGCATACGCTGAATCGACTGGTGGTGTTTTCATCACGATCGGCCCAGTAGTTCCTGAGTTATAGAATGGCTGCCATAGGCCACATTGGTCATGTGACCTCCCAAGAACACCGAGGTCACCTGAGGTCACCATATTCAAAACGGCTGATGAAATCGCATACGCTGAATCGACTGGTGGTGTTTTCGTCACGATCGGCCCAGTAGTTCCTGAGTTATAGAATGGCTGCCATAGGCCACATTGGTCATGTGACCTCCCAAGGTCACCGAGGTCACCTGAGGTCACCATATTCGAAACGGCTGATGAAATCACATACGCTGAATCGACTGGTGGTGTTTTCGTCACGATCGGCCCAGTAGTTCCTGAGTTATAGAATGGCTGCCATAGGCCACATTGGTCATGTGACCTCCCAAGGTCACCGAGGTCACCTGAGGTCACCATATTCGAAACGGCTGATGAAATCACATACGCTGAATCGACTGGTGGTGTTTTCGTCACGATCGGCCCAGTAGTTCCTGAGTTATAGAATGGCTGCAATAGGCGAAAACGTTAAGTTGACCTTTTGAGGTCACCGAGGTCACCTGAGGTCACCATATTCAGAACGGCTTATGAAATCGCATACGCTGATTCGACTGGTGGTGTTTTCGTCGCGATCGGCCCAGTAGTTCCTGAGTTATAGAATGGCTGCCATAGGGGCCACATTGGTCATGTGACCTCCCAAGGTCACCGAGGTCACCTGAGGTCACCATATTCAAAACGGCTGATGAAATCGCATACGCTGAATCGACTGGTGGTGTTTTCGTCACGATCGGCCCAGTAGTTCCTGAGTTATAGAATGGCTGCCATAGGCCACATTGGTCATGTGACCTCCCAAGGTCACCGAGGTCACCTGAGGTCACCATATTCGAAACGGCTGATGAAATCACATACGCGGAATCGACTGGGGTTGTTTTCGTCACGATCGGCCCAGTAGTTCCTGAGTTATAGAATGGCTGCAATAGGCGAAAACGTTAAGTTGACCTTTTGAGGTCACCGAGGTCACCTGAGGTCACCATATTCGAAACGGCTGATGAAATCGCATACGCTGAATCGACTGGTGGTGTTTTCGTCACGATCGGCCCAGTAGTTCCTGAGTTATAGAATGGCTGCAATAGGCGAAAACGTTAAGTTGACCTTTTGAGGTCACCGAGGTCACCTGAGGTCACCATATTCAGAACGGCTTATGAAATCGCATACGCTGATTCGACTGGTGGTGTTTTCGTCGCGATCGGCCCAGTAGTTCCTGAGTTATAGAATGGCTGCCATAGGGGCCACATTGGTCATGTGACCTCCCAAGGTCACCGAGGTCACCTGAGGTCACCATATTCAAAACGGCTGATGAAATCGCATACGCTGAATCGACTGGTGGTGTTTTCGTCACGATCGGCCCAGTAGTTCCTGAGTTATAGAATGGCTGCCATAGGCCACATTGGTCATGTGACCTCCCAAGGTCACCGAGGTCACCTGAGGTCACCATATTCGAAACGGCTGATGAAATCACATACGCGGAATCGACTGGGGTTGTTTTCGTCACGATCGGCCCAGTAGTTCCTGAGTTATAGAATGGCTGCAATAGGCGAAAACGTTAAGTTGACCTTTTGAGGTCACCGAGGTCACCTGAGGTCACCATATTCGAAACGGCTGATGAAATCGCATACGCGGATTCGATTGGTGGTGTTTTCGTCGCGATCGGCCCAGTAGTTCCTGAGTTATAGAATGGCTGCAATAGGCGTCAATGCCGAGTTGACCTCTTGAGGTCACCGAGGTCACCTGGGGTCACGAGCTTCGAAACGGCTGATAAAATCGTACTCCCTGATTCGAATGGTGTTTCGTTCGTTCCGATCGGTCCAGTAGTTCCTGAGTTATAGAATGGCTGCAAGGGTGGCGGTCGAATAGTGTTGTCCGCGGCCGCTGGGCCTCCGCGCCACCCGCCGGCCGCTGGGGGGGGGGGGGGGGGCATATAGTTGCCCCCCTTTACTTCTGCGACGCTATCGTCGCAACGCGAAGAGATAGAGAAGCGAAACTTTGCACACACCTTCCTGAATACCTAGCCGAGGTTGTGTCCAAATTTGGTGTCGATCCCATTTGAAATGACGTCACAGTGACGTCATAAGTGAAATTATAGATTTGAGACTCTCATATTCCTCACGATACATCAGATATATGGGACCGAATATAAAGGGTCGATTATTGGTCAGAAACTAGATGGAAGTGTAGTTAGATGTTTAAGGATGACAGCAGGTGCTATTTAGTTCATTTACAGTTGAGTTTCATGCTCAGCGTCATCAGAAACGGTCCATATCGGAAAACGACAAAACTTTATGACGTCACTGTGACGTCATCTTAGGTGCTACAACCACCAAACTTTCCTCAAACATTGCCTAGCTATTCATTTGAAGCTATGCCAAGTTTCACGTTCGTAGCTCATCAGGTTACGGAGATATTTCACAAAACGTAAAGGGGGGGGGGGGCAACTTTATGCCCCCCCCCCCCAGCGGCTCGTGGGTTAACCTCTTTTATGAAATTTTATTTGTCTCCAGCGCACTGTAGCTGTTGTACCGCTAGGTAACAGTGCTTTTTATTTTTGCCTATCTTATAAACAGGCCCATAATGGCCCCACTGTTATCACACCTTTTAAAACCCAACAAACACGATACGTTTTGAACATAGCTTGGGTCATATAATTAAACATCATACCTATTGCTCTGTGTTTTCAGACGTCCTTCACACAGCCTGGGGTGCCTCAAGGGCGGATGTTAGCCGCAGGATGTCCAAGTGGCTCTCTGGGTCCCGGGATCGCACCAGGGGAGTACTGCCGTCCCGCAAGAAGAAGATTGGACACGCGGAGCAGACCTCAGCCGCTGACGAGGATGACGCCACTGGAGAGACGCCAGAATGAACGAAAACGACGCTGTTGGAGGAAAAGCTAGCGCTCTGAGAGTGTGAGACGTGTTGCATTGGGACGTGTTGAGACTTTGGACGTGTTTGAGCGACACGTGTTTACCGTCGTGGAGAAGGGAGACAGGGCGCTTTTGTTGTGTGTGTTTCCTTGACTCTGTCTTTTGGATTATAATATCTTGACCCCGTCTTTTTGATTTGCCGAAATACACGTTTTCTGAGCTTATATACCGTGTTTCGACCGAGTCTACACAGCGGCGTAGAACCAAAAGCACGTGCAGTAGCAGCGGAGCTCGGATACCATCGACTCAGGCTCTGAATGGACTAAGATTAATCCAGTACGTACCGATTTCAACGTTACCGTGCATCATTTTCGCTGTCTTTCGTTTTTCGTTTCGTCTTTCATTCTTGTCCTAGCTTACAGCATAAAGAAATATCAGTTGTAATCAAACGTCTGTGTTGTTTGTGCCGAAACGTTTGTGTTGTTTGGCACTCATGCACTTACATATTCTTAATTAAAGGTGAGTCCCTGGTTTTCGTTTCATTGGGTACGTGCTGAAGAACACGCTATGTTTCCAGGCCGAGCTGGAGAGGTCTGGACTGCCCGTCGAGATGCGACCAACCGTCCACCTGTAAGTGTTTGCTCTTTTATATAGGTACGCACTTCATTTTGCAATATTTTATCGTATAATGTTGTGTCGAGTCAGCATGCATAATGCATATGGATGCTCCTTTTAGCTTCGTATCTCTCGGTACATGTCAGAACATTTCAATGACCATAAAGTGACCCGTGCTAGACATTTGCCTCTACAACCTCTCAGCACCTCTTCTTCCATTTTCATGTATTTTTCTGGCCGGTGTTTACTTATGTAGCAGTGGTGGATGAAATGAAAATGAATAGCAATTAAATGCATCTTAGGTGCATAGAGCGAAACGAGGCTCAGAAACACATCATTTTTACCGTTGACAGTTCTTTCAGTTCTAAATGAAAATTGTTTTTTGCATCGTTGCTTCGTCATTTTATCATGTTTTTGTTCATAATCTTGATGGGAAGTGATTTATCATCAGGTAATTATGTTTTTTTCGGACTTCGTTCGGATGAGCTCCTTTTCCTCCTCAGGGGCGAGGTTGGAGGCTAAGTCACAGAGGAAGACCACGACGTGTGCCCTACTCTGGGTAAGGAATCCCGTGCCAAGTACTTCAATGCTGTGTTGCTTGCTTAGTGCTCGATATGGGCATTGGGCAAATGTTTGATGTAGTTCACAATAAGTGCTTACAATTAGGGTTAACGATACAAATAATTTTCTAAACCGAAACTGTTAGCCGACATCCGAACGAGACCTTCCCAAAATGTTGGCTGAGTGCAAACTGGTGAACATTTTTGACTGTGGTCACTTTGCTTACACCAGTGACCAGTGTACCTAAACTTCGTTTAAACCACGCCCTCCGGCTAGTGTATTTGAATAAGCCAGGCATACAGTAAACGTTCACACCCCATGCGGCAGTGTCAACAGTGCCTTTCTTTTTAATCCCCAGAGCACCTGCTGAACTGGACAGGACCATCTTTCCCGGTTTCATACGGGAAAAGCTGGAGAACCAGATGCCTCTGGAGCGATCCGACTGGAGAGCCCTTACAAATGCCATCTACGAGCACTTCAGGGACGTCCAGTAAGGTTTTAACAATGTTTCCTCGAATATCTAACGTGTGTACGCCAATCCATTTATAAAATAGCAGTCATTGTAAAATTAATTGCCCCGCAAGTTGTTGATACTACGTAGAAATCAATTCATTGATACTCATTTGTTATGATAAATAAGCAGTTAATTATGTTATACGAAAGGATTTCCTTGTACACTTCGTACAGTGCTTCGTTTGTTATGCATATTTACGATGCTCTCTGCTCATGTTGCTGGTAATTTTATCGTTGCGGTTAAGTAACGGTCGACCATATTGGTCCACCCACACACCGGAAGCTGCCAGGCTCCTGGAAGCCGACAGCTAGCCAGTTTAGTGTTTCATGTGGGTGTTGTGAGGAAGATGGATATGTTAGTTACGATCTGAGCTTCCGCGTGTTGCCAGGGCCCGGGCTTACTCACGGCCAGCCGTTTGTTATTTGATGATCTAGCCACTCGTATATTTTTCATGGGTTTCATTATGTATGTGTGAGTGATGGGATTCCTTAGCATGGGATTAAGTACTGTTATATAGAGCTTCTGTTGCGTCAGACCCCGTGGATTTTCTTTTTCTGTCTATGGGTGTCTAACACCCTTTTGAGCTACAATCTCTGACCCTCATTGTGACTTGCTGGAAATGCTGCTAGAGTGTGTTGCCCATAAATAGTTTTAGACTAAAGATGTTAAGCATTGAATAATAACTCACTCCTTTACTCTTATTTTTGTATAGCTTCCAGCTCCGTTGCGTTGGCATCCCCACATTCACTGGTCTTCTTTACAAGTGCCTATGGGGATGAGGTTATTGCTTACTATTTGTCTCGTAAGCCTATCCGCTGGTTGCCTTTGGCCTATGTTATTTAGTCGCCCTCTAAATCGAATATTAGATCTCGACCCGGACAGTTTTAAGAGAGCGGGAAAGGTGCACTTCCATGATGGGTTCCGAGAGGCTGTTATTGTCGGTGATCTGATTACGTATGACGAGTGCTTGGTGTCTGTGTGCGTGGGTGTGTGATTTCTGACGGTAAATTGTATTCCCATTTTACCCTGATGTATGTTTTCTTTTTAACTCTCTGCGACTGGAGACATACAAAAGCCACGCCCATGTGGAGTTGTCTGCCTTTGTCAATACAATACAATACAATACAATATTGGTTGTCACCAACTCATCACATCACTTGGCCATTTCAAATAATGGGAAGCCAGTCGATTTTTGCTAGGGGGATTTTCCTCAGCTCTTTATTTCCTCCCATACACAGCAAGAGCATTTCTTATCTAAAAAGAAGTGTTCATCATGGGACTCTACACAAAAGTTCTTGCAGATAAGTCGATCCAAAATCACGTTCGGCTTATGTTATAACAACAACGAGAACGCATTTTTGCCATCGTGATCAAAAGCACTGTATGCTAGAGGATAACTAGTGTTCCCTTCTGTTCCAGTGTGAGTGGGTCCTGTGGATGGTACAACAAAATGGGCCTGTCGCTGGTCTTCCAGTTCCCGTACCTTGCCGAAGGCAAGGACGTTCAGCACTTCGTTGTAAGTATATAATTCAAGTCATTGAATACGCTACATCAGCGCGTATAGTTTATGAAACAGTTGTCAGTAATCAAATCAATCTTAATGTGTTATAGTTATGATTTGTTACATATTGATCTATTTTCATTAGGATTGGTTTTTTGACGATCTTATTGCCAAGTTTTCAGAATTTTGCTCTAGAAACGGTGATGGGTACCGATGCACTCATGTGTAACATCAATCAACTAATTTGTTTTACAACTCCTTTCCAGAATGTTGTAAGAATGAGGCTATTAAACAAGTTCAGAAACGGTCGCCGCAAGCTACGCAACGACTTGGTCGCCTTCAGCGGGGGCCCTGTTCTCACCTGTACTGGACAACAGGAACTCGTGGAGTACACCAACAGCTTGGAGTACCCGGAGCTCAGCTTCAGCGGTTGGGATGTCAACGGACAGCAGGAGCCGGGTGGACAGACTGAGGCTCTTCCTTCCAACACTGAGCCGGAGTCGAGCGTTTGTGAACAAGCAACGCACACTGATGATGTACCGAAGGTGGACAGTCATGCGATGGGTTCCTCAGATACGCCGAAGCAGGAGAGTGCTGAGGTACATACTACATAGTGTACCGTCGCTTAGATGAGAGTTTGTGCCGCGAAGAAGGTTCTGAAGAACGGTGACGCTGCGGTGGAAAAGGATACCGATTTCTTTGTTGAACACTCAGACAAGGTTTTGTTGTTTAAGTCCTTGAGAACATTACGAGAGGCAACTTGTTTGACCAGAAGCACGTGATCGGTATGATTTTACCATAAGCTTTTTGCGTTACAAACAATCAGAGTTGAGTTATTCTTAGTAGGGAATGCGTTTTGTCACGATGCGCGTTTGAAGGTTGTGTTCTGTTTCATACTACTATGGTTTGGCTACAAAAGTGGCATTTCCTCCGAAGCCGATGTTTTATTTTTAACTAGTGGTGTCAATTTCAGAAAACGTATGTCCAAAGTCCGTCCAATGTCCAATGCTTACGTCGATTGTCCGTCCAAAAATGTCCAAGCCAGCCATTTGTCCAAAGATGTCCGACACCTATGCAGTAGTTTACACTCAACACTGTTATTTAATTTGCTTTTCATGTACCGTTACAAGCTCAAAAGTGTTAATCATATCGAAAGCTGAGCTTTCTAATAGCCAATCAATGTTAAACACGACTACTTTTTAAAAATGTTGAGGTGCAGCAAGCGATTGTCCAAAGTTGTCCAAAGCCTGCTGCCATTGTCCAACCGAATTCCGAATTGGACATTGGACAAAATCGGAATTCCGAAGATTCAAGTTCCGATTGACACCACTATTTTTAACTATGCATTGTTGCGCATTTTCTAGTTGCTTATCTTGTGAACAGTTTTGTAGGAGCCAAGAACTTAGTTATGTCGATTTTTGATGTTTGCTTTTGTGCTCACTTCTCCGGCTGTTTATGAGTTTGATGATTCATTTGCGCTGTATAGATATGCTGCTTGCAGTTATTTGTTTGCATAGAGGTAGCTGTAGCAAAGACTCGAACCGGGATCACTTACCAACAATGACTCTCAACGTAGTGTTACAGACAGACTGACTTAAACCTGGTGAGATCAGTTTCATGCCAACATTTGCTCGGCCCAGCCAAACTTACGCCTCTTCACCTCACTAGAATCAAGCTAGGCTCTAACTTGTAAGGTTTCAACCACGCTTAGGTATTTCAAATGTCACGTTTTTGCATCATGATTTGCGCAGTGTGTTCATATTACCAGTTTTATCGTGATTTGCAAGGATCTGAATGAGTGAATAGTACCATGTTCATACCTGAATACCTAAGGAAGAACAAATCGTTGTAGCAAATATATTCCAAAGAGTGCATCCAAGTGGCGAGTGAAGGAAAAGAAAAACTAATTATTTAAATCGCACAACCATGGTTGTAGTGTCGTTCGCTGTCCCCGTATGTTCTGATTGAAACCTACTTTCCAGCCAAGAACTGGTACCCCTTTCTAACAATTTCGTGGTGATTTTTGCCCCATTTAGTCGCGCTTACTTGCCAGCGCTACCTGGACTAGGGTGGACAACGTTGTGCCAATATTAGGCATCTGAGCTTCTCTGCTAGCTCTCTCTGGCGTCACCTAGAGCCAAGTTATGGCCAAGGGGGATGTGTATATGTGGGCGTTTGGATCACCCTATAGGTTCTTGTTCTCTTTGTCACCGTGAAATTTGCGTATATGTATTGTATAGTCCCTTGACACACATTTATGCTGGCGGGAATTAGATATTCAACGGTATTGAAGCCCTTTTTGTTTTCTTTACTGACCTGTGAGGGATGCCACTGGGTCCTTTCGGTATTTCATCTCTGATTCTATTTCTAAGAGAAGACTTAAAGGATAGAGGAGAGACATTGGGCTGAGTTGAACTACAAATGGAGCGCTAGTGCAGAAACCAAGGGCCTGCTAATACTAAGGCCTGCATTCCGTGCTGGCAATTTGTTTATTTGCTAGCTCGCATTCAACTGTCGCCAATATTCATCCACATTTTAGATTCATAACGAGTACACTGGCTGGAAAGAGATTTTAGGGTCGAATCCACGTGAACACACTAGTCCTCTGCAGATAACCATCCAACTGATATATTTCGTTGGCTCCTGTCGGTGCCTGTGGCGCCCCGCCGTCTGGCGAACCAGTCTGGAATGGTTGAGCTCTTTACCGACAGGTGGCGTGGTGTGGTCGCAGGTCCGCGAAGTATCGTCTTGGATGTGGTTCCTCCAACCAACACCTGACAGTGCTCGACTGGAAAAAGTTCACCTTTTTCAAATTTCTGCTCCTTCACTGAGCAGGTGTAGGTGTGCATTGAATGATGAAGATTTGCGATAAGATATGGGGCCCTCATAATATCCTCATGACAAGGGCGCCAACATATGAAGGACGGATCCTTCCTTGCCCCAGATGTGAAAACTGAAAACCGAGCAACGTATTTGGAACAGGTAGGTATATATATGGTTAGGCGAACGAGATGCGGGAGCTGACAGGAATGTCTATCGAAAGTTATTCGGCCATATTTTCGACAAGGCCTAAAAGGACGAGATAAGCAATCATCAAACGTTTTATAACCTAGTGACAGTCGATGACAAATCGACATCGGAGTAACTACGGTGTAGCTCGTGAACGAAAAGGTGGAAGGTGAGAGCCAAACAATCGATAGTCCACCGAAATACCTTTCCGCAATCCGCTGAGATGAGATATTCGTGAGTCTACGAATTAAAGAATAGTTATAAGACTAGGAGTGCATACCGAATTCTGCCACAATAGGGTGTCATGTGGAAAACAGGGACTGCACCGACTGGATTCCGAAACAAATGCTTTTTCCGATTCTGATTTTTCGACAGACGTTCACATGACGGGTGACCTCTATGAAAAACGTCTTGCTTAAAAACACGTCTTGTTTAGAGCTTTCGACTACCGCTTTCCCCGTCTTTCTACGACCATCCGTTCGGAAGTTGAGCAGAACATGGTGGAGAGTGGACACGTGGATCAAACTCGACTTTAAGTGACTGAACTCCGAGAAATATAAATTGACGGATCTAGAGCTTTGCTGCTTACTGGTTTCTCGTTGCCAGAAATTGCCCTGCATTGGGGGCGCTAGCTACAAACTTCCGACAAGTTTGAACCGTGCAGAGGTTCACGCATGTCGCCATAGGCCAGTGCTCTGACCTTATGAAAATGCCCTTGGCATCACAAGATCCGGCGTGAAGCAAAGGCCAGGGATGCTGAAATTCAGCTGGATCTGTACCATAATGAGTTAAGCTGAAAAAAAACACCATGTGGCACCAAATATCCGCTTTGACCGAGGAGAGCTTATATTTACTAACTTCACACAATCTTGACACATTATATGTAAAAAATAGTAAAATAATAGTAAACAATCTGAGGAAACCAGGGTTGGTAACACTATCAAGTTCAGTGCCCATGACCATACTCGCAATAAACCTATCGATTTTGTCATTGCCATACCACCTCACGCGTCCTCAAAGACACCTGTTCCACCCACCATTCATTCACCTCCCTCTGACTCGATCCCACCTTCTTCCCAGCGTCGAACACTGGCATCGCCAGCGGCTGCTAAGTTCCGCCTTCCTGGGCGCCTGGCGGCGGCGGCGGCGGCGGGCGGCGAGGGCGGTGGCGGACGGCGGTCCTTCACCCTTGCGCCTATCGACCCGCCAGCCGTGCTGGGTGAAGCGGGCGCCTCGTCCGGCCAGGCCGCAGGTGCTCGCCATACGGCGCCGAGGGAGGGTGTGCCCGCTCCGCGCCCGGGATCCGTGGACAGGTAGGAAAGGGAGGGAGGTGGGGTGGGAGGGGATGGATAGTTTGGTGGTAGAGGGGTTTGTGTGTGCTGAGTTTCTTTATTTCTGCTGGGAGTTTTGTAGTAGTGCCTGCCATGAGGGCCATGAGGTGTTAATGTTTGTGGATTGTCACAAGGAACGATATTTGCACCTGTCACCTGGCATTCTTCGAAGTTGTTACGGTAAAAGGCTTCGGGCCAAGATGCGAGAGTGAACCAAAAAGCAATGTTTCGTTGGAATTGAGCCATGAGATGTAACTTGCTTCACTTTGTAGCGCAACATATGTTTTCAAAAATTCAATGGTTGTAAGACCAATTGGCAATAGTAAATGAAGGCGCCCTACCAGAAAGCTGCGCCATTTCAGAGGGGCTTGACTGATCGTGAAACGCTCTATGTACTTTGTGATATTTTTATTTATGCCGCTCGCAATTTGCGCTCACTCGTGAATAGAAATGAGAAACGTGATCAGGCTAGGTACACATTTTCTTGTTAGTTTAGGCTGTTATTTTCTATAAGCAGTTTTAAAACCGACGGGACATGAATCAAACGATTTCTTTTCGACGACACATTGCCAGGCAGACCCGATATTACGTTTTCCGAAGCCGGATGTTGTCGAAATTTGGTGCGACTGTACACTCGATTTACATCAGCTGCCGGTGTATTTTTGGCGAAGTGTTACACCATTTTCGGGGAGCACTATCAGGAAATGGGGGACGGTGTAGGGAATTGTTGACACTTTCCTTGTCGGGGGTGGCCTCACGGAAAAGGAAATTGGTATCCTCTGCATTATTAGTTGGGGAAGAAAATGATCGGAAAAATGTGGGATGTTTCGGAAAGGAACGTCCGCTTTTGGACGCTTAGGTACGTTTTGATCGCTCAGAACTTTGAGTGATCGAATGATATCGTTGCCACGTTTTATGCTAGTGCTGCTGTGTCCACTGTCCAGAAACTAAAACCAATTTATTGCTTTATAGATACCGTCTTCTCGCAGTGTCTCGTTCTAACATGAGTGGCATGGAGTCATTTCGTGTGCACACAATTGGAGTTGTAAGCTAGCCCCATTTTGGTCCCGTTAACACTCTGGTTATAGTGGACTGCATGTTTGGTCTATCACCTATGACAATGCTTACATGTAAGTGTTTTGGGAAATCCAAATTACCACTCTAAAGTTCCGTAATTAATTACCAACTAGCCCTTTTGTGGCGCCATTGCCGGAAAAGCCTCTGTCATCATTCCATAGTATATCGATAGTTCATTGTTAAGCTTTGAACTGAATACAGAATAAACGATTTTTTCAGAGCAATCTACTCTAATTCATTTTAGTTAGGTGAATTTTAGAGCAGTTTGTTTTGTTTCAATGCTTCGTGGTGAAAGTCTTTGAGCATTTAGCTCAAATGTATCAAGAGGCGATGTTTGGTTGCGCATTGATTGCAAAAGCAACGAAGGTCTGGTCTGGGGGACATTTTGCTCCCTAAGTTGTCGTATTACTTTCTTCTAATTTACTCGTCTTCTTGCGATATTTTTTACGTTTGCGAAACATTCCAGATAAAAAGTGATGTTACCTATACGCGTGTTACTCGCAAACCAGAAATAACCGCTCAATGCATGGTGCACGAACAGTATTTCGATGACCTCTCCGCGTTACTCGTGTTCATTCCACCCTTGACACCGACGCCTCTCTGTTTCAGACACCCGCCAAGCAATGTTACTGAGCCGTTGAACGTGTAGCCGCACCAGAACCGCCCAATTTTCCATCAGGACAAGCCGTCTCCTCACCCACCACCATGGAGAACTCTCAGTTCCTGTTGAAATGGAACAACCACCAGCCCACGGTGGTCTCTGTACTCGATTATCTTCTCAACCAGGAGGCCTTTATCGATGTGACACTAGCCTGCGAGGGACAGAGCTTCTCAGCACACAAGGTGATCCTTTCTGCGTGCAGTCCTTACTTCCAGGACCTTCTGATGAAGAATCCCTGTAAGCATCCGATTGTTTTCCTGAAGGATGTGCGAAGTTGTGACATGGAGTCACTCCTGCAGTTCATGTATCGGGGAGAGATAAACGTCCAGCAAGATGACTTGGCGCAGTTCCTCAAGACGGCAGAGAGTCTTCAGATCAAGGGTCTGGCCGATAACGCGATGAAGGACTCCGGGGGAAGCTCTGGAGCCGCCGAGCCTGTCGTCGAGTCCGACGCGGACACACGGGACTCCGCTCCTGCGGCCGACGAGCCGCCACCTCCGACCACCAACGGAGACGAGCATCCGACTCCCTCGCAGACCCCGGACGTCGAACGCGCCGAACGGGAGCGCGCAGAGCGTGCAGAAAGGGTGGAGCGAGCCGACAGGGCCGAAAGAGCCGAAAGAGCTGAGAGGGCCGAACGCGCGGATCGGCCTAACCCCAACCGAAGCCTGCTGGCCACGGCGCTGGGGAAGCTGGGTGCAGGCTGGCCACCCGCAGGGGCTGAAGCGGCTGCGGAAGGCGTCACACCGGCCTCGCTCTACCAGGCCAACTCGATGGACTTTGAGCAGGCGGGACCGTCGCGCCTAGCCATCGCCACGGTGAGTGTAAGGGCGATTTTGTCCTGTTCGGTGGTGGGTGTTTCGTCCTTCGTGGTCTGATCGATTTGGTCCATTGTGTGTGTTCTGGTGTGGTGAGTGTGTTATTGCTGGTGTTACTGCAAACAGTGCCACGTTCTGAATGTTTGTGCCTTAGTGATATTGGTATTATTTCTCTATTTGTCATATGTTCTTTTCTGTTTCTTTGATCTTTCCCCCCTTGTGTCTGTTGGTGTACGTGCGCCGAAATGATGGTACTGTCTGGGGCTTGAGGGTTACCATTAACCCTTCTTTAGACTTCCGAAATTCAAATCACAGAACTTTCTGTTGATGAGGAAAAGATAATTCGTGACATAGCCCTAGCAAAAGTATTACCCTCTAGCACTTGCCACTTACCCTAGATCCCGTCCCCTTTTCACCGTTCACCGCACCCTTCTCTCTTCACCCTCGTGGTTGCCCGGGGCCTTTCACGATCGTCCGACAGTGCCTCGTCCTGAGCGGCTGGCTTTCTCCCGATGGTGGGGTTTCCCAGTTGTCTGCCGCGCGGCGCGGAGCTTCCAGCAGCGGCAGTAGTGGTGCGCGTCATGCCATTTCGCCGCCCACATGTCGAGTCACAGACTCAGCGACTCATGGCGACTCGCCATATGCGGCCAGCCGACTCTCGGCGAGTCACCCTTGGCTAAGCGCTGACTCCGCGAGGTTGTCGACTCCTCAGTCACTCACAGACGGTGACTTTCAGGCTGGCTGTTCGGTGTGGTGTTTAATTGTCCTGCAAAACAGAATTTATTACTTCCTCGTCCATCATTGGCTGCCTGGAAACGTCCCAGGGTAGCTTATCAAAACCTGAAATGGTATGGGAACGGACACTTTTATGAGGCTGTCGTGAGGGCATTTGCATTATGGATAATCTTGTTGCCATGGTAATTTCGGTGGCAATGGTAACCGCGATGTGTCATTGATATTGGCTAGGACACGTTTCTTGCCGTTGTGTATTTGGGTTCAGACACCGTTCACGTCCC
The DNA here is from genome assembly GCF_019059575.1 of Amphibalanus amphitrite. Classification (NCBI taxonomy): domain Eukaryota; kingdom Metazoa; phylum Arthropoda; class Thecostraca; order Balanomorpha; family Balanidae; genus Amphibalanus; species Amphibalanus amphitrite. The sequence goes on from NW_024881883.1 coordinate 369,851, forward strand.
TGCCAAAGAAAATAACAATCGCGGTTATGTAACTAACGTCTTCCCCTTTTTGGGTTTCATGAACGAACTACCAAAATTGCAAACTTTTCCGCACACTGCCTCCGAAAGGAAGAGATTAGGAAGGACTCTAGCCGAGCCCTCAGCAAAGCTGGTTAAAATGCAGAGCTTCAATCCTATTCTCGACCGAAGCTGTCAGCCATCTTGGCCTGCACCGTCTCTGCAGGTCGGAGACTTACGTACTTTTTTCCACCAAATGTCGCCGAGTTATGCGGCACTGTTCGAGACGGAACTGCTGACGATATTCCTGTTTCCCCTGCAAGGAATTCCTCTGGACAGAGAAAATTGCTTTCTAGCATTCCTCGAGCAGGTTTCCGGCAACATTCCAGTGTCGTCTTCACCCGTAGTACTCAGACTTGTTTTTTTTCGTTTGATGCTTTGAAGTCACCGCGCTACGTATGAGAAATTTATCGTAACGTCCTGCGACGCTGGTCATCCACCTTTTGAAAGATCAGACTTCAATGTTAAATGATACGACATGACCGAGTCATCCTAAGTAAATCGGGCTCTCCCTTTATTTCTCTCTCTCTCTCTCTCCCTCTCTCTCTCTCTCTCTCTCTCTCTCTCTCTCTCTCTCTCTCTCTCTCTCTCTCTCTCTCTCTCTCTTTCTCCGTCCCCCATTCCCTCCCTCCTGTGACGTACACATTGGTGAAATTCCCCTCGACTGGGTGAATGCTCGATGGCTCAGTGCCCCGGGTCGGGTTTTTATGAGCGTTATTTGAACACCAGACGTACTGCTGTGCTGTTGTTTGGGCTTCGCCTTCCTCCCCCCTCCCCCCCAACTCCCCACTCCTCTACCCCACCCTCCCCCTAGATGAGTCTGAAGCTTTGAACAAACGATTTTATTCGAGCCTTTTGCGTTGCGATTATTGTCGCCGAGGCAGACGCACTGCATGCATAGAATCATTTGCCCTCAGACAGGCGGTTCTGAGTTCTGAGCTCAGTTGTTTATTCTGAAGAAATGTTTGAGTTGTCGTGTGATGTAGGTAATTTGGTTGCCATGTTTCCCGTACCTCCTTTCCTGTACATGAGTTGTTGTTATTGTTCGGTGATGTATACTTCCGTTGTAATTATGCTGACTGTTCCTGTGATATGTGAAGTTGATCTTCCCTTCCTTTGACTACATAATTGGGGAACATCTGTAGGTAATGCACCATGCTGGTGTTCAAAGACGCAAACCTCTTCCGGAAGTTACTGGGTTCGTTTTCTTTCAAACATACATTCAAGCTCAATATATCTTTTTAATGTTGTATGTCATTTACAGCAATTAACTTTCTCATCACCTTTGATTCGATTTGATGACTAATATTTCTCTCTTTCTCCCCATTCGGTCCAGCCATGTCTGCCTTTGCCTTCCCTTTGCCTCTTCTCCCCCTCCCCTCCCCCTCCCCCTGCCAACATCGATCGCCTCATGCCACCTGTTCCTCCACACGGCCGGGAGGGAGGGGAGGGGGGGGGGGCTGCGGTGGAAGGGGGTGGTTCGATGACGGCTTTGACCACAAAGATCGTAAATATAGCAAAGTGCGGTCTCGTGTTGGATAGGAGGGAGGATTGAGACTGGGAGTGATCAGGCTGTGAGATTATCATTAGAAATAACTCTGATCCATGAACAATAGGAACTAGGAAGACATTGTTGTTTCATGTTATGTAATGACAGGGTTGTTGTGTCATGATGTGTCATGATGTCATGTTGCTTATGCATGATGACTAGGCAACCTGAGTACCTAATGGGTTTTCATATAGTTCATGATATAACCGTTTTAATTTAATGACATCTTCAAGTACCATATTTAGCAGTTAAGAGCAAGGTATATGTAATACTTGTAGCTGAATTTTTGCTACTGGCATTATGCCGGACAAAAACAGAAGCACAGCCCGCCCTGTCTCCGCACCGCCCCCGCCAGTCCGCTGCGCCCGCCAGCAGCGGCTGCGATAGGCCTCCTCTCTATCGGTCGCGCGCCCTCTGCCCCGGGGTCCGGTGACCTCACCTCCTGCCCCGTACCCCTCCCCTGCCCCCTCCGCCGCCCCCTCAACCCTGCCGGCGCTCCGCCCCTCCCCTCCCCGCCCCGCCCCCGCCGGGCCGGCCGGCACCCCCACTGAGAAGGAATATGGGAGGGCGGTAGAAACGCGATATCCGTGTTGTTTTCGTTTGGGAGAGTGGGCTTGGATGGAGTTCATGTTGTTTTTTAAGTGGAAACAGTTTTTTGTGGGAAATTTGATGCAGCATTTGCTAAATTGCTAATATTTCATGTCTAAAATTGGACTTTCTACTTATATAAATGCACATATTTTTTTTAAATAGATCAACTATCCTGAGTACAACATATTCTCCCTCCATGAAACCGCCGCCGACATCCCTGCCCCTCCCCTCCTCCCATCTCCTGTCCCGTGCCCCTCCCCTCCCCTCCCCTCCCCTCCCCTCCCCCGTGCCCCCGCCCCCTGCCGACGATTTGTTTACGGTGTCTGTCGTCTGGCCTCGGGCGGTTGCCCCGATTGTGGCAGCGAACAGACAGTCGCCCGGGGCGCCAGTGTGCTTTTTGCAATCAGCTGTTTCGTTCTTCGGTTGCAGCTACCCTAAGAAAGGCTATGTTTAATCATTGCTCGTGTGAGATTAGGATGATTTTGGCGAATTTTGTCTTCCTGCGGCTTATTGAAGTAGCTCTTCGCGTGATAGAACCAAAGATATATCGGACAGGTGGTAATGATTCTTTACGTGAAATCCTGTTTAGTGGGTGCTCGGTGTATGGATTTGGGAGACGTCTGGCAAAGTTTTGGAGAGCAGCCAGGGATGAGTCAACCCTTCACTCCCTTTCCTGCCTCTTCTCATTCCCTTTCCTTTCTCCCCTCCGTTTCGCCCCCTGCACAAACTTGCACGATTCGCTCTAATATCCTTGATGTCCTCCCAGCAGTGTAGGGTAGGTACAGGAAGGTAGGATCTAGGAAGATAGATAACGTGACGTCACAACCTCACCGAGCCGGAAAAATGCGTTCGTGGAATAGGGGCTTGACGTAATTAATAAACGGAAGGATGGGGTGCGTTGGAGGATAACTTCTTGACATTTAGATTCCACAATCGATTAGTGGTTAATTTCCTGGTAGTGAGTTGGGTGATTTCAATGAGTATGATCGCTGGTTAGTCAGGAATAGATAATACCTAACCGATTTTCAGCCATGAAGCTGAGTAAGTATCTTCGTAATAACATCGAACATAATGCACAAGCTATCCTGCATTCACAGTCATGTTTTGCACAAATTTAGCTACAATTGCACTCTTTCTGCATTGAACGCCTTCTGTATTCGAACCAGCGACCGTGCACTTATCTGAACTTAAATAATTCTCATTCTCGTGAATGACCTAAGTCTGCATACCCTGCCTTACCTGAACCGCACTTATGTCCGCTTCTAACCACTGTCACATACCTCTCCCCTGATTCCCCCTATGTTGCACCAGAATCGACTGAATGACGCGTTCAGAGTAACCAAGTACTCCCCTCACTATGTTTTCCGATGTCAGTACCCTCAGATGACGTCATTGGTCCTTCCACTGACGTCATACGTGACTCGAGACCTTATTTGTAAACTGCCAGCGGGAAATAACATCGCATAGTTTATAATCGACCAACTGCTGCCAATTACACTACTCGTCAGTGCCCCTCAGTCCTACATATGTTTTATTTCATGTTTTATTCCCACTGTGTCCCGGCGTGCAGAGCAGAGTGACCACCCATGTCCTGATCGGTATGTCCGCTATGTATATCCTCTGACGTACTCAGGCCACCCCTTGTCCTGGCATGTCCTCAGTGGCCCCTGCCGGGTCGGAGGGGCCACCCCTTGTCCTGGCATGTCCTCAGTGGCCCCGGCCGGGTCGGAGGGGCCTCCCCTGTCCTGGCATGTCCTCAGTGTCCCAGTCGGGTCGGAGGTGCCTCCGTGTCCTCCCCATGTCCTCGTGGTGTCCCTCCCGGCTCGTAGAGGCCGTTGGCCGACCTGTTTGCTCTGGTCCGGTCCACATACAAACAAGGGGACCCGGGCCGGTCGCAGCGGGGCCAGGGGACGCTATCATGGAGCAGAGGTTTGCGCCAGACGGCGGTATCGCACCGCATACACTGGAGGGCAATGAACTGATACAGATAGGGGGAAAGAGATGACAAGGAAATGTTTGGAGAAAGGCGGCGCTTGGAGATGCTGGGGATGAGTTTTGGTATTGTTGCTTGTAACCATACCAGGAGCTACGGTCTAGCTAAGCTAGGCTAAGCTAAAGTGAGCGCTGAAGAATTCACCGCGGCGGAAGTTGGATCATTATATGCGTTTGTTCATGACTCACAAGTTTGGCCGCGTAGTTTGTCAACGTCCGTTTAAAACCCTTAAATTCCTCTCCTCTGAGCTTACAAAATCAGCATGGTCCATCTTAAACACGCTTTTGATAAGTATCCGTCAGTCTAAACCACGCACAAATTTAAATAATTAGGTCGGTCATGCATTGAAATTCGCACCTTATAATTCAAGTCCAATACCAATTCAAGCCTACACATCCAATTATAATGTTCCAGACATACCATGTATCACATTAAATCAGCGAATACCTAAGCTTCCTCGATAGCCGAGTTACATGCTATGTGATCGAACAAAGCTGTCCGTTCGAGATGCCCCACACACTACACACGAGCTCCTATGGTGTGATGTCTGGTGATAACCGCCTGACATGCCTGACACGCGCGAAGACACATGTGACACTGATGACAGCGATGACAGATGACTGTACAACACCAGAGTACATTCAAACGTAACGTTTGCTGTCATATTTGGTCGCTTACATAATGGGTTTATTCATGGATTTTATGTGCGTGAATGTTTTGTATGCTGATAGAGCTGGTATGCAAACACCGAAGCAATACTGGTCTTGTATTTTGTGTACAGCGCCATGTATGCCAGGAGAGGTCGCGTTGGAGCAGCATTTCGCAAATTGTACATTCAAGCGTGTCGAATAATGACGTCATTGTTCACCTATGAATCTGTGATTATAATGAGCGTAATGCTGTCAAGTTTGGCTATATGTAATGTGCTGAAGCTTACGATTCCAGAACATTGTTGAGATCCAGTTATATGTGCGCCTTTTAGCCGCCATTTATGTAGATACCATCGCTAATAACTCTATGTAATTATCATGAAAGACAATGTCACTGTTGGTTGTACCTAATTATTCCTGGATACCGGATACAAACTCCATGACCGGTCGCGTATCTTCATTTGCTGCCCTGTGAAATAACCCAACCATGAACTCATCTCTGCACTTCTTTGGCGGTGCCTTTTACGGTGCGGTTAAGCCATTGGCACACCGGAGTTACACCGGTGCTGCGCCTATTGCTCCGTCATCAGCCCTCGTAAAATGCCGGCCCGACGCCGCGGTACCCATGGGTGGGTTCCTTTAGCCCCGCACTGACGCACCCGTCTGTGGTGCCAGCGTGGCATCAGGGAGGTCGTTCCTCTTCGACCTGGATCCTCGATGGGAGGCCGTGCACGCCGGTCACACCAGTTGGGTTGGGAGTCACGCGGTTGGTACTGTAAAGGTTGGGGTGACATCGAGTGGTACTGGTAGTGATCAGACACTGTGTCATCACGAGTGTGTCACCAAGTCTGGGACTGGCTGTGATCAGAGACTGTGTCATCATGGGTGTGGACTGTGGAGTGTCACCAATGTGACGAATAGGGTGCGGTAGTGGGTCGCCCTGCTGGTCTTGGCGGAGGTGGCGCCGTTTGAAGCATGTGAAATGCTTTGTAATTGGGTTGGGTTTTGACGCGGTCGGTTGCATGCAATCGTCTCATTCCAGACTCACGGCTTTATATTCCTCCAAGGTCGTCTGGTTTCATTTCGATTCGCCATTGCTACCTCATTCCTTTCAAATTAGGTACTTTCCCATGACCTTTATTGAAGAGACGTGTCCCTTCTTGCCATTTCCATAAAATGCATCAGTTCATCACAATTCAACACTGCCATCCTTCCAACCACGCATACTCTCTCCAGTCACGTTTTGGGAGGAGAGAGGACGGAGTAGAGAGGGGAGGAGGCTCATCCACTCCCTACAGGACCCTCCAAAACAGGCGCTCTCTTCGCAGCGAGCCCGAGAAATCATCTTCCTGTGCTCGGGAAAACCTGACGCCGACTTTCTCGTCGTCCCGTAACCACCGGGGGGTGCTGGATGCATCACACTTTCTAGTCCCTCTTCTTCTCGCTCGCTCTCCTCGCATATTTTCCTTATCTGACGTCTTCCTTTGTTGTCTTTGGGTGTGTTTAGCCGCCCTGTTCTTCAATGTGGCTGCTAGGTTTGTTCTATGTTTTGGGTTAAAAATGAAAGAATGTGGGTGTTATTTGGGTGTAAGTCTTAGTCCTTTGCGAAACGAAGCCTACGTGCTCAGTGTTGTGTTATGTTGTGTTATATATGTTATGTGATTGTTATTGCTTTGTGCTGCATAAGTGATAAGAAGTATTTGTGTCCAATAGTTATTCTCATCATAATGGATGCGCTGTGACAAATATTGGCATTGCTGTTTGATTAATTATTGATTGATAACTTCGATATTAGCGGCTACGGACCCTCACTTAACCCGCGCCCTGCTGGGGGTCCTGGATTTCCACGCCCTGCTGGGGGGGGGGGGGTGTTTGAACACCCCCCCTTGTAACTCGGCTCCTGGGCCACGTAGCGATACGCGGAAGGCGGCGTTCGAAAGAGCGTAAAAAATAATGACGAAATCACTTCGGTCAATTTTTTGGTCAGGTCAAAGGTCAGGTCACCAGAGGTCATTGAAGGCAAAATTTCGCCGATTTCCAGGTCGAATGTCGAAAATTTCCAAGAAGCCAACGCATAACTCGGGAACCAATAGAGCTACAGCGCCGCGGAAAAGTACATTCGATAGCCCTATAAACGCCCTTTCTGAGTAATTCTCTCAGATTTGACCTAACGTCAACGGATTTGCCTACAGGGGGCAAAAACTGCAAAAATAGCCGATTTTTTCGGAAACAGTTTTTCTGCAATAACTTTTGACCCAAGCTTTGTACGAGCTTACTTTTACCGGCATCGTGTTCCTCTCGTCAAGACGCATCGAATGAACTGTAACTTGACCTTGAAAGGTCAACTTGAAAATTTGACCTCAGGTCAAGGTCATGACCTGACCGGAAAGGGTCATGTTGCATATCAGTCGATCCGTATCGTCGAGCTGAACACATATAAGGCGTTTTCATCGCTCTAGCATGCCTCTATCAAAAGTTATTTGCGAAAAACTGTTCGATACCATTCGTGACCTAAGATGACCTCAGGGCACAAACAGGGGTCACGGACACCATTTTCATGTTCAGTGTGCCTAAACCACTTGTAATTCGGTGTTTGGGAGTGTTTATAATGTCTTTCGTCCAAAAGAGGCGCATTTCAATTTTCTCCCATTGACTTATAATGGGGAGGTCACAAAATTGACCTGACCTTAGGTCATCGATATCAAAATTCTGAGATATACATTTTGTACATGCTATTACTCTTAGCAATCGCTGAAAGTTTCAAAGCGATCGGTCACTCGGTGTAGCTATGACAGACATTGAAACTTTTTATGAGGTGAGGTCACTTCAAGTGACCTGGTGACCTGACCTTGAATGACCTTGGTCTAAAATTTTCACAACTTGTGTAGAATTGATGTATGATAAGGTGTACCAAAAACGGCGGCGCTCCGCGCCGCCGTTTTTGAGATATTTGCGAAAAACCACAAGGGGGGGTGTTCAAACACCCCCCCCCCCAGCAGGGCGCGGGTTAATTGGTGCCATTACCAATAACTGAATGATGTGCAAAGTACGGCATGCATTCATTTATGCAAGTACTTTTCCATTTGATCTATACCATAACAATCATCTGCACCACGTGTTAACACCACAAGACCTGGCCTCGACCTACTCTGCCTACACCCTTACTCTTCTTGACACAATGACCTACGCCCACCAAGTCTAACCCCATGTAACCCCCCTTGTATTCCAGCCACCACCGACTGGACTATTCCCCTATGCGCTGACCCCTTCTCCGGGAGCCGTAACACCATCGACCAGCGTCAAAGAGGAGCCCAGCCTGGGCATTCCGGACCCGGACTGGGCCTCGGGCACCTCCGGAGCCGGATCGACGGTCGCCGACAGTCCGGAGAGGGGCAGCGAGAATGGAGACGTCCGCGACCCGCTCGACAGTCCCGAGAAGGGGGTGAGTACCGAGAGGGACGACAAGGGACGCCAGGGTCACTCAGGGACGCTCAGGGACGCCAGGGTCACTTAGGGGGCCGCAGGTGTGCAGGGGAAGGCCCGCCTTCGTGATACACCTGCTGTGGGACTCACGACACGCTTACATACACGAGCTGTGGATTAATTTATTGATTTTGGGATTCGGAAGCTATTGCAGATCCACACTTGCAATACACTTTGATTTGAATTAGGAGGCTGACAATTTTACTGAAGTGCTGCGGCATACGTTCCTTTTGAACCGTAGGTAACCATGTTTGTTTGAAGAAATCCAAAAATACACTTAAAGCCAATCCAATGTCAAGTGCTAAGCACTACATATCTAGTATCTATGATAGGAATGTGCAGGAGCATATCGGTTTGTTGAATGGTTAGGGGTATATCCCGTAAAATATGTCAATCACGCTCGGTAATAAGTGGCGTAGTAATCGTTCACTTAAATATGAACACACCCGATTAAAAACTACAGACAAAGCTCGCATGGTTCATAAAGTAGTAGTTCTACACAACGGTTCTCGGTGTTATGGTGAAGGGATAACGGTAAATAATTACCCCCCCCCCACACACACACACCAATTACGCCCTAATGGTAGATGCACATCTTTAGTTTCATAGTAGATCTGGTGATGGGATAAACTCTATGACACATTCGCAAGTAATTTTCAGCCACGGAACTGGATAATATGAGTGTGGCTGAAAAAAGTGTTGCAAGGACGGGAGCATTTGAACGATAGCTAGTTATAAGTCTACATAGACTTAACGATCCTTTCCCTTTATTATTCGAATAAACATTTAGTCAGATCTGCTGTGATTGATCTACAATATGAACTTTGTTTGCAGAAATCATATGAAAAAGATCATGAATCTTATTAGCTTAAATAATATGCGAGCTAAAAAGTATAAGGCTAGTTGGTTGGAAACTATCCACTTGATCAAGACCATTCGTTAAACACGACTCTCCCATCCTTTCGTTCATCCCGATCGTCTCTCTTTGGGCTCGCTCTATCTCGACAGATTCATTTGTTGTCGCCCGTCGCCGCTTCTGTCACCGGTAGCAGCGTCAGGTGGTCGGCTCCCTCATAGCCGAGACGTGGCGAGGCGGCGCACTGTTCCGCCCCTGTCTGCTGCCGTGTAACGGTTCGAACAGCTGTGATGATGACAACGTGGCTCTTTTCGTCGTCTGAGAGCGGCAGGGCGGGCGGCCTCGTTAGGTTCCCTACCTTCGGTCAGGTGGTTGACCGATAGAGGAGGCTGGACATAAGTTCGTCTTTTAGATGATCAAATGCCAGCGTGTTTTCATTCTTCATACTCTGTGTCGTAGCCTTTTCGTCGTTTTCTGGCACGGTTCTGATGGACAGCAGTTGTTAGTTGATAGTTTTGCGGAGCTCCTCGAAGCGCTGCTACGGCTAGTCTCTTCGCAGTATCTGGTGGCGCTTCGCAGAGTTTTAGAGCGCTTCTCCGTACCTTCCTAAGGACGTTTACCTGGAGACTGAGGTGACTTTCTGGTTTGATGAGTTGATCCCAGACGTCGAATCCACCGCTCTTGAAGATGGTGCGACCTGAACGAGAGACGCAAGTCATTCGGTTTGCTGTCTGGCGACCCAGAAATGGGCTCCGACAAGACACTGACCCGAAACGCGTGCCTCGAATCCGGAGCTTCGCGAATCGGGTGCGGGAATCCCGAGGCTCAAAAGTACCACGGAAGGTGCCGTAAAACGCCTGCCGGTCGCATTGGCGGCACCAAATGGAGGCAATATTGTCGTCGTTTGTGGCAGCGATGGCGGTTCCCGGAACCGCACGCTTTAGTGGCATATGATAACCTAGTAGACGGTTTTTAGTCTCCGATACAGACAGTTACATGACAAAATCCCACAAAGTAATGACGCCTGCTTGTTACGCGACGTGTTTGTTTGGTTGTCGCTTATATAATACATTTCGTCGAAAGTAGCCAGTAAAACTGGTGTCAGGTGCCTACACGTATCGCCGAGTATTTTACCTGTCCGACAGGGCTCTGTCCGCTGTTCCATGTCGGTCTGTGGAGCTAACGGAACTTCCATCGTTAGGTGGCGAAGGGCTCCGCTGGCATTTCCACTACCATCCCCGCCCTAACATCCGCTGCTCGCCGCTACCGCCGCCGGCGTCGCTCAAGGCTCCTCCTTGGCTCCTCTTCTGTCGCACGCTTGTGGCGGTCGTTGCCGTCTTCATGAGGCTTCGGCAGCTGTTGTGGCTTGTGTGTGTGTCGGTGTGGTGGGAGGGATGGGAGAGGAGGGGAGGTGCGGTCACTGGGAGCGACGACGGCCATAGCGATGACGCCACGCGTCGCTCATGTGTTTATGGGCGGGAGTTTTTAGAGCCGCCTCGATAGGGGCTCCTCCGTAGCCCCGTCTGTTTGTCTGTCTGTCCGTCTGAGGCCCGAGGCACGTGGTACGTGAATTCCCGAGCTGTGAAGGTGGACGTCATCCACAGAGGGTCGAATCCATCTGGTAGAGTCCCGTAAGGGGTGTGGATGCTTCTGATGACGACGCTGCTTTGTGGAGGGAAACGTCAGAGCTCCATATAAGAATGGCTCGAAGAATATCGGGATTTACTATTTGAATTTGCATCCTTGTTTCCTTGTCCAATTGCTGTGAATCGTAGGTGATCCCTCTTGCTATTCTTTTGTTGACTCTGCTCAGGCAGGACCGGATATACCTACACTCAGTATGTTACGGGTGAAAAATAAATAGTGCATAATACAGATGCCACGACGGATGAAGTTGGATTAACCGTGCTTGACAGCATATATTCGATTAGCCTCATTTACACGGTGGTCAGCACCACAGACAAGTTACTAGCCTAGCTCGTATCTTTTATTTCGCACAATCTATGTGTCAAGAGTGCTAGTAATCAGTGAACAAATCTCAAACATTTCGCCAATTAGCCAGCCAGCCTTTTGCCATTCTCGAGATATTGGAAAGACCCTCTGCAATGATCGCAGCAAACAAAAACGCTTCGCTATGAAACCACTTTACTACCAACATTCAGCATGTCTTGTCCGACGAGATCTCCACAATCCGCAAAGTTTCCCCGCGGGTCGAGCACCCTTCTGGCACTCCATTGTTCGTCCAAGATGGCGGCTGTAACCGGTTCGTGGCATCAGATGGTTGGACGAACTCCGTCCCTGCCGGCAACAGTCCGTGGATTGTATCTGCCTATCATCCCGCTGCAGGGTAATGCTCCCTAAGAGACTGGAACGGTGGCTAGGGGTTGCAAAATGTGCAATCAGGACACGGCTAAGGACAAAACAGTGGTGGTAGCGGGTGGGGATTGAGATGACGGTTGATATGAGGTTATTTTTGGCTGTTATTCACGACGGGAAGATGAAGATAATGCCAGGCGTCTTTTTAGGCATTTGTTTTGTATTAGCCTATTAGGTATCTGTTATTTTTTAACATGAATGCGGGATCCTGTCCTCATATGTCATCAAGGGGACAATTTGACTTTGAGCTGATATCTTTAATATACCGCCTCGACTTGTGTGGATGAACTATTTCCATGAAAATGAATAAACAGCAAAGATAAGCAGATTGCAAACGGATTACGTATAGCGAGTGTCACATTGCGCCATTTCTTCACAATGCATGCGTGAAGGATGCTCTCACATATAAAAAGCACAGACCTAATGCTAACTCGCACATACACATTCGGGAGTAGTTGACTGCTTAGTGTGTCGTTGGTGTTAGTGTTCCCGTATACGTGTACCCCATGACCTTGACAGGTCAGCGCGCATGCGCACCAGCGAGGAACACCGCCGCGGGCGCTGTCTGGTCTGCGCATGCGCGTTGACCTGGAGCGGCTGGTATGAGCCGGAGGACACGGCGTCGCGCTCCTCACCCGGCCTGGGGCGGTGGCGGTAGCGGTGGAGCGTTCTCTCTATGGCGGAGGCCGCATGAGGGACTGTGGGTGCAGCATGTAGACTAGCGGCCTCGCGCGGCGGCCCCCTAGCTAGAGCTTCGTCGGGTTACCGCGAGGTGGCGCGCGCTGCGCTCACCGCCGCTGCCCCGCGCCGGTGAGGCAGCCGATTGCGTTCCGAAATCTTGGAAGATAAAACCTTTCGGCCGTTTTTAAATACTACTCGACTTGATTCATATCATTCGAGTCATTCTGACTCTAGAAAACATAATTTCGCAGTGCATAGAGCTTTCAAAAAGCCTCGACGCCTCGCTTCACGAGACGACGCTGTAGAAGCGCCCTCCCCAAATCAAAATTGCCGTGTCCGCCGGCTGAGCTGATCGCTCCAAAGCCCGCCTCTCGAACTCTGAGCACTCACAGTCTCACTCATGCGGCTCTCCTCCTTCTGTTCGCAGTCGGTATGGGCGCCACGTCGCTGGCCGGCCGCCGCCCTCTTGGGGCGCCCTCGCGCCGCCTCTGCCGCTGCCGCCGCCGCCGCCGCTGCCGTACCGTTTCCCTCGCCCACCCCCCTCATGTGCAAGTTCTGTGGACAAATGTTCTCCGATGCGTCCAACCGGTTCCGTCACGAGAAGCGTCACAAACATCCGGAAGAGGTGCATGTGTGCTTCGTCTGCAAGAGGCCCTTCTCGCGTAAGGATAACATGAAGAAGCACATCAAGACGGTTCATGGTGTGTCGGCGGATGCGGAGGAGCCCGGTAGCGGTCTTGGTAGCCACGGCAACGGCTGGCCGACGCTACAGGCCGTGGATATGACTGGCCGGTGAGCGCGGCAAAAGCTTGGCATCGACGCTGGTTCAAAGGCGATGAGTGGCGCGTTGCTGACGAAATATGCGCACGGCGCTACGATTCAGGCGCGAGGAGGCGAGTGAATGAGCTCGTCTGAGAGCACAAGACCAGGTGACATGTTCCGATCGGGAGGGGCGTGCGTCGAAGACGTCGTCTCTCCAGCCAGTGCGGGCACCATGCTAACGGGATGGCCACCCGCTGAGATAGAGGTCTTTCTACGGTTTGTTTTTTATCAAAGATGGGGTCCGAGGCCCAAGACATGTTTTATTAGTGATTTTCGTAGCTTTAATACGTCTGCCTAGCAGAGACCTGGAGATCCAGACTGAACCGATGTAAACTATACGATATTTTTACATTTTGCTGTATAGGGTAATCTGGGAACATGTAGTGTGATATAGGGTTATTTATTGGCGAGTTTTTAGGGGCGGTGGATGTGGGGTTTATTTTTATATCCTTCTCCGTGCGCGTTCTGTTGAGTGCAATGTGTCGTGCAGGGAACTGTACTGTCTCCACTACGGTTCGTCTGCTGCGTCCCCAAGCTCCACCGAAGTCTGTCGCGTGCGAGGACGCAGACCGGGACAAAATCCGAGTGGAGGCGGCCGACAGAGGTGAAAATGATCAGTTTTGTCCCGCTAAGTGTGTAATTTTGTCGGAATTTTGCTAGAGTTAAATGTACACCTTTAACCACGGTGTACCGGTAATTATTTTTCTGGATCCATGTAATGCAATGACGCCTGTAGTCTGATGATCATTGCGACAAAATCGCTTTGTTTTATTTTACGACAAATTTTTGCGATTTTTCACCTCTGTCCCTAGATCTCGTGACGTTGGTGATCGGTTCTTTCCTAGTGAATGTCTTTGGATGCTGTCTCAGGTACTTTCACTGGAAATTTTTGAGCTATTGTGCAATGGTGATGTGCGACGCGTGGCCGGCTTGGGACCTTGCATTTGGACGATTTTCCTAAATGGAAAACAGGTTGTGACAGTGTTGTGAAAGAAAAAATTGGAAGCTAAACATAAAGCAAGGGGCAGCAACTCTAAAAGCTGAGGGTCAAATGACCGAACCGGAATGCCTTAAATGGATTAGCACAAACCATATCGTTCTGGGTACATACTGTATTTCTTCGATCAGCACACAACAAAATTTATTACTTCACTTGTACCCCCTAAAAAGCACCCACCCACGCTTTCATCATTCCGAAGAGAAATGCTAAGTGGACAGAAAGCATTGCAGGAACATGCATTTGCTGATGGATCCATCATGTAAACATGTTTTTTAGAAAAGATTCCCAAACGTAGACACTTCATTAGTGATCTCTCATGGCCAAACATCAAGGTGGTGTATATGCAATCTTTATGCGTGCCTGCTTTTCAACTGGCGCTTGTATCTTCCAGATGCGCCAAATTTTCAGGGCGCTGCCCCGTCTGTCCTTTTTATAAAGACCATCCTGTGATACGTCGCATATTTGATGCGTATGTGCCGGCGCTGTCTCTTTTTCGCACTTGTGACCAGGTACTCCTTTCAGAGGTGTTCTCGCCGTGGAGGGTTGTGATGTTCGCACGATGCTTCGTGATTCTTGTGTAAAGACGAGCTACAGAACGGGACCTTTACAAAAGGTCGGCCAAGACACCCACGCATGTACTCAATTGTGACGTCATTCTTATATGTGACGTAATCGTGACGTAACGTCGTTCTGACGTGTGACGTATTCGCGCTGCCAGATCGTTGAAATATTTCAGGAAATCGAGCTGAAATATACTGTTTATAAGGTTTCGTTGATGGTGCGTGGAACCGGATGGAATTGAAAGGGTAGTTTTATGGACGGAATGATGTATAGCAGATGCATACAGCTCCACATTTACTTCACCTCTGTGTCTAGAAATAAATTGAAACATTTTTTTTAGAAGAACAATGTATCAGATGAAACATCGAACAATACAAAACAGTTTAGGATTTTCAAATTGTCCACAAGCACCATTTTCATAATGTCATGTTGGTCAACCGTTACACTTCCCCGGCAGACACTCATGTAAGCAAAGATCTCCTTTCATGTCTTCCCCTGGTGATGATGCCACCCTCCCGAACACCAACTAGCCTCTAAATCACCGTGTGTGACGGCTGCATACAATCTCGACAAGGGTCAGCGGACGTCCCGGCTGACCCCGTTCCTCCCCTTGGTCACGGTCATCGTCCTCGCGCTAACCTCACGTCCTCTCTCTGACCTTTCGTCCCCCTTTCGTGTCCTCATCATCCAGTCAAGACCGGTGGCATTCGTTACTTATGCATCACCGAACCTTCTCGGGTGCCGTGACACATTGCGGAGTCGTGCTCGGTAAATCCTTGCCTCTTCCCGTTCCCTTTATCCGCATACCCTCATGGGGTTTGACCTGTCAGTGACCTCAGCTCTCTGCCCTTCGCGTTCTCTGCAGACTACCAAAGCGGAGGTGCTGTCTCTAGACTGGAGTTCCCCGTGCTACAGACTTGCTTGTTTGCCTGACCTTTTGGGCTGCATCCGAAGGGTCACACAGTGTTTACTATTCTCCGTGGGACTAGGAAATCGTGACGACTGACAATGTACCCATCCTTGAGGGATCAACGCCTTTAGAAGCTGATAAGGCGCATAGGAAATTGACACAATACAATAGCCGCTGAATCAAAAAGGTGATGTTTTACCGTTAAACATCTCCGAGTCGTCGATCAGTGACCCAAAACGATTTGCGAATTGTTCAGACTCCTCCTTACTAACATATGTAATATGCATAGCTGACTTTTTTACAAAAAAGAAAAATATATACGATATAACATGTTTGCCGAATACCTGGCTATGAGGGTGCATTGCTTGTGAGCAGTAAAAGTAGTTATTGCTGTAAAGTGCCCAGGCCCACATCCCCTCTTGAGTGAAAGGACACAAGTCCATGAACTTTGCACGCTGACCTTCAGTGAGCCCTTAAGAACGATGGTAAAGTCCTTCAAGATCACAAATAGATATATGAACGTAGGGAACAACAGCTGTCATTCACTTCAGATGAGCCAAACTCAAGTACCGACAAGCCTTTCTTGCAACTCTTGTCAGCACTTTGTCTCGTGTCCCTCTCATCCTGCGCTTTGATAGCTGAGGTCCATAATGAGTTGTCCCCATGTTCTTAGTTCAACAAGCTGCGACACTTTCTCTTACATGGCCTTACGGACCATGTCGTCAGTGCAAGAACGCCTTATCCACCGCCCCAGCCTCGCTCACTTCAACAAGTGGCCTGTGATCTGGGTCAGCCAATCCCCAAGAAAAACTCGAAATCGCCTCGAATGTGACGCAACAGCTGACTGGCCGGTAAAGACGGCGCAGTACTGCGTCGGAAAAAGTACCGAAAATGCCGCCCCGATAAAAACTGGCCAGAACAGTGTCCGTTCTCATGCAAATGGCACCGTTGGGCATTGTGTGAGTGACTGGACCAGGGAGGATTGGAGGTGGCCCCTTCCCCTCTCTTCTGTTCTTCCACCCTGCCGACATTCGGCCTTCTTGTCGCATCAGGTCATGGTGCATGATGTCGCCTCAGACCAAACGTGTATTCGCCTGGGTGTTAGTGCAACACCTCCTGAAAGGCATTCGTTCGAAAGAGACGTTTCGAATGGGAATAAGCGTAACGCATATCTTTAACGTATCTGAGAAGCAAAGAGGAGATGCATTATACAGTAGCCCAGATTATGTTTTTACGGTTTATCGCGATATCATGATGCAAGAGGTTGTTGCATTGGCAAGCAGGTACTGGAGGTGCCAACCTTTCATTTAGTTGTTCTGAATTTTGAAATCGGGCACTAGAAAGGTTGTTTTATGTTGACTTGTCAGTTAATGTCGACATGCTTATGGTGTGGGTCATTAACTAAAAGCTTTACGCTAAAATGTTTTGTGACGACCTCAGTCTTAAAATCGACTAGCGGTGCACCTGATGTCGATTGGAATGTTTTGTCTAGGCTATATTTGTTATTGGCAACAACTTTACGGTACTTATTCTTGCTACAATGCCCCTTGCATTATCTGATCTTCCTCCGCTCTAAATACTCGTAAAAGCTTAAAGCGAGACGGAAACAAACGAACCGTTCAAGCCGTCACTGGTCTGGTCACCCTCCATAAATAATATCCACGGTTACTAAATACCGGATATTGTGCTGAGACCTGTTCACATTTCTCCCTGCACCGACTTCCGAGACCTTTAAAGGTCACTGGCGTGGGCCGCGGCTGATTGATAAAATGGTGCCGGGACAGACAGACACTGCCTTGTACAATGCAACTTGGAAATGGCTACCATCATGAAGAGACTGAGGAAGTCCTGTGTCGCTCTCCTAATCTGCCCAACTCCTTGAGTGTAACCTATTCAGTTTCGGCAAGGGACATTGATAGGTCATCTTACTCAGTTGACCTATCAAGGCCCTCAACATCAAGCTCGATAACACAATTTCAAAGTTGAAACCGGTGTGGTGACCTGAGCCTTCCGACATGTGGCACACAAATCTGCATCACGTCGCTGCCTTGGGGCGTGTATTGAATTTCAGTCGTTATCCCTTTTCCTCATGCCTTTGACGACTTTGTATGCTGAGTTCTGCTTGGCGACGCGCCGATGACTGCGACTGAAGAGGGGCAGGGGTGGCTCTGACGTTTCTCCCGATAGGCCAGCTCCCAGATGTCTGGGTGGCGGTGTACTGATAGGGCTACTCCCGCGAAGGGTCACTGAGAACTGAGTGCCTTGCCCTGTGAGAGGGAATATGTCCGATAGTCCTGCGCTTATCAGCCACTGTTGGCTGGGTACCCTTGTCAAGTAGAGGCAAGTCAACGAGTACGACGGGCAAATCTATTGCAGAGGTTTCTGGTTATACACTTTATTTTGCAATTACATTATAAGAGAATGAAAGGGGTTGCACCTGAATTTGTCTGGACTCCATAAAAGTACATTCAACCGACGTTGAAACGTTGGCAGGTTTCCCACACCAAATCAGAAAGTCTGGCCACTATGGCACGTCGGACCCAATGCCATTCTGGCCGTAACTTTGCCGTTAGGGTTCGTTGAGTGGCCGTTTCTATGACAACGATGGCAGTCGGACACGTTATTGCCTGTTGGTCCCTCCAGCCGGGACGTTCCGTCGTTGTCGGTTGGCCCCGTCGGCTGTCGGGACGTCGATTCACAGGGCGATGCGAAAACGGCGCGGGTGCGGCGAAAATGGCCCGGGATTTCCAACACGCGGCCCGAGTCAACGGACCCGGGCTGAAATGTGGTGCACCGCGGCGAAACGTGGCGCATCGCGCCGGGAATGTAGCCTTTCATTGTGACGAACGGGTCATGGGTGGGGGAAACAGGCGCATGTAAGTTTGCGACGCGAAAGGGTGATTTCGCAAATATATCCGCTTCCTTGGAGGAGGGGGAGGGGGGAATTGGTCAAAGTCTGAAGCCGGTCATTGCCAAGCGTTCCCTTGCTATTGCCTATTGACATTCCTCTCGTTCCTAATCACCAACACGCAACGTTTAAATATCAGGCAAAATACTTAATCACAACCTACCAATTACCATGGAGAAAGTCTTTCCCTCATTTGCACGCGTTAGTCCTTCATTACTTCAGCTGTTAGAACAAACAGCTATGAGACACCTCTGCTAAGGCAGAGGGGTGGTACATCTTCACTTCGCAGGGGCAGCGTCGACCATGGGTGCCGTCCGGGTCATGTGGTTCACGGGACGACGATTGCTACCGCCCCACAGCTGAGATTTATGACGTAATAACGTCTCCGTCCAAAACTGCCGACTCATTGCAGCTAAGGTCAGAATGAAACGCGGCGGTAATTTAGCCAGCTGACACTGTATGCTCACGTTCAGTTGCTGCCCGACTAGAAACTAGAAAGTCCTCTGCTGTTTTTAGATAGCAATAGACCGTAGCAATTTGGGTGTTAGTCTGGTAGGAGGTTTTACAATTTTCCTCTGTTCCTAGCTGTGTGACGAACGTCGTACGGAATACAACTATCGGGGAAAATATGTTCTCATTGTAAATGGGTGTTCCTCAAAATATTACTTACTATAAAAGATTTATCAAAACTCGAGTAGTATCAAAATTCTTGCGAGTCGATATGTTGCGGCTTGGAAATGGCCGATGTTCTACTCCCCTTGCTACTCCCAACCCCTCATTTAACAGTTTGGTATTCACTTAACGAACCTCAATACCTTAAGAAGCACGATATGAGCGTGGAATGATCGTCGTTCTTGTACCGTACGTTCCTTGACCATTTGAGGCAGTTGGATAGAGGAATTTGGTATCGGTAGCAGACGCAGAATTTAAAAAGATGTCTCGATCTGCAGACCAATTAATAATTGATTGTTAGCTGTCACGAACCGTTTGGCAAACATGCCTCGTCGCATGGATGCAAGGCACGATGCAATGAAATATGAGCTCCATAAAACATGACTCATTCGTTGTGTCACGTATGAAACCAATAAATCAGCAGGCCTAACATGGTTTCCAGCCTAAATTATGAATTTATTTTTCAACTGATAGGATTGGATGTAGATGTAGATGTAGATGAAGAAGGATGGGATGTAGATTGTAAGTAAGGTGGCGAGCGAGCTATCTATCGGACCGGTGAAAGCAGATCGGACAAATCCTACGTATTTATGTGGCCCAAGACGTAAAAAGTCATTAACAGCTTTTTAGTAATTAATTTCAAGCAATACGTCGTACGAAGCCTAGTCTGGAAACCCCACTATACCGCCTCTTCTCCACAGAAAAGCGCACTTCTCACTCCAGGAGGACGCTTTGCACGATTTCATCGACTCACCCCGCCCTGAATACCTTCCTACACAATACCCACCTCGGCCGCAGTTCTCCAGCATTTTCGCTGCGTCACCAGCTGCTTTGGCACGTTGCCAATTCAGGCGTCGCGAGCGGCCACCTGTCCTGCCCCGAGGCTATATAGCCAGCCGACCGCCGCAGGACTGGCGGCCGCCCATGTCAGCCAATCAGAGGCCAGCTACCGTTAGTGGCCCAAGTCGTGACCGAACTGTTGCGGACCGAGGTGCAGGGAGCCCTGAGGAGGGCAGAGATGGGAGAGGGAGGGTAGAGGAAGAGATGGGATGAAGAATGAAATCCCAAAACGGGCGATGGTTGACGATTCGGTAACCTGAACAGATTATGATCACATGAGTCAGGAATAATACGTTGTACCTTTAGTTACCGTTGTAGTTACCGAGGCCCTTCGAAGAAAAGATATTGACTAATTATAACCACATTTCTTCAAATGGCCACACATGTTGATAACTTCGCTCCCACCCGCAGTCCTACCCTTCCGTGCTCCTCCCTCCCTCCCCTCCCCCATTCCATATGGTGACATGCCTGACTGCATTGCCGCTCCCGACCCACCAGTTGGTCCCACCGTTTACCATGCGTTCCGGTCCACGCTTCTTGGGGTGCACTTCGTGGCATCTATCGAGCTCGGTCATGCGTGGCGGGGGCGGGGGAGGGGAGGGGGGCATTCTAATACAGCATCATACTGAGTTGCATATACTTGGTTCGTGTTTCAGACAGTATAATTATAAGTCTATAAAGTTTTAAGCAGATTATAGTTGTTAGCAGATGTATGAGGTTTATAACTTAACATCTTCCTAATCCTGTTTTTACCTTTAAAAACGATCACGTATTTTGATAATTAATAACTAATTCGATAAGAGGTTGAGTTTCAAATTATTTATAACCGTGACCCGGTGAATCACCGGATAATATAGTGCCCTAAGTTAAAAGTTAACAGCTTCAACCAGAAAAGCACGGTGACCGATGACCGATGACCTATCACTAATCAACCCAGCGGAACAGGATTGATTGATGCCCCTGTCAGTCGCTCAAAGATAGAATTGATCCGGTCATTGCCTGTTCATTGACCGCGTACCTTTGGGAACAGGCCATGTAAATACAAGAACCTGATGCAACGTTGCAGGGGACGCTGCGACGTGTTATATGCAGATCGGTGAGCGTGCTTGGCAATCCAAGGGGTCAAGGGCTCCAACGACGTATTCAAGGTCACGGGACAGATTGCGTACGCTCATTTGCAAAGATCTGCATTAGGCAAAGGCATAGCTATATTAGATCGTAATTCGTAAATTTCTGCCAGGGAAGCTTAAGTGAAATGTTAGCTCGATGCCTGTGGTATTTTGGCCGGACCAAGCTTGTATCGCTACCCTTGTAGGTATCGTTTTGCTGATGCTTGCCATGACTTTTCCGACAAAAATGATATGGAAATCGGATTAATGTTGGGCATCCGTTTCTTTGGACCAGCTGGTATTCCCTGAGGGTGAGTATAAGGGTTCGCCGAGAGGTTTTCTTGACCCAGGATCGGAGACACGTTTGACGAGTGCTGTGACAGCGCCAACGCAATTTGTTCAGCCCACTGCGCGTCATAAAATATTCATGTCTTTCATCTTTGAAAGAGCAAAAGGATTGGGCGTGGTGCAATCCCATCATGACATGCTGATGCTCTGATTTAGATGGAATTTTGCCCTTGGAGACAGCCTCTGCTACCATGCTCGAGAGCAATTCGATTAGCCAGCTGCAAGAACGGACTAGAACCGTCTTGCATATCTAGCAAATCGTAGACCTCCGTGTCTGTACCGAGGTATACGGACCGTGGACTTACGGAGGTCTATGATCAAATGCAGTTATCACCTATCTGCTAGTGCGGCCTATGGAGTGCTGGACACTGGACAGCCGCAACCCACCAATCAAAGAAACTCGTCTTTTTGCGTTGCCCGCCCCGCCCTCAACAGGTTGTCAGCGACCTCCCCTGCCGGTCTCAACATGGACTCGCCCGCCGGGGTTATTAGAACTTATTTGGGGCGCCGCGACGATAAGGGGCGTGACGTCAGAAGGGGAGGCAGTGAGCGGGACGCCTGGGGCGACGGCTCCCCCGCTGCGGCGAGAGAACAGCGGCAGAACTGCGACGATCTGCAGACCTGCGATACCAGAGAGGGAGAAATCAGGACTGAGTGGATGTCTTCATGATTGGCTGCAGAGTCAAACGTATTGCTCTTGAAGTGGTTTTTTTCACTGAGCATTGTCCCCTCCATGTTTGAGGCTAATGTTTGATGCTCGAGTTTAATAGCCTTTTGGAAATGAATCACAACATTCAGTCATTGGGTTTCGCTTGTTTCGGAGTATTCCTTCGATGTTCTTATCTCGATTTATCCATTAATTATCAAGCCATGACGAATTGGAAACGTTTCCGTACGGCGTCATGAACGTATCTCCTATAATCGTTTCCGAGATCCCGTAACAACTGTGCTGCTCCCGTCATTTATCACACAAACTACCAAAAGTGAAAACGGACGGGGCACCGCGCCGCTGCCGACTCCAGCCGCGTTTCCGGGCCCGTAATGGCCGTTGCCAAATGCACTGTGAAATGGCACTTGCGCTCTGGTTCAGCGAACTCCGCTCATATATCTTTGGAATGTTCCTGAGTCCGCTACGCTGAAGCTCGCTTCACATGACACCTTGGTGGTTGCTGTCCGGCGCCGCGACCGCCTTCAGCCTCGCCCTTCAAGCCCCGCCCCGGTTTGACGGCACTGCACCTGTCTTATCGGCCGTACCATCTTGGAACGTGTCACCCCTCCCCTCCACCCCTCCCCTCCTCCCTCCACCCGCCAGGCCTGCCCCGCCCTGTCCCACCCCCCTCGACCCGCGGACGTGTTTTTATTGCTGGTCCCACCACCTCGACCGACACAGTTGCAGGGTGACCCCCGCGACCCTCGCGGCTTCACGTGACCCCCTCCCCCGCTGTGACCTCCCGTGACCTCTAACGTCACCCCAGGGACGGGGTCGGTAGTTGGATAGGAATACGGTCATTGCACTATGAAATCTTCGGTGAAAATTGGTCGAAGATAGTTGAACTATGACAAGAATGAAGGTCTGATAAAATTGGGTGGCCATGCAGCTCATCCTTTCAGCCAGTGGGAACATAAAACTCACTGTCGGGTGAGCCATCCATAATCCATTCATGAAAACAAGATCATTAATGTCAAATCATTAGCTTATCAAACAATATCTCAGTGATTCTCATTAGAGAATACATGCCATTCTCATCCTATGTTGTGCATGATGTAATATTATACACTTTGTAAAACATGCATTCATTTCCTTCCCATTTTAACGTATTTACTCCACATTAATTAGCACATTACCTCAACATACCTATCTGGGTATCATCTGCACGTATTTGCGTACTGATCACGCCCTCCTCCATGACACTCTTATTGACACCTCGCGAACGTCAGATGTGTGTGATCACCGATCGCACCTCTCGCGTGACGCGTGTGATCACATCACTCAGTCTCGGCGTCACCTGTGATCGTGCGCCTATCGCGCGACAGGTGACAAGTGTCCAGCTTCAGGTGGTCACTTCGTGGGCGGCATGCTGATGAGGTTGTGACTTGTCTTCGGCGGTAGCCTGGTGACGGCAGGCCGCTGGGGCGTTGAATAGAGTCGCGGCTTCCCTATAGAACTTTCTTTAGTGTTTGATGTTGGTAACATTATTATGCCTGACTTTCCATCAAAAGTGTGGTCAGGCACTTTTTAGGAATTTTCCAGCGTGATGATATCGGCATAGTGCATTATTTTATCTATAGTTTTATGAGATGCGAGTCATATTCAGTGCAAAAAGAACAGGTGTATATGTAGAGTCGCTTGTGAAGCGCGGTTCCATAAATCAAATTGATTTCATCAAACTTAACAGGGAGGCATCTAGCCTGTTAGGCTACATGGTGCTTCCTTCCTAAGCGTCATGTGCTGCTGTGGATGTTCAGTGCTCACTGCCAAATTCTGCAGCATTCCAATAATCTCCTTGTATGTTCAGTAAGGTTTTAAAGTCAAGTCTTCCATCTCTAACATCCTTTGTACCCGATCTGAAAAGCGCCGCCACCAGTCGAGCCCTCCTCGCTGGCTGCACGTTTCACAGCGGCCGCTGGGTTCGGTTTAGGACGCTGCACTGCCCGATTGGATGCCATGAGGGCATTGGACGGACCCGGAAGTACAACTTGCCTCGGGGCCCGACCGCCTCCTCCGCCGCAGCCAGCCGGCCGGCCGGCTGGCGTTTGGGCTAGCAACGGCACCTGTTCGTGTCATAGGGGGCGGTGCCGTGCATTTGGGGAGGGAGGGGAGGGGTAGGGGAGGACGGGGTTCGCCGCCCCTCGTCCCGAAACGCGACCTGGCGTTCGTAAATTTAGCCCGGGGATACACAGCGGGGCGGTGCGGCCACGCGGCGAGGGTGGCGCGGCCTGGCGCTACGCCAACTGCCGCGCCCGGCAGAACCGTGGTGGGAACACTCACTAACTGGGTGCTTGAACCCTTGCCGGCTGGGCGCAGCCGGCAAGAAGCGGCCCAGCCGTAAGGGCGAGAGTCATGCGCGGGCGGGCGGCGTTTCGCCCTTAGCTTTAGATAGGATCAGAGCCCAATGAGCGCTGCTGCGCCCGGGGGCGGCAGTTGCATGCGGAGGAATGCGCCGGCCGGGCGGCCAGGGGAGCGACCTCATGGAGGGGAAGGCGCAGCGGTACTTTGGGACCAAGTTCCGGGACCGGCAGATTGGCCCGGAGAAACTCGGGGGATGGGATGATTGTGGTAGGAATCAGGACAAAAACCGGGAGGGAATTCGGGGATTCATTGGTTTCAACATTGAAACGACATTACCATCAATCCTGCATCTTGGAGGACCTGCTCCTCATTGAAGAAACAGGTTCTACAGGTGGCAAGGTTAATGGTAATATGTTCATGTATGTACGGATTTCTAATGGATCACTTCATGTTTTCGATCCCTGTTTCAATCGGCAGGACATGCATGATAGCTTCTTGGGAATGTTAGTGGTATCTTCCCATGAGTCGGCTCATGTTGGACTGCTGGTTTGCACGATCAACAGACATAATTTTGATTTGTCACATCGGGAGAACGTTGATATTGCTATATTCTATATTCGACCCGCAGGCTTGAGATTGTTCGTTCAGCATTTTAAAACCACGCACGCAAGAGGGAAAACAGTTGCCAATTATATGCTCGCGCGTAGATTCGTGACTAAATCAAAGACGGGTGTCTGTTCGGCACAAGAAAGCAAATGGTCTCATTCTTTGCTAACGACCTATCTCATGTCGTCCTTTATCCCATTTCCTTCATTTATTTCCCATTCTCTCTCTTAATTTCACCATGTGGTAATATAATATTCCAGCCTCTAGCATACACCAGCTGGCTCCTAAAAAGCTATGACTGGCGATTTGTATTCCCGACCTTGAATTCACCTGTCCTCCGTTCAAGGCAGCTCCAATGTTCAGGGTCGGTGCTACTAACAACTGCTGACAGCAGTGACGTGACGTCACTGGGTAACTACTCAGCATGATGGCGTTACTGGTGTGTGGGCGAGATTGTTGACCTTCGCGCTAGTATTGTCTGAGAAGTGAAATCATTGCAGGGCTTAAAATGATCTTACACATGATGCAGTGACTTGAATGCTTTGCATCCCTATTTCAAGTGACTTGTCGTCCTTTGCTTTTCCTAAATTAACCGTCCCTTGTCTTCTTTCCCTTCATTTACATTTAAGTACCTTCGATATAAGGATGGCCTCATATGTTAGCTGTTGCTGCCCACTAACATGCGATATGGCCCTATCAATAACCAAACTTTCAACTTTTACCTAACCCTAACAAACATTCCACTTTCAACGCCGCAGTAACCGAAAACAGCGGCGGATCCAGGAGGGGCAAAATGGGCATTTGCCCCCCCCCCCAACGGCATAATTTTAACATTACGCCTATGGACGATGCATGGAAAGAATCGATAAATTGTTATGGTTTGCCCCCCCCCCCAAACTCTGAGCTGGATCCGCCTCTGACTGAAAAATTATTCCAATCTCTAACAAACCCACCAATGCCTTGCCCGTTTCTCAGGTACGATGCCTAGTTTTGAAAAACGCATGTAATTATGTAATCCGAAGTTAATTGAGATTGTTTGCGAACCACAAACTATAAAATGTCAGTGACGTCACGTGTAATACCTACCTAACTGTGCGGACTGCGGCAGTCTAAAGCTCTTTCCATGACTATTTTCACATGACGCTCTTATTTGGTCTCAATTGCGGTAGTGTTGCTCTTTTTGGATGTTGAAATTCACGGAAAGCATCTATACATGGTCTTTGGTTACGTATGCCTCACTGATAGTGACTTATTTGTGACGCGTCTTTACATGTGCACGGTGGTGTCTTCACCATTTTCTCACGAGCGTAACAACTAACAAGTGGGAAAGCAATTTGTTAAATTAACAACAGTACAGCTCTAGCGTCGATGACAATATTTGCCGAAAAGGCACCTTACCTACTCATCGCAGTCCATGTGCAACGACAACCTTCAATGGTAATCGCACATTCTCACCTAATTACCTATTCCCCCACCTTTTGCAACGGTTAAGTTCCCCATAACTACTGCCCGTAGCCGTCCTATGGCGGAGGTGTGCGTACCTACTTTGTGCGACCGCGCACATCCGTTCCCCTCGTCGCGCATACTTCGCCGGGCTCGTATTGACCTGAACCCTCGCTGATGGGGCGTGGGGCGGGGCGGGGCGGGGGAGGCACTGTCCCCCGACGACGCGCCTGCCACCTGGCGGAGAGTGGTGGAACGGCGCGCAACAGTCCGAGCCCCCAGCTCCATGGGGGAGGGGAGGGGGCGGGGCACGTGCTGGGCCGGATGTGACAGGTGTAGGGGGAGGGGGGAGGGGTGGAGACGGGGCAAGGGGATGGGGCGTGGAAGTGAGGAAAGAAATAGCGGGGAATCATCGTTCCGCTATGCGTGAACAGAATGTGAGGGATGCTTGAAATGTTGATACATAAGACCGTGCAACACATGATTGCATATTGCCGTGGGTGTATGAATATTGAATAGTTTGCAATAACTTGCATTTTATAGTCCCAATGTTTATTTAAATATTACAAATTGGTCTGCTAGGTAGCTAGACGCTGGCTGTTGTCACGTAATAAAATAACGTCTCCTACTGGGCACATTTTCTTCGCGAGCCCCGCCCTGCCGCCGCCACTGCCGCCTGCTCCACTTCTGGGCGCGGGTCTACAAAAGCAGTCGGCCGGAGGGGCGGCTGCCGGGGCGGGGGCGGGGGCGGGGGCGGCTCGGGCAGGGCGGGGGCGGCGGGTCTCCCCGCTCGGCGCCTCTATTGATTCACCCGGCGGGCGGCGCAGGGAGCTGGGGCTGCACGCCCCGCTCCGTATTGATCCAAACGTCCTCATCCCCTGGGGTATGAGGGAGGGTACGCAGCGAGCCACCCCGCCTCCGGAGAGGGAGACTCGACTGCGGGCGAGCCGGGCGAACTCGGCCAGCGAGTCGAGCGATTTCCCTCAGTCAAAAGATGGCGATTCTGGGATGCGACGCAGCGCAGGCGCGCCCAGGCCACCGAGGGCGGCCGACTGCGGGAAGGGTCAAAGGTCATAGGGTCATGGTGTGCTCGCTTTGCCCCCGGCGGTGGAGTTCAGACACAGTCCTTTGAGGCACCGCTCGCCGGCGCAGAGCGTTGCTGTTTTTGTGCCGAACTCTCCAGAATCGAGGAAATGAGCCGTAAGGTTTCACCCGGTTGATTTGGTCGGTAGCGAAGAGTTTGCGTTATGCTCGAGGGAATATGGAAGAAATATTGTGCTTGAGGGAACACAACATCAAAGATCGATACAGTTCTCTGCAATTTGTCTGCATGCCTCTGCAGACAATAACCGACATCCACCAGCGGCATTACATCTACAATTGAAAACAGCCGATAAATCCATTATTCATTCTGCCTCAGTGACCATTACCACCGGTTCGCGTGTTGCATGATCCATTATCGCGTTGCGTCTGGACGTTTATGGTCTGCCTGCGTAATATCCTCCCCCCTCCCCCTCCCGTACCGCTACCGTCGCGTGATTAGGCACTCTCCTCTCCGAAACCCCGGTAATGATTTTTTGCGGTTCTGCGCGGTGCAGTAGCAACAGCTGACGGACACCCATCTGGCCGCTGTCGGTAACTGATGGTGGGCGCTGATTGGTTGCCGCTCGCACGTGCACCTGTTGATTCGCCGACGCCGGCACGCGCTGCTGGTTTATTGGCTGACACGGTGCCGCTACCGATCGGTCAGCTGATGGATGTCGGCGACAGGATCGTGTCGGATGGATGTGTCGGCGACAGCGACACGTCAGATGGAGAGTAGAACGGACGGTTTGCAAGACCCCAGAGAGCGTAAACAAATAGTGGGCGCATAAAGAGGACGGTAGTGTAAATCAGATGGAGATTGATTGGGAGAGATGTGCTGAAGCGACCGCAAAAGACATGCTGCATTGATCAGGGCCCAGGGGGCTATGCGAATAGATAGTTGGTCGATGGCGAGCTAAAAGCCGGTGTTCGGAAGCATTGCGGTCGTGCTTGACATCTGACGTTGCGGCATTTGTAGGTAGCTTATTGCTTCCTGGGCGACATTTTTGTGTTACTCTCACTCTTTAGTCTTTTTAGATGCTATTTTCAATTATAGAAATGCACCCGTAATCGTTATTATCAATACAGGGTTTCGACGCGCATTTGGCTTTGCGGGTATTATCATCAACACATAGAGTTGTGTGACTGGCAACAACTGTAGGTAATTACACAGCGGTGAATTATGATAGAATATTAAAAAGGCGCCTGTATTAATATGGCTGGAAAATCTTTGTAGCACATTCATTGTTAGCATAGGCACAGACTGTGCGAGATGAAATTATACCGTTTTAGGCCGAAAATTAAACATTTAAATTCCTGTTAAATACTTAGCCGTGTCTGTCCATCAATATATCCACTTAGCACCAAAGCATGGCAAATATGCCACTTGCCAGTGTGCAAAATTCTTTTATTTTTTTGTGTTGCATTCTATCATAGATCCCGAGTCCCCGACGATTCTTTCCTACCCACGTAGTGCCTATATTCGGCGATCCGTCATACACAAAGGCACGCGGAAGCTGGTAGTTATCTGCAACTGTTTCGACAGCTTCTTGCTTTCTTGGGGGACGGACACTATCGCCATGTTTGCTGCTCCGTCGTGCTGGAAACCCCGTCAGATAACGTCAACATGATTGGTGTTATCCCTAACGCTACTCGAAAAGGCTTTGGAGACGACTATTGGTCCGGTTTGGCTTGTGCCGGGGTCGTGGACCATTGAGCCAGCTTGGCTCACCCATGGACCGTGTGGCAGGCGGCAGCTCATCTACTAAATCCTGGCTCACGATTCCTCGCGTGTAACGCTGTCTTGTCAATGGTGAAACGGTAATGACCACAGTTCGCGGCTAGGCGAATGTTTGGTGCATTCTTAGGCGTCGTTAGCCCCTGAATGACAGTGCTTGTGGCGTTAATGCGGAAGAATTCCGGTATTTCACGTGGGATCAGGGGCTTAGACAAGCGTCAGGTCAGGTCAGCGACTTTTTCCATGGTGTCATTGGGCTCGCAGCGGTCATATTGTATTTGCCACCAAGCCATTAAGACAGGCATGGCGACTCATTTGGCGCTTGTATGGCGTACTTGCTTTGACATATCGGACTGTTATGGCACGCACTACGCATACACGTACATAAAATACGCGTTTCGCCTGTATGGATGCGGCTGTCTCCGTCTCTTTGTATTTTTCACTGCACCTGCTTTTTTATTTTATTCTCAAGTCATCTAAACACACTGTCCTTTGTTTAGTTTCCATGTCTGCCTGTCTGCCTGTCCTCCCTACCTGTCTGCCTGCTTGCTTGCATACCTGCCTATCTGCCTACCTACCTACCTCCCTACCTGCCTGCCTGCCTTCCTGCCTGCCTACCTGCCTACCGTTATGTTTGTACTCGTGTGTCCGCCCTGCCTGGTCGTCGGCTGCTGTAGCTCGGTCCGTATTGACCCCTTGTCCTCCCGCCCTCGCTGCAAGCCCCGGGGCTATTGAGCGGACACCCTATCGGAGGGGCGCCCCCCTCTCTCTCTCTCTCTCGCGCTCTCTCTTGCTCGCTCTGTGTTTGTCCTGCCCTAATCGATGGCTGGGGACGGTCTGCACGATGGCAGCCTGGCTGGGGACGGGTGTAAGGGAGGTCGCAGGCTGGACTCATAGAGTGAAGGGAAGCTGAGTTACAGGGCGAGAGATAGAGAGAGGGGGAGGGAGGGAGAGTGGAAGAAAGACCCTGGTAGACAAGAGATGAAAGACAAAGTAAAATATTTTATGATGAATTTTACGTGATTGGCACACTTTTTTGGAGGAAATAGTGATTAAAATAAGATTAAAGATAAAAATTAATAATTTTTCATACCTGCAAGTCCACCAACTGCAGGTATGTGGTAATCTAACCAAACTAACTAAAACAAAATCCATTCCGCACGGTTTTGTTCAGGGGCCTGCAGAGGACAGGACGGGTTTGGTCAGGAGATGACGGCATGTAGTTCCGTTAGGTGCAGCTCAGGTAACCCGGGATCAAACCACAGCCCTGTGACTAAGCACCCGATAAGTCGGTCTGGTTTGTGGCAATGTCTGTGTGGGGTGGCCACCTGGAGGTGTGTTGAGTACGGGAAAACAAGCTCGTTTGTTAAAGGTTGGGTGTTGTTGGGAGCGAGGGAAATCAAGTTGTGGGTAGTATTTTTGTCTGGAAGTAAGTAGTGAAATGTAAAATGTTTGATTACATAATTGATAGTCGCTGCCAGCAACGAACAGCCTTTAATGAAAGGGTTGAGATTGGGAACCTATCAGTCAAACCTGTTAACCTTAATTACTTATACCGGCAATGCATTTTATCACGGGTGCAAGTTTTTCTTTTTAATGCAGTAATCCGAAACATTGGTATCCTCGCTCTTCTTACGACTTACTTAGGTGTGTTAGCGCACAAAAAAAAAACATCACAATGACACTATAAGTTATAACAAGTTTTTTGTTTGACGTAAATACTTATCTCACAAATAATCGTCCTCCACATAATTTGGCGAGCATTTCATCCTGTGAGGAAGGTTACCGCGCCCTTTCCGGTAACACAAGATGGCCGCCGACGTTTTCCTAGCGAGCATAATATTACCGGCTAAACAGCTGTCAGCTATGTCCGATCGCTTTCTTCCGGACATTTCAATGCTTAGTTCGCCGCTCATCAGTCATCAAGCATGTTTTGTTGATGATGTCGCAGGGCTCATGATGCAAAAGTAAGTGATGTTATGGATTCGGTCTTCGAACCAGACAAGAGCATCATATTTCTCACGATTTCATCCTACAACTCAACAAGTTAGACGTGTCCCTCCTCCCGCCTACCACAATTAGCCTCCCTGCGTCTTCGAACTCTCAATGCGCCACAACTGTGTCCATCTTGCTATTGTTTCCTCTTCATTTGACCTGCCTTTCACCTAAGGGTCTCCACGCTGACCGAAATGCCCTGGTGACCTCTGCGGCCTTTGTTGTGGGGTATCGACCCAGCGTGACCTTTTGAGAGGTCACGCCCCAGCGTGGAACTTGCGATAACAATGGTGTCGACCGCGCTATGGTCCACACAGGGTAGTTATGGGAAACGCACTCCGCCTGACCGGTTGTCGATCGTATCTGTATGTCAGTAAGCGCAACCGTTACGGAGTTAGGAGTTAACTTTGGAGTTTGCTTCATGGCTGGTGGTCGCTAAATTTGAAGAGTTCCTGCAGTTAGACCTAAGCGGAAAATGTGTGGCATTTATGGATAGATTTGTAGCTAATGGAATATTTTATCTTAGGTTGCTGCATTGAATGTTTAAATGAGTACTCAGCCATCAGTTTACATGGACAGGAGAACGCAGCCACTGAATGTGCTGGCTTGTCGCTGGCTATTGGCCTTTGATGTATGCGATGCGGATGTCATTGACAATGCTTATGCACGATATGCACTGTGGTTTGTAAGAGGAAGACACTGGGCTAATACTCTGTGGTATGCAATGTATTTTAAAAATTCAATGGCACACACATTTGCTTTGGTTGTCGATTGCAGGAAACAGTGAGCAATGCTTGATGCTTAGACATGTAGATTTATTTTACGGGATCTTTTCGATGTTCGGGCTTCACTGTTGTCTAAATCTACACTCGCTTTACCGCTTTCAGCCGCTCCATCAAACCATGCCCATGCTGCTCTCATTCTTTTGTCCTCCCTCTCCTCACCCTCCCTCCCCTCTCCCGCGTGTGGGCCGATCACGTGACCGACCTCTGACCCCGCGGCGTCTCTGAGGGTCATCCAGGGGTCAGGCGGCGGGGGCTGACCCCTAGACTTTCACCTGACCCCTCCCGGGCTCAGACCGCGCCGATGGGCCTCACCCATGTCCTGACTAGCACGAAGATGCGCCAGGGTGGTCAAACGAACTGGGAGAACTTCGTCGTAAATTTGGAAAATGACCGATGACCTAAATACGTGATGTAAAAAAGACTCAGCTACGCCGTTGTGTGTGCAAGTTCTTGATATGTAAATCAACAATATGATCTGGGAAGACGCGATGAGATCGTTTTGCCCGGGTTGGGGATGGTGGTTTGCTATGACCGACCATTTGTCGTAATTAATTGCCAGGCTGTATTCATTTTAGCTCCGGATGGCTCGGAGTAATTAGCAAATTGATGTTGCACGGACTATAACATGTATGAACCAGGCGAAGGATAGCTAATTCAGCTGATTCTGATAATGTAATGGTAAAGGTGATGGTAGCTGTTAAGCAAATTCGTTACAATGCGTCAAGTATAATCTGAAAGATTCCACTGATCGTATGTTATTCATAAGTATTGAGTTTCAACGTATTATCCGATTAACCCGCGCCCTGCTGGGGGGGGTGTTTGAACACCCCCCCCCCCCCTGTGGTTTTTCGCGGATATCTCAAAAACGGCGGCGCGGAGCGCCGCCGTTTTTGGTACACCTTATCATACATCAATTCTACACATGTTGTGAAAATTTCAGACCAAGGTCATTCAAGGTCAGGTCACCAGGTCACTTGAAGTGACCTCACCTCATAAAAAGTTTCAATGTCTGCCATAGCTACACCGAGTGACCGATCGCTTTGAAACTTTCAGCGATTACTAAGAGCAATAGCATGTACAAAATGTTTATCTCAGAATTTTGATATCGATGACCTAAGGTCAGGTCAATTTTGCGACCTCCCCAAATTATAAGTCAATGGGAGAAAATTGAAATGCGCCTCTTTTGGACAAAAAGCATTATAAACACTCCCAAACACTGAAT
This sequence comes from Amphibalanus amphitrite, assembly GCF_019059575.1. Taxonomy (NCBI): domain Eukaryota; kingdom Metazoa; phylum Arthropoda; class Thecostraca; order Balanomorpha; family Balanidae; genus Amphibalanus; species Amphibalanus amphitrite. The sequence goes on from NW_024881883.1 coordinate 403,139, forward strand.
TACAAGTGGTTTAGACACACTGAACATGAAAATGGTGTCCGTGACCTCTGGTTATGCCCCTGAGGTCATCTTAGGTCATGAATGGTATCTAACAGTTTTTCGCAAATAACTTTTGATAGAGGCATGCTAGAGCGATGAAAACGCCTTAGATGTGTTCAGCTTGACGATACGGATCGACTGATATGCAACATGACCCTTTCCGGTCAGGTCATGACCTTGACCTGAGGTCAAATTTTCAAGTTGACCTTTCAAGGTCAAGTTATAGTTCATTCGATGCGTCTTGACGAGAGGAACACGATGCCAGTAAAAGTAAGCTCGTACAAGGTTTGGGTCAAAAGTTATTGCAGAAAAACTGTTTCAGAAAAAATCGGCTATTTTTGCAGTTTTTACCCCCTGCAGGCAAAACCGTTGACGCTAGGTCAAATCTGAGAGAATTATTCAGAAAGAGCGTTAATAGGGCTATCGAACGCGCTTTTCCGCAGCGCTGTAGCTCTATTGGTTCCCGAGTTATGCGTTGGCTTCTTGGAAATTGTCGACATTCGACCTGGAAATCGGCGAAATTTTGCCTTCAATGACCTCTGGTGACCTGACCTTTGACCTGACCAAAAAATTGACCGAAGTGATTTCGTCATTATTTTTTACGTTCTTTCGAACGCTGCCTTCCGCGTATCGCTACGTGGCCCAGGAGCCGAGTTAGAAGGGGGGTGTTTGAACACCCCCCCCCCCCAGCAGGGCGTGGAAATCCAGGACCCCCAGCAGGGCGCGGGTTAATCTATCCTATATCAACATTTTAATCAAAGTTCATTTCGAGCATGGCTTGAAATCACGCTGAATGTGCCATGTTCACATGCGGATGCGAAACTCGCCCCCCCCCCACCCCCACCCCACCCTCTCCTCCATGTTAAACCGCAGAAATCGGATGTAACCACCGGATCGTTCCATTGTGCAGCTGCTCCGTTGCTTAGTCTCGCAGAGTCGCCCCCATGCTGTCGTGTCCCCCCCCCCCAGCCACCCCCCCCTAATGTGGCTCTCAGGACAGGTTTCCTCCTAAGCTGTGTACCTGTCTCATGAACCTAAATCAATCTAACTACGAAACTAGTTTGTTAGATAACAACGGATGTCTTATCACCGGAAGCAATCACGTATTTTTGTTATATTTGATATTTTCAGACACGGAAATGAAATTTACATAATTCGGCATCAGCTAAGTCCGCGAAAAGTGGTCTGCTCTTATCTTGCGTAACTTTCTCGAGCTAACTATCCATGACAGGTCCCAGGCAACGGGTTCTGCTCTGCCGAAAAACCGCCGGCCCGGCCCGGTCCTGCCCAGGGCTGGGGAGGGGGGGGGGGGGGCGACGGGGGCGGGTTTTTCCTAGCGCGGCACTGTCGCCAACAGACACAGGATCATGGTCCCCCTCCCTACCCTCCCCCTAAGAGTCCTGGACCGGGCCCTGCAGCCGCAATTCGCTACAGGAGTGATTTACCTTCCTGACGGTTTTTGCATGCGGAAAATAATGTAATTTAATTCGATTGAACCAAGCGTGTGATAATTTGATCACATAGCTACCCCGAGATTTTATGCGTGTTTTTAGCTCATTTTTGGGCAATTTCAGTACGGTTCCAAATCGTGCGTATAAGCCACAGGTAGAGATTGCAATCCCGGGATCGGGATCCCGGGATCCCGGCGGGATTTTAATCCCGATCCCGATCCCGAAATTCCGCCAATCCCGGGATCCCGAAAAGAATCAGTTTTCACCAACTGAAGAATGCAGCCGCTGCACGAATCTTGTTTACACTGTTTAACCCTATTCCTGGCGGGGGGGGCCTCAGGAGCCCCCCCCCCTGAGGTTTTTTGGTTATTTTTCCCAAACGCGTTGAGCTGGGAAGCTCAAATTTTCTGACTTTTCCTAAAAGGCTTCTACGCAACATGTCTGAAAATTTTGAGTTGATCTGACCTCAGGTCAGGTCACCAGAGGCGGTTTGGTGACCCTACCTCAGAAAAGTTTGCAATCACGCCAGAGCTAGAGTTTTTGACCGATCAATTTCTTCTCTTCAGGCTTTAGTTAGGGTACCAGTATGTGCAATTTGTATATCTCGGAATTTTGATATCGGTGACCTAAGGTCAGGTCAGTTTCGCGACCTCCCCATTATAAGTCAATGGGGGAAAAATCAACTCCCTGTTTTTACCACTAAAACGGGTCGGAATGGCCCCATCTACCATACATGACTTCATATACGATCAACCTTCACTACCTTGAGGTCTGTTTTGCTGTTGGGCAGCTGTGAGGTCATGTGACGTCATCAAAGGTCACCAAAGGTTTTTGGCCAATAACTCCGTACAGGAACAAGATACAGACGCGTGGATGGTCTCATTGTGTTCAGCTCGTCAAGGCGCATCGAATGATATACATGATGACCTCGAGGTCACGTGACCTGAGGTCAACCTTTGACCTTGACCTTTCGAGGTCAACATATATATCATTCGATGCGGATTGACGAGAGGATCACGATGATGCCCTTAGTTTGTTCCTATCTTGACTAATTCGAAAGTTATTCGAGAAAAACTCTCTCCATATCTAGCGCCGCCATTTTGACTTTTTCGACCCCTGTGACGTCATCTTTGACCTGACCTGATAATGACCTTTGTAAAAATTGTAGACCTTGTCCATGCGTATCCGATGCCGTTTACCGCTTGTCGCTATCTTGCTTCGTTCTCGAGATCTCAGGGGGGGGGGCCGAATCGCCCCCCCCCCCCCGCCAGTTTCTTGTCCCGGCGGAGCCCGCCAGGAATAGGGTTAATGTGCTGCGTGACATAAAGCAGATTGGCACCCCGTATTGGCCGTCCACAATCGACCGTGTTGGTAGCTCTCGGGTATCACCCACAGCGGTTAAGCCGCTTAAATACGTACGAAAAAAGGTCCCGAAAGCCAAAAAAAATGCAGCATCAGCGCTGCAACATCTTTATCAGGATCACAGATCGTTCAGCGATTCTGACTTGCCCTTCCGTGGCCGGAACAAAGGAGGTCATCAAGACAGTCTTTGAGCTCGTGTCGCAGAAAGATGTCACAGATGTCACGCAAGTGACGGCAGAGCTCACTGATTCCGACGTTGAAGACGGTAGAGTGGAGCTCTCCCAGTCAGTGACTCTGCTCTCAAAGCGACTTTCGAGCAAATTCTGAGAGACATTAATGATGGAAGCGGAACCGGAAGGAGGTAAAGTGACCAAGCGACGTTTTGAAAACACTGTGAAATAGGGAGCTGCCAAAGTTGGCGTACACTGGTTGCGAGTTTTTAAGTAGACCAACATGGCAATGGCTTAAAACTGTCGCGCTAACTACGAGTAGCGTAGACGAAGAGTGAGTGAGGCGTGGATGTGCTGGAACCTGTCTAGTAAACGATCTGGTCGACGCACAGTTTTATGAAGGCCAATTGGGAATAAATGCTAATGCTAATCAAATCGAAACGTTTTATTCGCAAATTCAATCGTTTTCAATGCAAATGACATGGTCTAAGGATGGCTTTTGGTTGCCTCTTTGTTTGTGGTAAGCTTAAAGACACAAAATATGTAGGAAATCACTCTTACGACATTTAGTGACAAGGCCGGGATCCCGGGATCCCGGGATCCCGAAATAAAAACTTTCGGGATCCCGGGATTGGCAAAACGTTCCGGGATTGCAATCTCTAGCCACAGGTGAGGCTAGGCTACATGGCGTATCCCGGACTACTACTCAATGGAGCAAGTTCATCCAGAATGAGCCAATACCTATTTATCGTCGCTGAATCACCTGATATTCAACAAAATAACAACTTTTTCTCGTGCTTCCGAGTAGACATCAAGAATGTAGACATAGATGTTGTGCGCCTGTTCCTACGCGGAAGCACTTTGCTCTCTGGTCATTGCATGATTGATACAGCTCTGCCCTTATGTTCAGTTCAGTTAATGCTCCCTCTCACCAGTCCCCTGCAGGACACAAACAGGTCTCGTTCGGTGCAGACCCGTTTTTCGGCACTCCGCCAGGCTGCAGGGACTGTATTTTTGCGATGTTTGTCGCCGGGGCAAAATCCGCCGCGGAGCCGGTTCGCTGAGAAATGTCTGAGCCGATGACGTCATTAAAAATGAGTGACGTCACTGGAGCGGTTGTCCACCCGGAAGTCTGGTGCACAAGGTGGTCACAAAGGGGAGTGTCCTGTGCCTACATGGGGTTAGCTAGGTGCCATGCTGGACATGGCTGAATGTGGATACTGATCCATCTCGATTAGCCTAATTGGAGACTGTTCTGGGCTTATTTTCAGCTTAATTATTGGTCAGTTATGATGAGTATTGAGGACGAGAAATGATCAGAGTATGCGGATTTCTATTATATATTGGAAAAGATTGAAAAGCGCAGATTCGGGGCTATCATTAATTTCGTTGAGATGAAGACTTTGCGATAAAACTGGTCCAAACAATACTATGCAAGTCTTGGCGATAGGGCAACACTTTGTTCCTTCGGGCAAAAAAAAGAGCGACCAAACCTGCAATACAGTTGATAGCCAGCAATGCGGGCAGGATTTGAGTTCCGGCGGGTAGCTGTCAGCACCGCGCCAGTTTGGTGGTTTTCACATACCGAGTGACATTTGCACGTGCAAAAGGTCACATAAGGTCGCCGAAAGCGTTACCCAAGGCCCTTAAAGCGTGACAAGGTGTCGGGATAACTGTTAGGCAAACCACGGGAGTCTCGCCGAGGAGCAGGTCCATGGTAGATCCTTCGGTTGACTTGGAGACATTCGACGAGACAGGCGTGTTTTCAGAAAGTTGCGATATTGCGAAATTCTCACCGTTCGTTGTTATGAGAAGAGCCATGACAATCTTATTTCTATTGTAAACCTGCGTTTCATTAAAATGAATGATCTTAAATGTTGTCGGTACGTTGGGCGCATGACGTTCCCTTTTGCATTATTTCCTTAACCCTTAGCAAAAAATTGTACCTAATTGGGATGATTGTTCACTTAATTTCGTTGACCTTTTCTTGATATTATATTTTTTATTACATCCACTACGCTCCATTTATCTCTTCAAACCACGATGCACTGAAGCGCTGTGTTTTTATTTTTGTTACAGATGGCTCAAAGCGCCCCCGGTGCAAATTTTAGCCTCACCCTGGTTGGTATAGCATGTTCAGACTGGTGGTTTGACGAGGAAAAATAAACCAGTTACGGGGCTTAGAAACAATTGGATATCCGTATTTTAATCCAACCTTACGCCTCTTTTTCAACTCGCAATCGTGAAATCCACTGATTCAAGCTTATGCTTAGCGATGTGGGTGGCAAACATGTCACATGCCGCTGTCCTGATTTTAAAGTGGTTTTAATAAACCAAAAGGTTTTCACTGATGTTTTAAAAGATTGCAAATATAGGTCACAATTGGCACCTTTTATCTTTTGATTTTCTCATGACATTAAATTGTTTGCAATGGTACCTAAGCATGCAGTTTAATTCGGGATCCGGAAGCTGCCTTCCGTCAAGCATTCAGCTAACTGATCTGCTTTGCAATGCTGCTATGCAACATTCAATAGAGGATGCAATGCCTCTCGAAAATCCCTCCCCTGCACATGGGATGAAACTGAATGACACTTTTATCGAAACACTCAGCACAAACAATTGGCTCTGTCATTCCTTAACAATGTTATCATCGAATTGTCCGGGGTAAAATGCATTCCAATCTCGATGTAGCCTGCGGACGGTCGCAGTGTATTCGGTAGCCGCTATCAGCTGCTTCAGTCAACTGCCGTGGTTCTCCGCCGCTGCATTCTCTAATTTGATAGTTTTTGCATTCTCCAGTGCACTACTGCCGACGGCTGCCAATCCTGGAACATCTTGTCATCTGATCCTCCCCCTCCCCCCCCCCCACGTGCACTGGGCCGGTGACATTCCTTAGTTGTGCACCCTGTGCAAATCACAGGTCACTGGCACTTGCGGAATTGGACGACCCTTATACCGCCCGCGCAGTAAGGGCGGTCCTCCGTAGGCTCAGCGTACTATTTTGGCCGTATGGACGCGGGACGTAAGGGCGAGGCGGTGCTGGTCGTTCCATGACTACCTTGGCGGGCGACTGATGGGATGAAGGAGGGCAGATTCGCGATGTAGCTCTTCGCTTTTGACCTGACTTCCACGCTGAAAAACAGCCTTCCGGGTCAAGTCAGGTGGTGATGCTATTCGAACGGACTCCATTTTCGATTGACATTTTGGGGCGAGATTCGTGTGTAGATTTCTAATGGGTCTTCCGGGCCGTCACAACACTGGAGTAGCTGCCATTCTGGAAACCGTTACGGCTCTAAATGGAACAGACGGTGGTCCAGAAGCTTTGGTCCTCTCACAGCGCCCTGCCCTGTGCGCTCTCACGACTTCTGCGCCGCCCCCGCCCCCGCCCCCGCCGCCGCCCAGACGCGTGAAGTCATGGCCGTCCGTTTCGGCGGACGCCTAGCACTCGAAGCTGGCCGTTTCCCATTCGAAATCGCCTGAGACCGTTACTGGGAAACTGGCTGTGGCTGCTACCATCTGGGAAACGCACAGTCACCCAGGTATTCGCCGCTCCTGCGCTCCCTCGCCTTACCTAGCCCAGGCGCTATTCTGGGCCTCCCTGCGCGCTGAGCCCAAACGCGAAAGCCTGACTGAATTTTGTAATAGGATCAGACGTTTTTGCTGTGCCATGAGCTGTGGTTTTGGCACCATATTGCGTTTAAAACTGTTTCGTGTTGAGTTACCTCCTGTTTTGCGTCGCGTCCACTTCCCAGCAAAGCGCCACCTCTTCTCTGGAGGATCCTTCGAGTTTCGTTTCGTCCCTTTCTCCAAAGGCGCCGCGTGGTTCGGCCGTTTCCCAATCCGGTCTGGGTGCCATGGTGTTCCCTGCTCCGAGGCCTCACCTCCCGCCCCGAGCACCCAAAGGTCAGACGAACCTCGACCCCGCTCGGCGGCCGGCGCCGCGCTCAAAGGGCCCGGTCCGGTCACGTGACTGCTGGGGTCAGCCGGGGTCGCAGGACGGGTTTGGCTGCCGGCCGGTCCGGTCCTGAGGCGCCGGTAGGGGGCGGCGGGGGCCCAGGGGTCACCTGAAGGTCAGCCCAGTGCAGGTCGGGAGTGGTCTGTCTGTCCGTCGCCGCTGCATACCCGCTCCTGTCGGTAGAAATGTCTGGACGAGGCTGGTTGGTTGGGGCGCTGGACGGGTACCGAAACGGCACGCCGGCCGGCCGATGTCACAGGGGTTATTAGGCCGGTCGGGGCGGATGTAGACGGATTGGTGGATGGATTGCGGATGGATTGTGGAATGCTGGCATGGTAACCAGCTCCAGTGTGTCGTAGAAAATGAAGACACAGACACATATTGATGCACGTGTGGACCATTCGTATTAAACGTGGACAAACGTCAATAAAAGTGGTTACTGGGAACGTTACAGAAACTCGATACCCTATTGAGTTAAATGCCTTGCGATCACCCTTCTATTTCCAGGACTGCTATCATTTTTACTACCCTCATAATCATAATTTTTCATGTTGATTATGTGGCTTTTCTCATGTTTCGCGTAAGGTGACTGCAGTCAAAACTCAACTCAAATTGGAGAGTTCACATTTCGGGACAAACGGCCATAAAGCTACGTTCATTACCCGGTCACCGACCTTTTATGACCTTTCGGTTTCACTAACTATTCGTGTGGCATAGCTCTAGAAGTCAGAGTATCCCCAGTGGACTTAACAGTGAGCAGACAGCAGACCTTGTGAGAGCTAGTCATTTGATTTTGACCACTCGAAGCTCCCATAAAGCTGACCTCACTGTGGGCTATTTTCTCCTTCTAGGAACCCCGATAACCCAATTCAGTGACAAACAGTAGGCATAAAAACATCTGCATCACAAGTTGAGCGAGGCCACCTTCTCTCTCCATAATTGTCCCCTGATATCTCCTCTCATGGGGCTGTTTTGCTGACACAAAAACCAACCCAGGCCAGTCCACTGGCCATTCCCGAAGTATGCATGTCCCCCTCCCCCTCCCTCGCCCCCTTACCAGAGGTCAGGGCAGGTAAAAACCTGTCCTGTAAGGTAGCTGACATGCAGCTGTCCAGTTGTCTCTGACCGACCCTGTGCCTACAAGAAAATGGAGTAGATATGGACTGAATCACCATATCCCTGCATTGAAATGAGTTGTGATGATGGAGCACAGACGATCATATGCAGTAGTGATATCATGACATGCCAGGATTGCTGATGGTTGGTGATTTACTAGTTCCATAGGCCATAGAGAGCACAGTTATTTCAATTTTAGAGCTACATTGTCATGCTGGTTTTGATTTTCGCGCCGCTGATTTTGATTTAGAGGTGGGACTAGGAGTTGCCTCCCGGAAGTACGACAGGTGTTCCTGTTATTTGTTGACAAATGAGCCATGATGTGCCGTAGATAACACTTAATCTATGATATAAATGAGCTATGGACCAGCGTAGATAACATCTGAGAAGTGAGGACACTTCGATGTTAATTTTTAATTCTGTCATGTTCCTAACACAAAAGCTTGTAACAAATTGTTGTAATTTTTCAAGCTAAAGCTGGGAAAATCGCAGAACATCAGATGTTTCTCACTCACCGCACTTATCCTCAAAGTCTCCTCCTACTGACGTCTCCCTCCCTCCCTCTCTCTCTCTCTCTCTCTCTCTCTCTCTCTCTCTCTCTCTCTCTCTCTCTCCCCTCTCTCTCTCTCTCGTCCTCTTCAATTTTTCCTTATTGGCTCCTATCCTTCGTCTTTTCATGTTTGTCAATCTCCAGCTCACCGTTTAGCCTCATTCCCTCCTCTTACTTCCCTCATCTCATAACTATCCCTCCTCCTGTCATCCCATCCTCTCTCTCCTCTCGTCCTCTACCCACGTCCGCCACGCCCTCTCGCTCCCACCTCGCGGCCCATGCTATAATTGCCCTCTGTCCCGTTCGAGACCCTCCCCGTCCGTATCCATCATCATTGGACGGCTCACAAAAAGGCCGCCCTGGCTGACCCCGCGCCCCGCTGGGCGGCGGTGACCCCTGGTGACCCCGCCGTGCCCTCAGGCGGTGACCCCGCGCGCAGGACCCGCTCGGTCGGGCACGGTTAGTTCCCGTCATGCCAGTATAACCGGAAAGGGCAGAGGTGAATGCTTTGGGTGGCTTGCCGGCTTATTTCGCCGTGCTGGATTGTTTCGTTTGGATTGCTCATGACGAATCCGGAAGTTAAATATCGACAGGAGTGACTCAAAGCCGATCAGGATTTTCGGTGTCGTGATGTGGGCCCCCGAATTGAGCGACGCATGCGGTTTAAATGCCAAAGGTTGTGTGGATCGGACCGGAAGACATTATCATGCATCTCACACTCAGACTATCCGTGGCTGAGTTGATGCTTACAGCTCACTGAAGCGGTGAGATGGTTGGGTGAGTTAGGAAGGATGCTCACTCAGATGATGATATTCAACTGATCCTAGGACCGTGAGTTTGGTGAGGGACTTTCATCACGACTTCGTCCCTCGGACATCCGTATGGCTCTATACCCCACGTGCTCACCAGTTCTGCGCCTCTGGACCCGTCTCGCTTCCTCCGCAAGCCTAAAAAGGCGGCTGAGTTCGACCCGCGCCCGTGGCGGCCGGTGACCCCAAATACCCACTGAGCTGCCCCTGCGGCCGGACAGGCGTTCCTGCTGCACCCGAGTTGGGTCCGTGACCCCATCTACGGTCCGCGGTGGGGCGGTCTCGTCCTCAACCACCTTCCATGTCAAACGGGTCGCTTCTGCCACCGCGACGAAATGGCACGAGATACTGCGAGACACAACACGCGCATGAGACACTGCGAGACAACACGAGACATGACGAGACGGCAATATGCGAGACAAGACCGCAAGACATACTACGAGAAGTGATGCAACACAACGAGCTGAGATACTTTGAGGTGAAGCGAGACTAGATCTTTGCTGTGATTTTGTACACAAGCCTTGGCATTTTAACAGACGTTTGCAGGTGTTCAAAAAGTTTGGTGCGCACGGCAGCTTTTTTGGTCAATGGGTACTGATTTTCCCATTGGCCTTTGAGACCAATCGGTACAGGATCATATCTGGCATTTAGGGTATTCGCGAAATACTGATTCGTTATCACACTGAAGCTGTTTTAGTGGTCGTTGGGCTAGTGGAAAAGAAGCTGGCTTGTTCGAGACTCTGCTTGTTTGACCAGAAGTTCAAATCGCTTTTATCCCGAGAAACTTTTTTTATAACGCGAGTTCCTGGAAACTTTAGTTGTCCCAAAAACAGCATTCCAAACATGTGGCTTCTCTCTTAATATCCTGTTCCCTAACTAATGTAATTTGTTGTCTTTCCGCACCTCTGTATCTCATAGCAACGCACTCGGGGCGCTTGCAAATGACAACTTTACTGTTACCGCCCGCATCCGTCGTAAATTTAGCAGCCTCGTCTCCGCGCCGTCTGGCGCGTTGCGCCGCGAAGTGTCGACGAACCGACAACTGACAGTCATGCTCCCACCCAGCCCTCTCTCTGCGGTGGCCCGTCGTCCCAGCCCGGTGCATTGCCGTGACGACGATGGTAAGAGTCGTTGCTCAGGCGTTAGGAACAATGGGGTACGCCTTGAGGTACACCTTGTGCAAAATTGGTCATCGGTTGAATTTTTTTAATCGTGTTGTGTCTAGCAATGTTATTTATTCTGGTTTCATGAATCCAAATAAGCTTGAGAGTTGACTTGGAGAGGCATTCATTATGAATTCATTTGGTGACATCAGCTAGCATTGCATTTATGCAATCCATCAATGATCATAATCCAGTACGAGTCCAAAGATAGATTTGTCCGGACGTGCATTGTGCCGTCGGCTGTGCCAATTCAAATGTAATCGTTAAGCATGCAGGCATGTTTACATGGTCTGCACCCAGCTGACATTGACATATTGATCATGTTTTAGCGTATACAGATGCCTATACAAAACAATAACCATGCCCATGGGGACGATGCTTCTGATAGCAGTTCTAGATTTCCATAGATATTTTGCTCATAGGCGTAGGAACAGGGGGGGCCAGGTGGGCAAGTGCCCACCCACTTTTCGAGGTGGGGGGGCCAACCATGTGTTTTGGCCCACCCACTTTTTACTCGAGGCCCCTCGTCTCGATTTGAGAGGACGTCGTCATCTTCCAGAATAAACAAACTCGGTAAAAATAAGTCCCACGAATCCCCACGCACGGACTCCAAGGGGCCGTGGTGGATCCAAGGAGGCCCTCTGTTCATACTTGTCAGTCGAAGCCCCTGAGACTGATGGCCTGAGAGGCCCTAGTGGATCTGAGGAGGCCCCAATATCCACACTGGTCTGGGGAGGCCCCTGACACTGGCGGTCTGGGAGGCCCCTCTATCCACACTAGTCAGAGGTCTGAGACTGGTGGTCTGGGAGGCCCCTCCATCCACACTAGTCAGAATAGGCCCCTGACACTGGCGGTCTAGCCGAGGCCCCTACCCTCACTAGTCAGAGGACTGAGGAGGCCCCCCTATCCTCAATAGTCAGAAGAGGCCCCTGAGACTGATGGTCTGGGAGGCCTATCCATCTACACTGTAGTCAGAGGAGGCCCCTGAGACTGATGACCTGAGAGGCCCTTATAATCACACCAGGCAGAAGAGGCCCATGAGACTGATGGACTGAGAGGCCCTTCTATTCATACTGGCCACAGGAGACCCCCAAAACTTTCGGTCTGGGAGGTCCCTCAATCCGGCACCAGTCAGAAGAGTCCCCTGAGACTGATGGCCTGGGAAGCCCTTATATTCACACTAGGCAGAGGAGGCCCCTGAGACTGATGGTATGAGAGGCCCTCATATTCACACCAGTCAGAAGAGGCCCCCGAGGCTGATGGCTGTGAGGCCCTTCTGTTCATATAACTGGCCACTGGAGGCCCCCTGAAACCGGTGGTCTGTGAGGGCCCTCTATCCAAACTAGTCAGAAGAGGCCCCTGAGACCGATGGTCTGAGAGGCTCTTATATTCATACTGGCCACAAGAGGCCCCTGAGACTGATAGTCAGAGAGGTCCACTCCTAATGAATCTGAGGGGCCCTCTATCCACATTTAGACTTTTCTAGGGAGGCCCCCGAGACTGATGGTCTGAGAGGCCCTTTTATTTATAATGTCCACAGGAGCCCCCTGAGATTAATGGTCTGAGAGGCTCTTCTATTTATACTAACCAGAAGAGGCCCCTAGGATTGATGGTCTAACAGGCCCTTCTATTTATACTAGCCATAGGAGGCCCATGAGACTGATGGTCTGAGAGGCCCTTCTATTCAAACTAGGCAGATGAGGCCCCTGAGAATGATAGTCCGAAGAGCCATGCGGCGGCAACTGGCCGTGGCCATATTTCGGCTCGGTAGGGCCCCACAGAGCTCATGAGAGCACCTCAAGGGCTCCTAAGTAGACACGCTTATCCCCATAAGGGTGCCACGCCGGCTTCTGAAGGCTCCTTGTAGGCATCTAAGGGCCCTTTCCGGCCTCTAACGGCTCCACCCGCCTGTGATGGCTCCACACCAGTGTTAATGAGCGCCACACAGCGGCGCCTTTGAGCGTCATACATACTAACTAGTGTCTCTTAGGGCCCTATATCGGTGGCTCTGGGGGCCCCACACCGGCGCCTCTGTGGGCCACCACACCTGTACATCTCAAGGCTCTATAGGTACATCTGAAGGACCCACACCGACACCTCTGAGGGCCCCACACCAGTATCTCGGAGCTCTGAAGGCCCCACACCGGTGACTCTGAGGACTCACCGGCTCCTGAGAGCACCATGTTGATGTCTAACGGCTCCTCAAGGTCACTGAAGGCACCACACAAGCTCTCACTGAGCTCTAATGTCCATGTACCGGCCTCTGAGGGATTTAAGCCAGCGCATTCATAGCTCCACACCAGCAATTGTAAGGGCTTCACAATGAAGTATCTGAGGGTTCCACACCGGTGTCTCTAAGGGCCACATACCGGCATCTCTGAGGGCCCCATACCGGCGTCTCCGAGGGTCCACATCTGGCGGGCACCCATCAGCGACTGAAGGTCCCACACTGTCGACTCCGAGAGCCCCATCTGCGGCTGGGAGCACCATGCCGTCTCTAAGAACCATAGCGGCTCCTCCGTCGAAAGATGGGCGTCTGCATGCCAAAGGGGAGCGGTTCTGAGACAGTAGGGCACCTACGTGCAATAGAGGGGCGCCTATGAAGCCCATAGGGGCGCCCCAATGCGAAAGAGGGGTGCCTGTGAGGCCTACATACCTATATGGGCGTCCGCATGCAATAGAGGTCTGCAAATAATTGATCAATGCCATGGGGGTGCATTCAGAAGAAACAGGGGCGCCGGCATGGCAAAGAGAGGCGCCTTCAAGTGTCCATAAAAGAGAGACGCCTATGATAAGCGCACATTGTATGCGACAACGGGGCGACTGTGGGACATATAGGGATGTCTCTGATGACTATACATAGGGCGCTTTTATGTCAAAGAGGGCGCCTATGAAGCTATTGGGGGCACCTGGGAAACGAGGAAGACATTTGTGTAAGGGTTTTCAGGGGTCATGCGCCGTTTGCGGCAAATAGATTCTAAAAAATCGGAGGGGTAATAAGTTTTACAAATGGTGCGGACTTTCCGCACTGTTCGCTTAAGCGGTTACGCCCCTGGGTACATCTGCTCGATCTCAGAAGCTAGATTTGGAGGTCATACTTGAAAGCAGCCGGCAGGACGAGGCAAAAGTTGGAGGCCCTTGAAAATAGGAGGCCCCCTGGAAAAGGAGGCCCCTTGACAGGGTGGCCCACCCACTTTTCATGACGTTCCTACGCCCGTGAATTTTTGCTTGGCTAGGCATAAGCGGACCTCCATTGGATATTCATACTCTCAGATAGCGAACCTAATCCTCTAGACTGCGGCCACTCCCCTCTCGACCGCCGCTGGCGGGATAAGGACCATTGGACCGGACCAGACAGGACCAGGACCACTGGTCCGGACCAGGGCCCCGTGTCGCGCTGCACTCTCAAACCGGCTCCGTTCGGGGCCGACAACGACACGGGCATCGCAACCAGCCCCGCCGCCCGCTCAGGTCTGCAATGCTGGGGTTCGTTCGGGTCGCGCAACCTGTCCGTAACCTGTCCGCATTGTGTCCGCAACCTGTCCAAAACTGGCACTAGGAAGCTGGCTAAAGCAGCAGCTAAGAGGGTTTCTCTCGGGGTTTGGCTGCCCGGGACTCTCCTGGGACTTACCCACCTGCGTTCGAGCGAACCAGAAGAGATAATTTGTTGGATGATTTGTGAGGATTGGCTGGGTAGTTGGCCCGGAGGGGAGATTCTTTCCATGGCGTTCTTTGCCCTCAAATTAGCGCCCTGGGTAACCCCACAATTCCGAAAAGTTGGCTTGGAGTTCTAATAGCTCGTCCGTTGGATGAATTGCAGGTTCATGAGGAGAGATAAAATGGGTTGATCTTTGCCTTGTCAATGCGATTTATTTCGACTCTGACTGCGATGTTATTGTTCTCAGACAGATAACAGCTGTCTTACATTGAACATATGACAGTTCTCAGTGACTTGTCGCTCAACATTATGAAGATGATGAAGATGATGAAGATCAATGGTTGGCTGTAGGTACTATCATACCAAATATGGCTAACGGTCCAGCGTATTTCAATATCATACACATTGACAAATGATTTGTGTCGGATTCAGTAGGAAATTCATCCCATTCGTATCCACTATCATTCCTAAATTTCCATAACTTCTCTGTCTTCACCCTTCTATCACCTCTCCCCTCATTCCATTCCAACAGTAGCGCCCTCCCATTCCTGTGTCTCGCTCTGTCGCGCGACAATCCTCCCCGTCCTCCACATGGCGTCTGCCTCACGGGGTGGGGCCGATGGGGACATAAGGGGTGCTGGCGAACAAAGCTCTCCTATGATGGATGACTGTGGCCTCGAGCTGGGAGCGTTGGCCCTGAGACGGCGGACGCGCCTCCATGCGGCCCGCCGGGGGCGATTTGTGGTGTCCTGACGGGACCCGAACCCGGATGGGCTGGTAGGTGGGCCGCAGGGCGCCGGGAGGACGGCGATGGTGGTGGGAGGTCCATGGAGAGGGGTTTGGTGGTGGAAGAGAGTGCTAGAGTGTCATGCACTAACCCTGTCACACCTGCCGGAGGCAGATCGCCTCACTGGTCGCGATGTGAAGTGGTCAAGAACTTATTGGCGCTTACTGATAACGATCAGGTCCGCAGGAATACTGCACCTTATCATGATATGATCTGGATGTGCAGACGTAGTTTGGTTAGATGACATCACAAGAAGAGATATTATAATAGACCCATCAATGTCGTCGTTCTATCCTCCCTCACCAGAAATGGCGTTCAGTGACCCGTCGGTAGATCGTACGAAGGATGTACGCTCCCGGACAACAGAGCCAGCTGGGTGAATCGGACCATGAGATGATCTGTCAACAATGTGTCGCCGGATGAGGGGAGCATTGATGGAGTTCCTCGCGTGCTGTGGGGCTGTCGGGTGGCTGGGGTGGAGTAAGATCACGAGGACGAACGAAATTAAATCTGCCAGGTGTTTTGTCAATGAGCTTGAAGATAACTGGGCGGTGAGATACAACTATTTCTGGACCTCATGCAACGAGAAACATATTTATATGAGCAAGAATCCTGTACTCAGTTTGGTTTAAGGAAACCCACGCCTGGTCGTTTGTCTTACTCCAGCTCGATGCTTCTCTCGTCCTTCCCTCCGCCTTGGCTGTGACCAGGCCAGTCTACAGTCAGTGATAGTTCAACGAGCGTTCTTGTTGCATGTCTCCTGGCAGTTGACTACCGACTGTCCGCTGCCTCCGGCTCCTCCTGGCTCAGCAGTCAGCATTCCAAGGCCGCTCCTGGAACTAGATGTAATGATTCGCTCTCAGAGGTGATAGCAACAGATAGAAGAGGATTCATTGCAGAGAGTTATTTACGGTTGGTTGAGACCGGTTTGGGAGTGTTGTATTCTGTCAGTCTCCATTTGAACTGGATGAATTTCTGTATTTCTTACTGTTACCAACCGGAAAGTCGGTTATCATTTCCTTCAGCAATATAAATTCTTCATCATCCATAGGAATTGCAACATCAAAACCTACAGCTCCATCCTCATCAAGAAGGAACCCCGCCTTCAAAACTTACTTCTCTATCCTCCCCGGAAGGGAGTCCTACCTTCAAAACTTACATCTCTCTCCTCACCGGCGGAGGAATCCCGCCTTCAAAACCTACTTCTCTCTTCTCACCGAGACGGAATCCCGCCTTCAAAACCTACTTCTCTCTTCTCACCGAGACGGAATCCCGCCTTCAAAACCTACATCTCCCTCCTCACCGGCGAATTAATCCCACCGCTGCACCGTCCCCTGCCGACGTGTTCCTGCATGCTCCTCACGTTCCTGCGGCGCACCCCTCTGGTGTCCTGACACGACTCCCTTCTCCACCCACGCTGCGGCACGTCACTGGGCCCTCGGGGCGTCAGCGAGGCCGCCATGTGGGACGTCACTGACCTTACGATGACGCCCGATGGAGCCAGGTGCGGCCGCCGAAGATTGGTGGCGGTGGTGGTGGTAGAGGTGACGGTGCTGATGGGGGAGGGGGCTGTTACTTCTTGATTGTTGTTTGATTGTCACTGCTTGATGTTGATTGTTGCTGTTACTGCCTTTGGATGTCAGTTCCTAGCTTCGCAAATAGCAAACTGCATGGTTCATTGACTACATTCCTTTTGCTACGTAGCTTTGCTGATTGAATTTGTCTAGCTCAACTGACTATCTTGATTGACGAATTTGTTTGGTTAATTTGTCTGGCCGATTTCACCGTCTATCTGCTCTGCCCACTCCTTAGCTCCGCCGAATGACCGTTGTTCCTAGTCTTCTTATCTACCAATCACTGTATGTAATATCTTATGTTTTGAGTAGTATCCTATGGCGACTTAATTGTTCAGCTTTTAATTATCTCCGATCTTATGAAGATGTGAGGCCTTTTCGGCGTTATCTTCAGACGGGAAATACTGAGTAATAGGCTGACGGGTGATATCCAGCCGTTAAATGGGTTCTCGCGTCATTTATTTCGGCTCCAATTGGATTGGTTTCGACTTGATCGCTTCCTCACGGGTTCTACCAAGATCGTCCGACTGACTTGCTTCTTCTTAGCAACCGAGCTGAAATTCGCTGTGTTATCCTAGATGATGGCGCTTGCGCCTATGACGATGACGTTGACATTGTGACGTTGATGACGCTGGCTTTGATGACGTCGCTGACGCTGATGACGCTGACGCCGCCAGCCGCCAGCGTCAGCCACTGGCGCTGACAGTCAGCGGTCAGCAGATGGCCTTATGCAACGGTTTGCCGTGCACGCGGCAGCGGCCTGAGGCAGCGTAGCGCAGCGCAGCGGAGGGCCTCGGGGCGAGTCGTGACAACACCCATGGAGTAACGGGGCCGAACGGCGGCGGGTAGAGCGGCGGAGGGACGGAGAGAGAGGGTGGGAGAGGTCCTTCGTCTGCGGGGAGAGAGTGGAGAGGGGGAGGGAAAGGAGAGAGGAGGCGAGAGATAGAGGAGAGAGAGAGAGAGAGAGAGAGAGAGAGAGAGAGAGAGGGAAAGGAGAGAGGGAGAGAGAGAGAGGAGCAGAGAGATGAGAGAGGGCGGTGGGGTGGATCGGACTTTCGTCTGCATGGATAGAGGGAGAGAGAGAGAGAGAGAGAGAGAGAGAGAGAGGGGGGGGGGAGTGAGAGGTGTCAAGTGGCGGCTGGGTGAAGGCAGAGGAAATGGACTGCTGGAGATGGAGAGGGGAGGAGGAGGGACTTGAGGGGAGAGCGGGAACACAATGAGAAAAGATGATAGCGAAGAAGTGAGGGAAATGAAGAAATATAGGTAGTGTGGGGTAGCCAACTTCACGGAAAGCAGGGAGAGATGGGGGGGAGAGATGGGGGGAGAGAGAAGTGGAGTGAGAGATAGAGAAAAAAGAGAGAGGTAGAGAGAGAGAGAGAGAGAGAGAGAGAGAGAGAGAGAGAGAGAGAGAGAGAGAGAGAGAGAGAGAGAGAGAGAGAGAGAGAGAGAGAGAGAGAGAGAGAGAGAGAGAGAGAGAGAGAGAGAGAGAGAGCTTATTAAATAAGGAAGAAGCCATTCGTTGACAGTTGACAGCTGCTAGGACAATACAGAAATAATAATTCATTCAAAAGATTGCATCTATGAAGCACCTACCATAGCCCAGTGCAACAGCTTTTCAAAGTTAACCACGAAGTGATAACCTCATTATGCATAACATATCGCTTTATAATTCATCTATGCATACCCCAATTCTACCTACATCAATCTGACCGTCCCTACCCCATCCAGGAAAAATCCACAACTCTGCCTTTTAAAAGTCTCTCGGATAATCACTCTTCTGGCTTGTCAGGCGATGACAGGGGGACCGTCCCACCTCTCAAAGGGCTCAAAGGAGGCCCGGTAGCCGCCGAAAGAACCCCAGGTATGGATAGGGACGGAACAGGTGGCTCGAGGAGGGTATAAATGGCAGTCTCAGAAGTTGAGGAATGCGGCGGTACCCGGCGGCGGTGACGAGGCGCTTCGTTGGGTCAACATTCTCGAACCATGACGGTGGTGACTCTGGGACGCGGCACGGCGACCTCGACAGGCTCGGCTCAGGCCCGATGGAAGAGTCCATATTGGTCCTCCTGTGCTGTGTCAACATGGAGACAGCCCCGCGCGCGCATCCAGGCGTGATGGATCGCACACCCAGCGGGACGAGCGCCGTATTGATCAGGAAATTGAACGGCTCGTGAGGGCTTTACTGGGCGTTCTGCCTCACGGAAAGGAAATTCCATTTTACCGACAATAACTTGAATGGTTTTCTAATTGAATCCTGGAGTTATCCTGAATCCTGTTTCAACAAATAAGGTCTAGAATTTGAATGACTAAAAACGTGACTGCAACTTGATTTAGTTGCCCGTTGAACACGTAATGTTGCATACCAAGCCAGCGCAAGCGCTAGCGTTCCCTCATTAATAACATCGGCTTGGACATTACATTAACCCAAGAGTAGGTACAAGCAGCAAAATATTCGTAAGTACATAGATGGTTCCTGCGGTTAGGCATTCCTTGTGTTTGCCGTATACAGCTGAGCTGGCCTCAACAATGCACCCTAGCGGAACCACAAAACCACTGAACCATTGAATCCTCCGATCCATTGAACCATGACCCATCGACGTATCCTGGGGAGACGATTGCAGCGCGTCGCGGCCCGAATTCGGCGCGCCCCTCCACCACCTGGCGCGGCGCCGTGAAGTGTCTCTTCTGCGCCAGAAGCGTCACAATGCGCCGCCGCCCCATGCCGCGAGCATTGCGTCGGGCGGTGACCGCGCCGCGCCGCGAATGTCTCGCTGCGGCGCGTTTGCGGCGAATGCGGCGCCACGTTTGTCACGGCTAAGTTGGCGTTTCCGGCGCGTTCGACACGTGACGGCGATGAATGGCGCACGATGCGCCGTATTTGCCAGTATTTAGCTGCGATAATAATGGGCCCGGAGTTTCGACGACAGCCTGCTATCCTCCGGCCTTCAGGAAGTTCAGGCCCAGGGTACTCACTCCTCATGTCAGAGGCAGTACACCCGGGACACCGTTGCTGCCAGAGGTTGTACTGACTAGAGTTGCAAAGTTTCCCTACCGCACTACCGGCATGCCGGTAATTTTTCACTACCGCAGGTTTTTTCGTGGTATCTGGCATGTCTTGCCGGTAGCATGCCGGTATTTTTGGTTTTGCACAAAAAAATTATTAGCATATGATTCAAACTTTGGACACTAAGAGGTTATCAAATTGTAAGAACAACAATCTAAGCCATTGCAAAATACATTTTGTGATAGAGTGGCTGCTGGGTGGGATGGGTACCTACTGAAATTGCCAAAATGTGGCATCTCTTGTAGGGGTAAGCTAGAATCAACAATGCAGGTTTTTTTAGTATGCCGGTAATTTGGTGGTGTTTTTGCTTGGGGCGTGGTAGCATGCCGGTATCCCAGAAAATTTTTGTGGGGCGGGGCGGTGCCGGTAGCAGCCTTTGGGGGAAACATTGCAACTCTAGTACTGACCCTTCACGCTGTGAAGAGTTTGCACAGGGAAGGTCAGGATGAGACGAAATGTTATCCAACGTTCAACCCTCCACTCTCCGTCCACTGTGTAATTCATCCACGTCAAGCTTCCAAACCGGGTCCTGGGGAGTTTCGACCAAACGGACGACTTCCCGACCATTGTTCCCAGTTTTTATTTGGTCGACTTTTTCGCGTTATTGCGGCGACGGCGTCCCGTCGTTTACGGGCTGTAGGAGCAGATATTTCGACACCAGGTGGTGAACAAGAGGGTCTAAAAACTGGTCGACGTGTGCTCTGCCCCGCGGTGGTTGAGACGTCCAAAAGGACCGTCCCTGAAGTCCATCCTGACATAAAACGTCTGATCCACAGGTGGCGTCTCTTCCTATTCAGTCTGTGAGGCAGTCTGTGTGATACTGCTAGTTTTATAATGCTATAACGTGTCGGGTGACGACACATCTTTAAGATTTGCAAATTATAGGTTTGTGTAATGTGTGTGCTTACAATGCCTTCAAACGCCCCCCCCCCCCCCTCCATCCCCACACACAAACACACACATTTATGTTCCAGTTTCGCTTCGTCATTTTGTGTTAGCTCGGTCACTGTTCAAAATTCGTGATGTTTGGCTCTTATTCTTACTCCGTTCCGTGTAACACCATGTCCAACCCACCCATTCCGATCATCTTTGATCCGTTCCCCCTTCCGTTCCCCTCCGTTCCTCTCCGTTCCTTTCCCGTTTCCCTTCCGTTACCCTTCCGTTCCTCTCCGTTCCTCCCCCGTTTCCCTTCTGTTACCATTTCGTTTTCCCTCCGTTCCCTCCGTTCCCCTCCGTTCCCCTGCTGTTGTCAGCAGCAGGGCACGGAGGGAGGTGAACGGCCGTTGGCTCGCCGCTGGCCATGGCGCGCTGCTGCACACCCGGAAATAGGGCTCCTGCACGCACCACCCCACACCAAACCACACACCCTCGGCCACAGGTGCTGTTGGCATGGAGACGCGACAGGAGACACCGGGGAGGCGGTGGGAGAGAATGTTGGGGAGAAGTTAGGTAAGATATTGGGGAAAATGGTAGGGGAATTATTGAACATGCAATGGATATGCTAGCGAGACGCCATGGGGAGACGGTTTGGGGGTTTTGTGGGAGAAATAGGAGGAAACTTTAGGCAAGATGTTTGGGAGATATTTCGGGGAGACGATGGGAGACAGTAGAGAGATGTTAGGGAAAAAGTTTGGGGGTGTCTGGGATATGGCGGTAGGCCCTAAAACAGGTTTTTGCGATCAGTATTATCGTTTAACCCGCGCCCTTCTGGGGGGGGTGTTTGAACACCCCCCCTTGTGGTTTTTCGCGAATATCTCAAAAACGGCGGCGCGGAGCGCCGCCGTTTTTGGTATACCTTATCATACATCATTTCTACACATGTTGTGAAAATTTCAGACCAAGGTCCTTAAAGGTCAGGTCACTAGGTCACTTGAAGTGACCTCACCTCATAAAAAGTTTCAATGTCTGTCATAGCTACACCGAGTGACCGATCGCTTTGAAACTTTCAGAGATTGCTAAGAGCAACAGCATGTACAAAATTTATATCTCAGAATTTTGATATCGATGACCTAAGGTCAGGTCAATTTTGCGACCTCCCCATTATAAGTAAATGGGAGAAAATTGAAATGCGCCTCTTTTGGACGAAAGACATTATAAACACTCCCAAACACCGAATTACAAGTGGTTTAGACACACTGAACATGAAAATGGTGTCCGTGACCCTTGTTTGTGCCCTGAGGTCATCTTAGGTCGCGAATGGTATCTAACAGTTTTTCGCAAATAACTTTTGATAGAGGCATGCTAGAGCGATGTAAACGCCTTATATGTGTTCAGCTCGACGATACGGATCGACTGATATGCAACATGACCCTTTCCGGTCAGGTCATGACCTTGACCTGAGGTCAAATTTTCAAGTTGACCTTTCAAGGTCAAGTTATAGTTCATTCGATGCGTCTTCACGAGAGGAACACGATGCCGGTGAAAGTAAGCTCGTACAAGGCTTGGGTCAAAAGTTATTGCCGAAAAACTGTTTCCGAAAAAATCGGTTATTTTTGCAGTTTTTGCCCCCTGCAGGCAAAACCGTTGACGTTAGGTCAAATCTGAGAGAATTACTCAGAAAGGGCGTTGATTGGGCTATCGAATGCACTTTTCCGCGGCGCTGTAGCTCTATTGGTTCCCGAGTTATGCGTTGGCTTCTTGGAAATTTTCGACATTCGACCTGGAAATCGGCGAAATTTTGCCTTCAATGACCTCTGGTGACCTCACCTTTGACCTGACCAAAAAATTGACTGAAGCGATTTCGTCATTATTTTTTACGCTCTTTCGAACGCCGCCTTCCGCGTATCGCTACCTGGCCCAGGAGCCGAGTTACAAGGGGGGGGGGGTGTTCAAACACCCCCCTCCCAGCAGGGCGTGGAAATCCAGGACCCCCAGCCGGGCGCGGGTTAAATTGCTGTAGATCAATCCAGAAGCTGTTTTGAGATTGCCGCTATCTTCTGTCCATATTAGCCTTTCGTGTCGCTCATTTTCTTCGTTTCTGGGGCACAATTTTCCTGTTTCTGTTCCGCTTTGATCAGATATTACGACTACATTGCAAAGTTGTAGCCCTCCCCCTCGACCGGTCCATTCACTTCCCCGCATCTTTGTCGGAACAGCTCATGCGCCCCAGTTCAGTGCACCTTCCTCATTTCTCTTCTTTGCCCGCTTCCGTGGCTCATCCCCTCTCCCTCCCTGTTTCGTGCTGGTCTCGCTCCATCGCTCCTCCTCTCCCTCCTGTCGAGGCCGTTATAACGGACCCCGACCCATCCACCATGTGTTGTGCTCCGGCCGGGAGGCAATTGCAGCGCGCGCCGACCGCCTCCCTCCCGTTTTCCTCCGTCGGGAGGATCTGGAGGCAGACGGCGCCACACAAAAACCGAACCACACCGCCGCTGGAGGAGAGCAACAAAAACGGGAAACGATGGAGGGCAGCGGGCCCGAGATCGAAACGACAGGCGAGCTGCTCAGGGGATGTTGGAGGGGTGTATAGATGGTCGGCACAGGAAGTTGTGCGTGAAGAACTGCTGTCAAAGCGTTTAAAGGTTCAGCGCGGAGGCAAAGACCTATATCCCTGAATAGGATTTAAATTCTGGAATGATCTAGGATAATACCGTGGCATGATAATCAAATCATGTGTGGTATCCTCAACTAATTCGAGCCTCGGAGTAGGAAGGCATGGCGATAACTAAAAATCTTCTCGCTGTCTCATTCTTACTCGCGCAGTGACATGCCCGGTGCGCTTCTGGGCCAAGACGCTGCGCCACATGGTCTGAGTCGATGGGCCACGGGATGGGGTGGCGGGGTACGATGTGCACCGTTGCTGTTCCCGAAATGAGCACCGGATGACTGGCGGCAGAGTCACTGGCCTGGTGGTGAAGCCATGAGGTGGAGACTGGAAGACACGGTGTCTCCTTGACTGGGCAGATGTGGGACACATGACCGCCAGAGGCCCAGATAGGCGGCTGTCGTGATGAGGTCTTGCAGACCATTGTTGGAGCCTCTTCGGAGAAGTTTTACGAACTTCTCGAGTCAGTACTGATACTGGTACTGACACTGAAATAGTGAATGCAATCTACTACAATGCTGATGCCAATTCCTATTTATTTTCCCTAAATCACTATCACCCTAGCAACTCAGCACAACAGTCTATCACCACGACCCCAATGACCTTGCAAGTTGCAAATCTCACCCCTTCCTTGATCCCCTCGACATCCTCCCGCATGACGACGCGAAAGCTGCCGCCCTGGGCGTCGCACCGTCGGTCGTTGCCGCCTGGAGTTCATTCATCGGACGTCGGAACGCCGTCGACCACCCTCCCACGACGCTGGAGACGGCGCTGGGACCTGATTTATGACAGGCTGACGGTGCCGTCTGGTGTGTGCTGGGCGGGTGTTGTACCGTACTTACAGCGGCGGAAGGGAGGTGGTTGGATTTTTGAGGGTGTGATGACTGACAAGTAGCATGCGTGATGTTGAATGTGACGTTAGAAGCTGAGGGGCTTTGTTATTTCGTGTTGCATATTTTGACCAATGGATAAAATAAATCTTTGGTTTTATGGTAGCACAAAATATTTTCAGTGTTGAATATCCTTTGAAACAATAGAACAGATGCTAAGACCAAATGAAAACAGTACACAAATATAGGTAATTTGCATTTTACAGCCCTCTAATCGAATGGTTACCCTTTCTGCTTCTTCAGTGATAACGGCTAACCTTTTACGATCGAATTCCTTTCTTCCTTATGGCTTTTATCTCCATTATCTTGAATGAGACGTCCTTGTGGAATGTCCACCGATTTTGGCTTCCTTTTTTACATGGCATCCTACAATTAGTCTAAGTGGTGTCAGCTCTTGAAGCCACCACTCTATTATTAAAACCTCCGTCACCTGTAGGGACCTCATCTCACCGGTCCATATTTTACGTAACATCTCTGGCCGCAGGCCGCGTTCTTATCGTGACCCGCGTTCCATGACACCCGTCCTGCGACCTCCACTTTCACAAACTGGTCGCCAGAGCGCCTCTCTCGTCCAGGGGCTCTTCCGCCGACGGCTATCGAAACGCACTCGTTGCGTCGTCCAGCCGTCCCGTCGCCAAGCATACCTGGCCCGTCTCTACCCGTACCGGGCTCGTCTTCAAGAGGAGCCCGTCGTTCCCGGGCGACTTTTTGTTGGGTGTATTTGTTGGTGACTGGAATGAACGAAAGGAGGACCGGCCCCGAGTCTCAGACATTCCTGTCCCGCGTGCGGGCCCGCAGGCCGATTGCTGAAGAGCGCAGGCATGCTGCTCGATCTCTCTGGGAAAGTAGCTGGCCTGTAGGGACACTGCGGGATTGATAAGGGAGCGAATTTAAAGCAGCCGTGTATGCAATATAAAAAGAACCTTTTTGATTCTGTGGTATCCCATGAGAGCGATACCCTTATGAATGCTGTAAATTGCCACGTCAGCGAGAGGCTACCGACTCCGTATACACTGTAAAAAATGCTAACAAACCAGTTAGTTAATTCTTCAAGCAAAATCTAGTATAAAAACACACGTTGTTGCAAAAAACGGGTCAGATAACACATATGTTTGCAACCTAACACCACATCCATTTCATCGAAGCAGAAAAGCTAACATCATTGTAAGCCGACAAATATTATCCGTGCAAACCATGCCGTGTTATTTGACAAACATGTTTGTTTATGCTTCCTTTGCCTTTTTTCTGGGTAACGTGTTAACTAACAAATCAAACGCATGTTGTAACTCACAATCTTAGTTTTCTTACTACCCTTTTTGTTGTAGCATTACAAAGACCTTAGTTAATTGAAAAAAATCGCCATTTTGTGCGCCCCTCTGCGCCCGCCATGTTCAGTCTGTGCCAAGTCAGAGAAGGGAGAGGACGTGTGCGTTGTGAAGGAGCTGAGCTGTGGCGTACAAGTGTTGCGTGTGCAGTATAAGGAGCTGTGGTGTTAAGAATAAGAATAATAAGAAGTCGAACAGTGAAATGATATGGATTGTTGGACATGGCTTTCATCCTTACTGGTATGGTGAGTGATTATGGGAAAGATCAGTGCAGATATTGCTGGCGTTTTAGTGTGGTTTATGTACCTATGTCACTCATTTTCTATTCAATTGAAGCTCCAACCAGGCTTTAGAGGGTCTCAGGTTGGAGACACTGTTCATTTGTTGACTGTCAATTGACGTCTTTAAGTGCATATGACGGACTGAACAATGAGCATGTTGCACACTAAAACCGCATTAAGCTTTGAACAAGAAACTAAATGTACCTAATTTTTGGTTAGGCACTCAACCAGTGAACGCGGTGAGGTGCTGTTTTATGCAATTCCTGTCACTGCACCCATGTTGTCAAATTAAATTTTGTAGACACATGAGCCACCATTGTTCGGTCAAGGAATTTTTGCCCTTTTGTTGCAATTTAGTTTGCCCATATCGACAGAAATGAAGCATTCTCAATGTTTTTGTAATAGGTTTTTGGAGCCTGTACTCGTATGGTGTCATGGCTGGTGAGGATTCCTGCAGGCTATTATATATAGTTGCAGGTGTGAATCAGTGCAGATTTGTCACCACGACCGGTGCAGATTACCGACTGATTTATGAGGTTGGTTGGCATGAGGTTGGTTGCGTTGCTTTATACGTTGGTTTGAATAAACATCTTTGTGTTTAAATACTCGTCTGTATGATACTTTTTTTAAATAAAAATTTCGACGCGTGTCGCAACACGGTGTGTGAAAACGCACAGCATGTATATATGTAAACCCGTGTTTACTGAAGGTGAATCGACATAATCAAAAGTGAAGAACATTACATTGTATTTAGCTTTAGGTTACATTTTAACAGAGCCAGGAGCGCAACCTCACTCCTTGAGCTCTCGATCCAGACCCCCCGCCCACAGTCAGCCGAACACCTCCGTGATCAGCTGAATGGGCGAAAACATAGTGCACATGAGATGCTCCGATCGCGGCATCCGCTATATAAAACATTATACTAATTGGTCAGTAAAGCCGCTGAGCATGAACAAGAGTATTTACCATTCTAATAACATGTCGTACATAATAAAAACATTTAATTACAATATCTAGGACAGCTTCGAGTTCATACCTGAAGCAACAATTGAATAGCAGACGATCACGCGCAAAACCGTTGAATTAAATTCCTGCCCAGACATCATATGGTCACCGGGCTCCTCTCGGCGGTGAAACAGTTAAACTTTAATCGGCGCAAAGCTTGCCGATTACACTTCTCCCTCCTTCGAATGAAAGGCGTGCACTTACATCTAGAAACACTCATTGACACATGCGGCATCATCAGCACGCGCCACGCGACACCAAAACATCGTGGTCGCTAGGTGATGCCTAGCAGCATCCGGCTGACGTGGACTGGCAGTCAGCAACAACGAAAAACACAAACACGTCATCGCGCACAGCATCGCTGACTTATCAACTAGCTAGCTGAACAGGTATGGCTAACCGTCAATGATGGCAATGGGTACCCTGGGTCCCATCCCAAACACAGGCTAACCAGACCATGCTATTTACATCCCATGCCATGATGCTCTGAACAGGCTGCTAGAGGGCTCCTACTCAAACTGAGTTTAATGACATTGACTTGTCAATCAGAAACGTCCCCAGGGATTGACCGAATCTAGCTCGACGCGCACACTCTCTTTCCATAAAGAGTTAAACAAATCTGTCGCACTCCGGCGCCAGGAGCCAACCGATTGTCTGCTGAGCTAGTTAAAAGGAAAATCAGGGCGACTGATTTTACGTTAATTTGAGCGCACCTCTTACCTCTTGCCTTTTGAAGCATTCATGTTAATCAGGCTACCTACAAGCCTGGGACAAAGCGATCAGGCGGTCGAGTCCGTCGCTCGGACCGTCTGGCTGGCACCGGCGGTGGTACCTCAGACCGCGGGGGTACCGGTGGACACTCGGGTGTCGGCACCGCCATCTGAACTGTGCCGGAGGATTGCTCCTCAATCGCTGGCTCCTTACCTTGCACAGCTGTGCCGATGATGGGCAATCGTGCCCAGGCTGTGGCACCAGCCGGGCCATCCGCTGACCCACTGTCCACGGAGACCGACTCTTCTGCTGGCGGCGTGGTCTGAGCGCGTGTCACCGGTGACGCAGCATCAGCACCAGCCCCATCCTGACTCTCAGTGACCTCTGGCACAGGTGTAACTATCGGCTCAGTTCGCGGCTTCAAACGATTATGGTGAACCAGTAATGTTTTCCTGGAGCCCGTGACCTTGATACGATAGTTCAAGTCCCCTACCTTTGCTACAATCACCGCAGCCTTCCACGGTCTCACAAACTTGTAATATTGTCCCTTAGGAACCACAGCTTTATGCAAAAATACCAAATCTCCCTCTTTGTATTCAAACTCATTCATTCGTTTTTCGTAGAACCGTTTGTTTTTCCCATGTGAAGCGTCAGATACCTGAAGCGCATGCTTGTGTGCAATTCTCAAAGACTCGCGTAGCTTATCTACATATTCTGTGACGGTCTGAGATCTGCTCGCGACTGGAACCTGGAGCTCAGCCTCCACAGGCAGGCGCGGCTCTTTACCAAACATGAGAAAATACGGACTGTAGCCCAGCGCACTGTGCTCGAGCGATCTGTATCCCAGCATCAACAATGGGAGGTGCTCGTCCCACTGATCATGATTTGCGTCGAGATACTTCGAAAGCATGTCGAGCAGAGTCCTCATCATCCTCTCGACCTTACCGTCACCCTCTGGATGATAGGCACTTATCTTTGTTTTATCGATGCCGAAAAGACGACACATCTCGGCAATCACCTGACCCGTGAAATTGGCGGCACAATCCGAATGAAGCTTCCTCGGGCACCCGTACCTGGAAAAGAATCCGCTTACCAAAGTGGACGCTACTGTGGTGGCCGTCATATCCTTCAGCGGGAACACCTCACACCAGCGAGTGAAGTGATCGATCACCACCAACAAATGCTTATGACCACTCGGCGTCACTGGTAGGTTAGTCAAGAAATCAATCGCTACCGTCTCGAACGGCTCGGAAGCATGCAATTCACCCAGCGCGGCTCTCGGTCTCGGCACCGGCTGACTTCTGGATGAACACCGCTCACAGCGCTTGCAGAACTCCTTGACGTCTGACAACATCCCTACCCAGAAGAAGCGTCGGGTCACTGCTGCGTGTAACCTGTCCGGTCCGGGGTGACCGGCGGTCGGGCCGCTGTGCAGTGACGTCAGCACACCGGTCACGAGAGATCGCGGAATCACCAGCTGCAGCTGAAACTCATCTCTCGCCCTCCTGCGGTACTTTCGGTACAGGACACCGTCAAGAAGGGTCAGTCGGGACCACTGCCTCAGCAGGGGACGCAAGGACCTGTCGACACTGCGGCGATGTGGACGCTGTCCCGAGGAAAGATGCTTCACGATCTCTGAAATTGTTGCGTCCTTACCTTGCTCGTCTTTCATGAAACTGGTGGACCACAGACTCGCATTGATCTGATGGCACCGCGCTCCCTCAGTCTGCACGCCTGCGTCAGCTGTGCTCTCGGGACGCCTGCTCAGACCATCAGCTGCTGTATTTGTGGCCCCCGGGCGATAAGAAATGTCAAATTGATAGTTTCCCAAAACTTCAAACCACCTGGCTAGCATGCCGGTGGGGTTCTTAAAATTCAATAGCCATTGCAGGCTACTGTGATCAGTACGTAGTTGAAATCTCGCTCCCTGAAGATAGTGGTTAAAATGCTGCACAAAATGAACACACGCTAATAGCTCACGCTTCGTGGTAGAGTAATTTCTCTGTGACTTTGACAGCGTCTGGCTGCCGTAAGCGACTGGACGCTCGACACCATTCTGCACCTGTAGCAAAACGGCTCCCATACACTCACCACTGGCGTCCGTCTCCAAAATGAATGGACCTGCCTCTGAATCAAAACGCGGAAACGCAAGCACTGGTGACTCGCATAAGGCCTTCTTCAATGAATCAAAAGCAATTTGAGCGCTGTCCGACCATTCAAACTTTTGATCCTTAATCGTGAGGCGGAACAGCGGCGCTGCAATATCCGCAAAGTTCTTAATGTACCTTCTAAAGTACGAAGCTAGCCCAAGAAAACTGGACATCTCCTTGGCTGATCTGGGCACAGGCCAGTCACGCACCTTCTCTACCTTGACAGGATCGGCCTTGATACCCTCCCCTGACACTTCATGTCCCAGATAGGTGACCTTTTTCGGAAAAACTGACACTTTTTCAAGTTCAAAGTCAACCCTGCATCCATGAGACGACTCAAAACACAATCCAGTGACTCCAGAACACTCTGAAAGGTTGACCCGTGCACAATGATGTCGTCAAAGTAACTCACACATTTTTCCGGTGCAATATCCCCTAACACTATGTTCAGCAGACGAGCACAGCTCGCTGGCGCTCCTGCGAGACCAAAACAAACCCGTGTGTACTGCAGACACGAGAAAGGTGTCACGATCGTTGCCTTTTCTCTATCCTCCGGTGCAATTGACATCTGATGGTAAGCCGAGTTCATATCAAGGGTACAAAATAGCGACGATCCCGACAGCGCGTCTAGCGTATCATCTATTCTGGCTATCGGATAGGCGGGGACTCGAGACACTGAGTTCAATCGGCGTAAGTCGGCTACTATCCTCGCCGACCCGTCCTTCTTGCGAACTACGCATATGGGCGACGCCCACGTGCCCTCTGACTCCTCTAGGATCCCCTGTCTGACTAACTCGTCTAACTGAGCCTTCACCTCCTCTTTGAGGTGCGGCGGAATTCTACGTGGGGCCTGTCTGATCGGAGGGCTGTCACCCGTATCGATACGGTGCTCCACCAGAGTGGTGTGGCCCACGTGACCATCGAACATTGACTCGTACTTTTTAAGGACGCGAAAAAGGGCAGCTCTCTGTGATGACGTTATATCTACTCCCTCTAAGTTCACTAATTCTTCCAAGTTCACAGACTCTTTAAGCTCAGACTCTTTTACTTTAGGCTCCTCTGAAAATCCTACCTCTAACTGAGCCAGCTCAGCGTGCTTGGGTACAGTCACAAAACGATCAGAGTTGTTTCGCAATACTAATGGAACGCTCGTGCCAGACACTTCCACTATGCTCCTCACAACCTCTAATCCCGGTTTATCCCAAGAAGGTTCAATCAGAGCAGAGCCCCTGTAGTCGCAATTATGAGAAAACCCACGAACCACCGTCTCACTACCGGGTGGTACAGTAATATCCTTGCCCAGAACTACGGTTCCTACAGTCACTGCCTCCGCTGAAACAGATCGAACTGCCTCCGACGGCACAAAGCTCAGGCATTTCCGCTGCAGATCTATTACACAGGGTTGCACGTGCTGAAGGAAATCAATGCCAAACAGGCAGGGCACATCAATCACATCTGACACATAAAAGGGAACAGTCTTTTGTACGCGACCAATCTGAACGGAAAGGACAGTTCTCCCTAGGAGAGGCAACTGTTCCTGCGCGGCCGTCCGCGCCCGTGTCGCTGTCATGCTCAAAGTGGCGTTCGGTAAAGCATCAAACACTGCCTTATTAATGATACTTATCGTCGAGCCCGTATCCAACAAACAGTTACACTCAACCCCACAGATCCTAGCTGGGAAAGTCATATCTGGGTTGAGCTGTACGCTGTCACCAGCATCATTTACTGTTCGGGAGGTGCCGCGGGACCCGGCCTCGGGCTTTGACCTGGGCCCCGGTCGGCGTTTCCCGACGGAGCTTGGCACACGGCTGCCAGGTGTCCCTTCTTACCACACGAGTGGCAGGTGCTATCACGAAAACGGCATCGGGACCGCACGTGATCAGCACCACCACAGGCCCAGCAGGCGCGCGCCGGCGCCTCGTTTGACCGGGACGGCTGCGACCCGCGGCGCCGTCCGGTCCGCTCGGGACGTCCGGGGCCGTCCAGACGCCGCTCGAGCTGCTCGATGCGATCGAGTATCAGGCGCAACATCGGCGCCTGCACCTCTACCTGACGCACTGACGCGCTTCGCAGCACCTCAGCGCTGCGGATATTGCTCACCTTTTGCACGGCGGCCGGGAAATCAGTAATTCCCGCCATCACAATCTCTGATCGATATTTCTCGGGGACGGCTGACAGAAAGTAGTTGAAAAGCAAACCATCAGTCGGCTGGTCTGGGAAGGAGCGCCTTACAAGAGACTTAAACCGCACAAGGAACTCGTCCAGAGACTCGGCGGGGTCATACTTTAACTCGGTCAGACGAATGTGCGCGTCGATTGTGGTCCCCACTGTGAACGTTTCCCGCAAACCATTGAAAACGCTGTCCAGGGATCCCTTCTGACTCGAGCTCAGAGCATCATAAGCATCCCGTGCAATGCCTTCTAGGGTCAGTGGCAGAAAAGAAAGCTGCTGTCCCTCATCCCAGCCCTGAAGCCGACCAAACGTTTGAAAGTCCTCACGGAAACGGGACAATGAGCCCTTCCCACCGAAACGGGGTGCCGGTACAATAAAAGAACTCATTTTAAATTCCTGCTAGGTACCACATTAACTGGTTAGCCAAACCTGACCTAGCTTTACAAGTGATCTCTAACATCATTTCCATTGCGTATTCACTTTGATTTTTCGCACGTTGCTCTGACACCACTACTGAATTGTTCATTGTCAAACACTCAAATCACAGTTCACCGACCCCGAAATCCCAGTTCCCCAGGCACAGTACCGTGAGTGCAGTGAAGGCCAGTCCTCTCCATCCGGCGCCTTGCCTGCTGCTCTTCGCATCAGCTGACGCGGTCCAGTGCAGCGCTGACGGCCGCAGAGCTAGGCAGAGCTCCGAGCCGAATTGCGGTGGGCGATACGGCCGGCTGGTGCCGATCACCAGCAGCGAGGAGGTCGGACGCCAATCGCTATGGCGGTGCCGACTCGTCACTCGCTCACCACTCGCGCACCAAATCACTGAACACTGCACACTGAGCTCGCAGGCCGCAGCAGCGCGACGGCTGAGCCGAGATCACCGCAGGCCACTGCGCACTGATCGCTGTCTCTCAGCCTCCTCACGGGCGTCACCTCCATCACAGCTGAGACTGCAGGTTGCCGGTACCCGAAGATTGTAGAAGCAGGGAAACAGCGCGATCCAGGGCTAGGCTCCTCTTGCTTCGATAGCCCTGGGCTGGTCGATCTCCATGACGGCTCGTAACTGGTCCATCTTGCGATCAACTTGCTGAATAAACGTGTTGCAGCAACGGCGCTTAGTCGACACTTCCAAAGCCAAGTGGACCGAGGGTCGACCGTAGCACAGCTCAAGAAGCGGAGCTCAGTGCTAGCGGGAACAGACGACACTGCTGGACAGTCGCCGTGCAGCGGCCAACATGTCGCAGTCTTCAGTCGGGACAAAAGGCGAAGTCGACCGACCTTACCGGCTAACTGACAACTCGTCAGAGTGTTGCAGAGCCGGAAAACCAACAGCAGACATCTTGCACTGGCGATAACTTCTCCGAAGATTTCAAACAGTCAGTTGAAATCTTGAATTCTTCATCTTGAGGCCGCGAAAACCGAGGACGTCGGTTCGGGCTCCAAACTTCATTTCGACTAAGTCGATCCCACCGCTGCCACCAAATGTAAACCCGTGTTTACTGAAGGTGAATCGACATAATCAAAAGTGAAGAACATTACATTGTATTTAGCTTTAGGTTACATTTTAACAGAGCCAGGAGCGCAACCTCACTCCTTGAGCTCTCGATCCAGACCCCCCGCCCACAGTCAGCCGAACACCTCCGTGATCAGCTGAATGGGCGAAAACATAGTGCACATGAGATGCTCCGATCGCGGCATCCGCTATATAAAACATTATACTAATTGGTCAGTAAAGCCGCTGAGCATGAACAAGAGTATTTACCATTCTAATAACATGTCGTACATAATAAAAACATTTAATTACAATATCTAGGACAGCTTCGAGTTCATACCTGAAGCAACAATTGAATAGCAGACGATCACGCGCAAAACCGTTGAATTAAATTCCTGCCCAGACATCATATGGTCACCGGGCTCCTCTCGGCGGTGAAACAGTTAAACTTTAATCGGCGCAAAGCTTGCCGATTACATATATACTGTAAAACATATTTGCACGTTTCGAGTCATCCTGGCAAATCTCACTAACCAAATGCGTGTGACCATTTCGTGAAGCCCTCATTCCATCATGAAAACGCGGAACCTCGCTAATGACATTTGCCTGGATAACATGTGCACATGTGCAAATCTCGGCAGAAGAGAGAGAGAGAGAGAGAGAGAGACGGTATATTTTCAGTACATGGCTTTGAGAATTCTCTCATACAGCACATGTTCCATGCAGTACAAAACGCGCACACACCAAACACGTTCTACAGTTCCATACACATGTCTTCATTGAGGAGTGAGGTCATGTACGGGATTGCTGATTTTCTTAAGCGAGCACTGCAGCAGAAGGGCTGCAGCATATCCATGTTGCGAGTGTTCCGTCCGCTTACATCTGCTCTCGTAGATGGCAGCATTTCTCGGTGAGCCGCATTTTTTAGCAATTGCCTCGCCTGTCGGAGGGACATATTCTGTCTCCTGTCTGCAAGACTATCCATTTCAAACCTCTGTAGTAGATCCTGGTAACTATGTTGAAAACCTGCAATAATTTTTAGGGCCCGTTTTTGCACGCTCTCGATTTGTTTAGCTTGAGAAGCAGTAATACCCGCATGGAAGACTGGTGTACAATACTCTAAGAGCGGTCTAATATAGGTCGTGTAGACTTTAACCAATTGGTCTTCAGGTGGTTTGTATCGTCTCAAGATGTAGAGCATATATAAAGCCTTAGATGCGCGCGCCACAACATTTTTGACGTGTTCTTCCCACGTCAAATTATTTGATATATTTACACCTAAAAGTTTGGCTGTACTGCAGATTGGTATGCTGTCACCATTTATCGTGATGTCCGGTAAGATCATGGGTTTCTTTGCTGTGCAGAAGTGCATCACATGACACTTATCGGTGTTGATAACCATCTTGTTTTTGTTTGCCCATTGGTGTATGTCGTTTGTCACAAGTTGTAAGGTGCTCGTTTCATCTATACTGTCGATTGAGCACGACTGAAAGATGGTCAAATCATCAACGTACTTCAATCTCTTTTGCGTGTTTCTTGCAGCATCATTAATCATGGCTAAAAATGCGATAGGCCCGAGCAATGTTCCTTGGGGCGTACCACATGTTATTTTCTTCCACCCACTCAAGGAACCATCCGGCATCTTTACGCGCTGTTGCCGGTCTGATAGAAAGGAGGAGACCCACTTGGTGTATTCAGCCCTGAGTCCCATCGAAATCAGTTTCTGCATCAGTATAGTGTGGTCGACAAGGTCAAAGCCCTTCTTGAAATCAAACATAACCATGGAAAACAGCGTACCTTGTTTTTCCAGTTCAGTGAGTAGGTTATGAAGCAAACGAATGAGATAATGAGAGGTTGAGGCTCCTTTGATGTTACCATACTGATACTGATCTATCGCAGGTCTAATGTCCGCCGCAATTAACGGTACAACTATTTTTTCCAGCACTTTGCTAAATGTGGGTGTTAGACTAATGGGTCTAAGTTCACCAGGTGCCACGGGACAGGGCTTCTTGGGCACAGGGGTAACAGTTGCTTTTCTCCATATCAGTGGAACGTGACCCTCTCGTATCGACCAGTTGTAAATGTGAGTGAGTGGGACGGCTAGTTCAACAGAGAACTCCTTGAGAAGTCGTACTGGTAGTTGACATGGTGAGACCGACATATTAACCCGGAGATGGGCCAAATGATAGGCCACTTGCCATGGCTGCAGGTCCACTGCACTTCGGTTCGCCGGTAAGTATGACGGTAGTTGTGAAGTATCCAGCGGTCCATAGGTTGTGCAAATATTTGCGAAGAAGTCATTGATTTGGTCCGCTGTTGGAGCATCCGACGTTTCCGCTCCAAGGCGCCATGGCTTTGGCTGACGATTTGTTAGGATCGTAACCTGTTGGTACCAAGAACCTTGTCCATTTTCTAGAATTCTTCTCATATGTCTTTGGTACCATTTAGTTTTGGCATTTTCAATTTCTTTGCGCACCTTTCCCCTCAGAGCGTGAAGTCTTTCAAGTTGACAGCGACTCTGGCAACGATCCCTTTCTCTGATCAGCGTTTTTAACCGTTTGGTCATCCAAGGGGGTTCATTTTTCCTGCATGTATATGATACCTCTGGAAAGAATTTCTGGTACGCTCGCCACAAATTGTTTTCTAATGCTTCTGTGGCAGTATCAATATTGTTTGAAGCTATAACTTCCTCCCAATTCTGAGCCCAAATCCAGTTACCAAATTGTCTAATGTTTGAGTCACGAAGTGGTCTGACCGTTCGGATATTTCGAACAGACTGATGTTTCATTAACATTGTCCACAAAACAGTTTTATGGTCCTGCGGTTCCTAGTTCAGAAGATATGCGCGGGGGAATATGCGCTTGAATATCAGTCATGATTTTATCAAGAATCGCGTTGCCTCTTGTTGGCTCATGAACGATATTCCGTATACCCAGCAGTCTTTCAAGTTCATCAGTCTTCAATGCACTGTTGAAGTCGCCCAGTATCACGGTTTTGGATTTGGGTCTTGATGCTCGAAGATAGTCTATGGTTTCAACGATGTGCTTAATAAACAGGTGACGTGCTGGCGCCGACGAGTCTGGTGGTAAGTAGATCCCAGCCACAATGATGCTGTCTGGAGAGGATGGCCTCAATATGACCCACAGTATTTCCAGCTCTTCCGGAACATTGATTTGGGGGTATAAAACGGAATTGTCTCATCTATGTATATGACGATTCCTCCGCCTTTACTCTTACGTGTGGCCGAGAAATTTCTATCTCTGCGTAAAGTATGATAATCATTCACCGCAATACGATTATCAGACACTGTTGGGTTAAGATGTGTCTCACAGATTACTGCTACATGCACTTTGTGAGTGTGCAACGAAGCTTGCAGTTCTTCCAATTTTGAGTTGGAACATACGCCATTTATGTTCGTGGTTAGAAAAACGAGTTCATTCTCAATCAGATTCGTGGAAGATGGGGCCTTGCCACTCGATTCGCCTCCATTATCGCTCAGTCTAAAAAACCTGGCACTTCACTAAGTATCTCCTGAGACACATTTCTAGCTGCTTCAAATGTCAACAGCCGCCCTGTTCTGTTGATACCAGAAAACTGGCACTGAGTCAATCTTGGGCGAAGATCTAGAAACTTAGCTCTGTATTCAGCGCACAGGTTTCTTAGCTCCTGGTTCACAGTTTTGGCTGTTTCGGCTGCCATTACCCCAAGATCTTGTCTCTCTTCAACCGAGCAGACGAATACTTGGTTAGTCTTCCGCTTTTTCTTGGCGAAGGATATTTGACAAGCTATGCTTTCTAATATTGAGTCTGCCGAATTACTCATCAACTGGTCAGCTCCCGTGTTCAAAACAATATCAATTTTCTGCGCCCTCGATTTCACCATTGTGTCTGAGAGACTCCGCATGACGTTGCTGCTTTTAGCTGCGACAAAGGATACATTGGAGTCAAGCACAAACTCATCCATGGCTGCCGCTCGGATTCTGTGCACATTTTCCGATCCGATCAGAATTGCCCCGTTTTTTCTTGTCACGGCTCTCCGGCCGCCTCTTTTAGAAGGTGAAACATCATTATCCTGCGCTTCTTCAGGATGCAGCGTATGTGTCTGCTTGATGCTCTGGTGCTGGTGGTCAATGCCATTTGGTGGAATCTGTCTAGGTATTTGTTCATGTCGATTTGTCTGCTGATCGGCAGTCAGCTCATTCATTTGGCATTTGAGTTCACGCATCTGCAGGGACAGTTGATCCAGTTGCGCATGTATGACACGGATCGCCTGCATGAGGTCCATCATCGTTGCATCCGCGAAAGAAGGGCCTGGCTTGTCATATTCTTCCACTGTAGATGGGCCCGGATTCAATTCTAGCCCTCCAATAACAAGCAAAGTGCAAATGAGTGCTATGCCCATTGCTTTGGCGTCGTGATCACATTCAACTTTGTAGCACGTTTGTTTTGACTTTACTCTAAAGTGGAACATTCCTATCGCAATACGATAGGCTTGAGCCTAGTGAGAAGCTTGTGAAGCTTACTCACATTTTGCGTGTAAGCGTGTTTTCTTCTGTGTGTGTTATGTAACACCGAAGTTAGTTATCCTGCAACTAGGCGATGCCTAGTTGTTTGATAACTAACTTCGGTGTTACATAACACGCAAAAAAGGAAACACGCTTACACGCAAAATGCTAGTAAGCTTCACACGCTTTTGCCTAGTGAGATTTGCCAGGATAACTAACTTTTTAGTTACTTTACACGCATAATATTAGTACATTGACAGGTAGATATTAGTTAAATAACACGGTCACACGCAAAAGGCGTGTAGGTCAACACCACGTCGAAAACTAATGTCTTAGTTTCATAACACGTTTTTCTTAAAAGCGTGTTATATAAAACACGTTTGGCCAGTAGATGCGTGTAAACTTTACACGCTTTAGGTTAGTGAGATTTGCCATGATAACACGGAAGTTAGTTAACATTTTTTACAGTGTAATCGGTAGGGTCACTAGGTGTAGTCTATTTAGATCAACGCGAGAAATCTTAAAAAAAACTTCCTTGGAGGTAACCCATCCATTTGAAATGTACGAACAGCTTGCAATTGATAAAAAATTCGCGCATTATCCCGATGCACTATTGAACGCTGTTCCACCCCATCACAGTATCAAACGATCATTTAATTAGCTGCGAACACGCCTCACAGCTGGGACGATTGACTGCGATTCCCGGAACACTGTATTGTTCTACATGGTTTTACGTTGTCAGCGTTAGTCGGTTCAGCGCCCCCAAACGAACAGATACATGTGTCCGACACACACATCTTAGGGGCGGAGGGTGTTTGATCTTGCCAAAGGGCTGAGGTCGTATCAAATCGCAAACTAGGCTGGTTGGACCGCTTTTTCTACGGCAATTCATGGGATTAAAATATCTTATTGTTATTGCTTTCAGTAATACATTTCTTTTCATATAAACATACTTTGGTCGTTAATGATGTCATGATAAACTGCCTGATTGTTTTGCACTCGCTTTTCACGTTGACTTATTTGATGAATTTTCTTCTGGATGATTGATGAGCCCCAAATTGGTAAGCATCTTCCTCCCACGACTTGTTAATTATTTTAGTCAAAATTACATTTGTGGTCGCTTCCTATAATATTCCCTGCACTATTCAAGTAACCCCATTCCTCCACGTTCACCCAGAGGTCACCGGTCCACGTCAAGTTCCGGTCCTACGCGAACCCCCGCGCGAGACGGACGCCGGAAACGCGATGTCGCGATTCGTCGCTCTTGGTCGCGATGTGGTCGTTCTTGTCGAGCAGCTCGCGAGAGGGTCAAGTGCGTGTTCGCTGGGGTTTGTCCGAAACTGGCTCCACCGGGCAGTGACGTTTTCAACACAGCCGGTGCAGCCTTCCGGTGCCGCGGCAAAATGGCGCAGTCTCTCAGCAGCGAGGCGAAAATGGCGCAGTCCGTGATGAAGTAATATCGAGCGCAAAAAGGACGGGAAAAGGTTATGTAAGAGTACCTACAGGATCGTAAGGGATGGAGGTAGTGGCGCGCTTTGAAACCTATACGTATGCTACAGCATTTTAAAGTCATCTGATAGATATGCACCTGATTAATGATAAGCATATTGACTGTAAACCAGTTTCTCACACCGAACTGACTAGTGACTACCTCATCCCTGTACCCAATTTCCGTACGATTGATGCCCACTCTGCTCCAAACTGTGTCGCCTCAGCAGAACAATGCCCACTGTCCGGTGCCTTCTCTCTCATGTTCATGTACCAATGAAGTCACGACTAATTTCGACAACTCAATGAAGTGACCATCGAACTTGAGCGTGTTGATGCTTTCATAGTTTTAGAAAAATGTTTCAGGGATGGCGCTTAGGTTAGGGATGTGAGTAGGAATATCCCTTAAAGAGTTCTAGCTTTTCGAAGCGAAAGAGGAAGGGGATGCGAGCTCATTTCAACTGTAACAAAATATCATTGAGCACCATCCTTTTGATGATCTCGACCAAAGATAGATGACCGCCACACTATACACCGGAACACTGTCGGGCCGTGTAGGGTACCGTGTAGTTACCGCTATAATTGACGCCCGTCGAGAGAGCCTGATCGATCGTTTGGGGACGGTTATTACACCCCGGTGTGGTCCCTGGTATAGTCGCTTCGGCCCCTGCCCTGACACCTGCATTTGTTCCTGCGAGATTGATGATGTGATGGCCATGGGGTCAACGGAAGCCGCTGTAAACGAGCAAACGAAGATCAGACTTCTTGTTTAGGGTGTGATGGAGCCTTGTTGGTAAAAGGCTTCGATTTTTATGTCAACAAAGAACGTTATTTTATAAAGCATCAATGTATTTAATTTTTCTAATTGTATGTAACTAAATAAATCGAAGTAGTTAAATATAGCGATTGTTTCCTCAGTGGGTGCCCTTAAATTATAAATTTCGTCTCTCTATACCGCATTTCTGCATCTCCTTGTTTTTGTGCGATTAAAACATAATTAACCCGTCATTAAAAATGATAAAGAGGGAATATCACAAGAACAGGGTGCACAATGAGCATTTATTTCTCTAAACACGCTTTTGAGCACCAAGCCTTCGCCTAAACCATGTCTGAGAAAATTCCTCCTCCGCGGTATGTGTGCGCCCTGTTGTTGTTTTGAAACTCGGAGGGACCCGGCGGGCTCCCGGGCGGCTTTACGGCCCTCTCACAAATCATCCCAGGACATGCACCCCGCGCTGCGCCACTTTTTGTCGCGCCGCCTCCGCAGGCGACGCTTGTGGCGCACGCAACTGTTCCTCATGCCACGAGAGCTTGGAACAAGTGGAGGGGCGCCAAAGGACTACCTTGGGGTATCCCAGATCGTTTGAGAATATGCACATTATGCAGGCGATAAGATCGCTGTAAGAATCCTTTCTTATTGATGGACAACTGCTTGATAGTTAAGCTAGATGCTATGATTAAGAAGATTTCCATCTTCGTACGAGCGAGCTTGTAGAGCACAAATGATGACAATGGTAAATTTGCATCATTAGCTGATACTTCTTTCGTCAGTCTTATTCTTAAAACATTTATCCAAGTTCCAACCCATTTACTAAGCACGGATGAAGGGCGCGCTAAGTATGTGAAATGATTATCAGGCGACCGCAAATAAACTCAAACCGAAGCCAAATATGATGAAGAGTTTCCGCCGCACAGTGCGTTACCATGGAAATCGAGCTTGCAAACATGGCGACCAGTGACATTACCATAGCAACGAAACCGTGCCGCAGCCATAACCAGAGCAGGCTACGACACCATTCTTAGCAACCGCACCGCGGTGCATTGATCCTATTTAGGACGAAATAAAATCATATCATGTATTGGATGCGGCGAAGGGTTGCTTTTGAGGAATGGTATGACTATGATAGGCATGGAACGAAACGTTGGGTGAGAGTGACCGTTGCCGAAAGATAGCTTATTGGTTTCCCCCTGGAAAGGGCGAGGGGTTGATCCAAAGCAACAAACTACAAGATAAGCGTAAGTTTGTTGCAGGATCAACTTAGCATAGGAACAAACTAGAAGGATCAGCGTACACCAAGTTCATTCAACGCAAACGCTGATGCTTCAAAGGAAATGTAGTCTCGCCAACTTTCGTAGCCATACATATGTAATCGTCAAACTGAAATAAACTTTCTCGTCTCAACCGAAACTGTTATCCCCTCGCATGGCTTATGGCGTAGATTGGCGACATTCCGTTCAGATTGTCTAAGCCCTTGGTAACGTCGAACAAGATGAACAGCTGCAAACCCAAGAGAAACTGAGCTCCCAACGACCTGAACAAGACAGTTGTTTCCTCTGCAGAGAAACTCGGGGAGAAAGCTCTGTCTTGTGAGGAGTCAGACAGTCTGAATACCCCTTACGAGTCCTCCTGTGGTTTCCTTGTTGATCAACACATCAAACCATGAACCGGTTGTGCCTGCCCTAAGAGGACCTCCCATTCTACGTAGCGCTGGACATTGATGCCTTTATTTGACCCGGCTCGTGCTAAAACGCGATACTATGTCCTGTGACGTCATTAACAGAGGTCACCAAGGAACCCCTATCGGCCCTGCCATATAAACCGGTCCTCCGACTACGAAGGTGACCTAGCGGTGGGCAGCCTGCATCGGAGGCGCTTCTGGCGCTCCTGCGGCGATCCTGGCGCCGTTTGCAGCCACGGTTCCGGTCAGGACAGAGCACGGAGGAGGCAGAGTAGACCGCCGCGAGCGCAGCTTCGCGGTCCTTGACCGTGACAATGGAGCCAGCCCATGAGCCCGCTCGACCAATCAAAGGCCGCGAGCCGGTGACGTCACGGCGCCGATGCCCGCCGCAAAATGCACCGCTATGCGGCCCGTCGGCGGCGGCCGCGCCGAATACGCCCCCGAGTTGTAGCGTGTCTGCTCGGCGACCAACAGAGCTGTGACGTGGCCATGTAATGTTTTTGTGCGATCGTAAAAGATACGATCGTCTTCACCTTCCTTTCGATCAGCAGTTTTTGTTGTAGGTCTAGTCATGATAGCCCAAACTATCTAATGATATGATATTGAAGTGCATGTAAGTAAACGTCTACCTGTCATGAAAAAATACGGCTACCTACAGCGTTTTAGAATGTTACAACTATGCTCGGATGGTAACACTATCAAACAAAGCAGCGCTTCATTTAACTCCCGATACATATAAGCAAGAAAAAATGTTCAACCTATAGCTAGAACAGCATTCAGACACACCCTAATCAAACACGCAAACCGAATCACACGAGAAATACAGCATTTACTATCATACCTTAACAGGTAAGGCATGAGTCTTACCTTGACGTTATTCGACGGTGCGTAGAAGATCAAACCATGGGACCAAACCGCTACACACAGAGTACAGATAATTGCATCCATCACGCAAAATAACGGTCCGGGAAGAGAGATTCATTCAGCAAGAGGCTGTTGTCTAGGGTCACGGGGTTTACAAACATGGACTAGAATGTACGGTACCTATTTGTCGGGCTGGACTTGAGCTATATTCTTGGGGAACTGTGTATAACACAGCATAGGTGTTAACACGTCGTTTTCTTTTACCGAGCTACAACGTGGCGTTTAAATGCCAGAACAGCTATTTTGTTGTGTTTGCCACGCTTTAAAGGAAGGGTGCCACCTTCCGAAATTTTTGTTCTATGAATCTATTTTACTTATTTGAATTTTTAGACGTGGTTAGCGCGTCCACAATATACAAAAAACCGAAACATTGCATTTAATACATTGGCCAAAAAAAAAAAGATCGTTGTTTATATCACCACTACAACTCAAGGTCGTTTGATGTGGCAGCTAGGACGGCTGGCATATCCTGTTGTCATGGCAACATATCATTCTGCCATTTGCATTGATGGCGCAACTGAGACAAAAATCAAATCAAATAAATACATCAATAAAATACATCAAATAAACAGTGGCGGTTCTTCCATTGAGGCACTTGAGGCAGTGCCTCACCAGCTTTTGGGTAAAAAAGCTTTTATTGGATTGTTTCCTTTATTTCAGTCATGGCCACTGGCCAGGCTTAGGCCATATAGCTTCCATGCCTCGGCATAGCAATGCTGCCACGCCAGCGCCACCTTGGGTGCATAGTTGCCAATTTGGTGGTCTAATGCTTTTGTATGGGAGAATCAAGTGAGGCACAGCCTTGCCGAAAATAGCCAAGATCGATTTATTGTGATTTCATATATTTAACTGTAGATATATAGTTAGCATTTTTGGAAAAATCTTACGGTGCTAGAAATGAAAATTAATTTTATATTCAAAAAGTTCAGGAAATTGTCTTATTATGCTTTATCTTTTTATAGAAAAAATGTTGAAACTGCCAAAGGGAGCAGCGGCCTCCGTTGGAAAAAGCAGCTGCCGGACATTGGTCACGTGACCACATTTTCCGTGTGACCTTGAGTTGGCACCAGATGTTGTCGACAGACGTGGCGCAGCTTATTTTACTGCATTATTTTAGATACTAAATATTTAGGCGTGTGGTGGTAAATGATACCGTGCAAATAATATTGAATCATCGGTGACATAGTTCAACCATTGATACTTGAATAGCATCAATAAAATGCAATTAATCTATTATTACTCTTCCATTGATTTTATTGTGTTTGCACTTGCAGGCATAGGTAGAAACTGAAAAGCTGAGCCTGCAGCTTACAGTTGTTCTATACAGTAGCGGCGGAACACCTTCAATTAAAGGAAATAGTTCACTTTTAACATGGGGTTTTGAGCTGGAATAGCAGTTTCGTAGCTTGAGCTGAGACTAGCACAAATCAGGAGCTTTTACGGCTCAACGATCACCCTAGACGAAGATATTCCATTTCTCGTTCCGAAAAGAGTGCCTTGTAGAGGAATGCGTGCCTTGCACAGGAATGCAGCCACGTCATCGTCAGCCAATCAGCGTGCTGCTTACAGCCAATA
Organism: Amphibalanus amphitrite; assembly: GCF_019059575.1. NCBI lineage: Eukaryota > Metazoa > Arthropoda > Thecostraca > Balanomorpha > Balanidae > Amphibalanus > Amphibalanus amphitrite. The sequence goes on from NW_024881883.1 coordinate 447,354, forward strand.
CAGTATTCGTAGGTTTGAGCTACGCAATATGATTGGTCAATGCGTAATAAGCTTCCGCGTCAAACATTATTTTACATAGAATATAGTTCGTCCTATATTAAAATATAGAAAATAATTGTTTTTTACAAAAAGGCTTTATTTTATTTCATGATTATTTTGAGCATAAAAAATCATAAATCAATAGCAAAATACTGATTTCAGGAAAGTGGACTGTTTCCTTTAAGGGGGGGGGGGGGGGGGGGGCACTGCCGACTTTCGGTCCGATTCTTTCCATGCAACGCCCATAGGGCTAATGTTAAAATGCCAAAATTATAGGGGACACGGTGCCCCGGTGCCCTCCCCGTTCCGCCGCCTATGGTTCTATAACTCTTAATGCATAAATCAATGCTACTGAGGGCTGCAAATTTGTTTTTACCTATCTTTAATAACTGATGCCCTACCTTCATCTACCATTATCTGTAAGAATCTTGCATCAATCATCACCAGACTTCTTAGTTTTTTTTTTACATACCTACGCCCCAGCCGCGAGAGTGGGCGGGTACGACTCCCTCGCCTTATAATTGAGCTAGCCTCGCGGGAAAAAACGAGCATGTGTGCCGTTACGGGACCGGGGACGCAGCGATTGATGCACGGTTTAAAAGTCTCAGGTCAACTGATGCCCTCTGAGGGTCAGGTCAAGTGCCCCGAGGGCCAAAATACGATTTCGGGTTTTGAAAAATAACTTTGTCAAAAAAACGGCGCAGAGTCGCTATTTTAGTACCATCATGTTTGTCATGCTCCGGTGCGTCAAAATGGTACACTTTTGTTTGGGTGGGGTCAACATAAGGTGTTCACATCGGATCAAAGCCAGGTCAGAGGCACTCAGGTCACGAACTTGGTCGGAGGAGGTTATATCGCATATCATTCGATTCGGTAGGTCTTCCCGAGTCTATTGGCGACTTTTCCGACTTGCCAGCTCAATTTTATCAGGAGTTATTGACGAAAAAACTTGTGACATTTGTGACGTCATGAATGACGTCACGCGAGGTTAAAGATGCAAAAGTGAAGCATTGGACATTGCAAGAATTGCATGAAATTGCGATTCCATGTGCTTGAGCTAGGTTTAGATCATTCTCGGCGTCAAAATTGCAGTTTCCATATTTTCCCCATTGACTTGTAATGGTGACGTCGCGCGATCGGCCTGACCTCATGTGACCTCTAGGAGAAATCTGAGATATACAAGTTTTGAGACTCCTAGAGGATACTAGGTCCTGTAAGTATCATCTCCCCAGTAAACATGCCGACGTCGGCCCGACATCGGCCGACGTCGGGGTGACGTCGGCAACTCGGCATCGGCATGCCGACGTCGGCCCGACGTCGGTCCAACCTCGGCACGACGTCGGCTGGATGTCGGATATGCCCGCATGTTCCGACGTCCAGCCGAGGTCCAGCCGACGTCGGGCCGACGTCGGACCGAGATCAATTGCTGAGGTCTAGCCGACGTCGGGCCGACGTCGGGGCGACGTCGGTCCGACATCGGCCGCTGTTTTGACCGTTAAAATAATATAAAATATATGTTTCATGTTTCATAAAGAGCTTCTGTACTCAAAATATCCTCAGGAAACTCAAATCTTCCTCCACGCCGCAACCCCCTGATCTGGACTGGACGGGAAACTTTATCCCATTTGGGATTACCCGTAAGCCGAGCTCGCCCGTAGCCGGGTGCAGTGAGTGCTTGGGGGCTGCTCGGCCTATCCTTTGGTCAGGCTCAGCCCCGGCAACTCACCAGGGCCGGGCCCAGTTCATATAGAAAGGCCAGTCGGCAAGTGTCACTTTGCCAAAGTGCCACTTATCAAAGGGACACTTTGGGCAACGTTGGTGCAGGTGTGTAAGAGTGGCTATATGAATCCATTGTGGGGTCGCCCTTTCCAATAAGTGTCACGTAACAGCAATGGGACCAGGGACTCTATATGAACTGGACCCAGGGTGCTCACTGCTCGCCAAGAAGACCAATGTCTCCATCCTATGACCCTTCCGGCTCTGAAATGGTCTTGTCAGACCGAAAGGGCATAACCCAACAAAACAAACCTAATGCGATAGCTGGCTGCGTGGTGTAGTGGTTAGCGCACTAACCTTGAGTTCGAATGACACGGGGTTCGAGTCCCATCGCCGGCTGACGCTTTTGGCGTGTTGTCCCAGTAAACATGCCGACGTCGGCGACTGGGGGGCTCGAATCCCGCCGCCGGTTGATATTTTTGGCGCGTTGTCCCAATAAACATGCCGACGTCGGCCCCGTCGGTCCAACGACAAACGATCTCGTCAACCTCGGCAAACGATCTCGGCCCGACGTCGGCTCGACGTCGGCTGGACTTCGGGTGGACGTCGGAACATGCGGGCATATCCGACGTCCAGCCGATGTCGGGCCGAGGTTGAACCGACGTTGGGCCGACGTCGGGCCGAGCCTCGGCCCGACGTCGGGCCGACGTCGTCATGTTTACTGGGTCGCTGTGACAGCTCCTCTGGCACCGAGGGCATTGCGAAGTTTCGGTATTTTGGGACTATTGCAGAGGTTCGCGTGTGACGTCATAAGTCAGTGACCTGACCTGAGACGGAAATGCAATTGGTTTCCAAAGATGCGTATGGAAGCAAAGATAAGGTGTGCCAAATAGCAGCCCTCTAGCTGTAAGGTGTTTTGAGCTATCGCCAAAAGTCGTGAGTGGAGCGCTACTGACTCCTCCGGTCGGCCGCCGGGGGTAAGGAGGCGTGCAGGGTATCGGAAAACCACCTGGTACTTCGCGAATTTTGCCGATAAAATACGTTTCTTATGCCAACTTGTAGCCAAAAGACTACTGAATCTCAAACCAGTCGTATCCTTGCACTAAATGGCTTGGTTTAGACACGATAGGTCTGAAAAGAAAAGGTCCCATGTATTCTCTATGGGCCGCCGCGAGGCCGTTGGCACCAGAGTTTCGGGAAGTGCCCTCGCCACAACCGCACGTGCAAATTTGGTCACGTGACCAAGCGCATTTGCCGCCACTGTATTTATATACACTGTGGGAAAAAGGAAAAAACTTGGGCTGTGAAACAGTGCCTCACAGCCTAAAGACTAAAAACTTAGGCGTTTTTGATATGGCACATCGGTAGCTCAATTAGATCGAGTACGTTTCTCGCGCAGTTGCGACAATCGGTGATTCCATCGGTAAAAGCTTGGGTAAAAGCCTGAAGATTTGATTTAGAAGCGTAGACCGATACATATTGATCCCAGATTGATCCAAGGTTGTTTCCTTCAGTAATCCCAGAGATATTTGATATTGAAATTCGTTAGATTTGGTCAGTGATCGAATAAGGTTTGGCGTCTGGCTACTAGTGGAAAAGGTGGGCTTGCATGTAGGCCAATCTATCTAAAAACGTGGGGCCAAAACGGGCCTTCAAAAGGGTTAGAGCCTAGAGGGGAAGACTTCTCAAGCAAGCAAGCAAGCTTCTGTCAGTATTCAAGTATCGTGCTATTGTGGTCTTACTGCGCAAATGTTTTATTGTCCTATAGATGTTCTTTCCAGCATGCATTCCTTCTAGCACAAGCAAGCATGCCTGAAACTTCTCACTTCACTATCTTAGTTCTCACATGTCTTTTTCACCTCACGTAATTTTCTGAGATGTTCCTTGTCACTACCTTTTGTGGTGAAGGCAAATGCATAGCTAATTAGTTTTACTCAACTGACCAAAGTAAAAAGGGAGTCATTCATAGTTGATTTAAGTTTGATACTAAATGTGATTTTTCACTAAAAATAGCTGATTCATCATATAGCAACTTCTTACTGGTCAGAGGAATTACCTGAGGGCTGAGAGAAGATCAATATGCTTATGTACCTACATGCATTCCTATCTCCTGTAAATGAGTTTTGCTTTGAAACTGTGTTTTCTGCACAATGCACATTAACCAAAGCTCAACTAGGATGCGTCTTTTGTGCAGTTTGTGACCTGTTGTATCATCTGTTCCTTTAGATGGCTAACAACCTGGTAGATCACATCCTAAAGAATCCTTTTGGTTCCATGAAATATGAAGAGAAGAAAATGTTATTGAACAGGGACCACCACAGCCCAATTTGAAATGGGGAGTCAAGGTAAGTCTGAAACAAGACATGCTCTGCTAGTTCTATTCGGGGCATTTCATTTTCTAGAAATGATACCTATGGCCATGTTCCTGGACATGGTAATGGGTTAGGTACTAGTGAGGAAACTGATAATTTTACTAAGCAAGATTACTACAGATGGTTCATTTTCACCTGCCACCTGTAATTTTATAACTGATACATTTGCATTTGCTCCTATTTCTGATTATAATCTTATAACTGATACAACTGATCTGATACATTTGCAAGAAACTGCATTGTGCACTTTACATTTCTAAGTGCACAAACAAATTATAATAAAGCTAGGGGTCATACACTTCTACCTGGCAATTCTGCTGCTGCTATGTTCTGATTTCTTACATTGGAACATATCATGCAATGCTGTTTTACTTGCCATGTTTGTAAAGAACCATCATCTGTTCTTACTTTCTCCAAGTGAGTCATGAGTGTTAAGAGCTGTCTTTTAGTGCTGCTAGTGCTACCTAGCGGCTAATAATGCAAGCTTTAGTAATGTCTTGCTTCGGTAGGTTACAACGCTTAAATTAACCGCATTCGGCTTTAAGTGTCAAACCATTAGATTTTCGGAAATTATTCAAGCATTTCGCTTGATATCTACCTCCTTTTTTTATTTGCATTGCGTTTTCTTGGTCGTATTTCTTTTTCATTTAATATTTATGTTGATACAGCTCAAAAATGCGTGGCGAAATGTTATAAGCTAAGCGGGTAGAGGTATCCATCCGTTCAACTAAAACTTGGCGGCAATGTTTTGCAATGAAGCGGTACCGTTCTCTAGTTATTACTAATGAATGATGCGACATCACCTGGAGAACATTGTCCAAAATAAACAATGACAATCCCTTTGTTTGTTTTGTTCCCTTCCGTTCCGAAAAAAAAATATCCGACCTGCTTTCTTTCGTTCCTGAACTTCGTTGCCAGTGTCCTATTCTATTCTATCCTATCCGACTACTCTTTACAGTGTGGAAAAGTCACCCGCCATTTCAACCCGGGATTCTACCAGAAGAGGGCGTGGCTGACCGCGCCGGCCGAGGGCGAACCGCGCCTCTTGTGCTGGCCGTGCCTGCTATTCCAGCCATCTGGCACAGCCGACAGGTGGAAAAAAACCGGCTACACCGACCTGAAGAACTATGCGAGCCGTATGTGCGCGCACGAGACCAGCGGCAGCCACCTGGAAGCAGTTCTTAAACTTTATCATTTTGGAAAGATCAACCAGTCCGCTGACGAAGCCACTTCCGCTAACAGGGTGGCTCATAATGAGCGCGTAAAGGAAAACCGAGAGGTTATGAAACGGCTGGTCGATGTTGTTGTTCTTCTGGCGAAACAGGGCCTGTCCTTTCGTGGCCACGATGAGTCTCGTGGAAGTAGGAATCGCGGAAACTACATTGAGTTTCTGGAGGCTCTCCGCACTTACGACGCAACACTACAAACATCTAGAAAACGATAGAAGTCAGTTTAAGGGGCTCTCAAAAGACATTCAGAATGAGCTGATCGAGTGCGTCGATGCCGTTCTCGTTGATGCCATAGACGCGGAGCTGGATGCTGCATCGTTTTTCGCTGTAGGTGCCGATGAGACTACCGACATATCCACCGATCAGCAGCTGTCGATGACTGTAAGATATGTAGACAGTGAGGGCAACATACAGGAACGTTTCCAGGGCCTCTGCAAACTACCAGGGAAATGTGACTCGGAAACAGTTGCAGAACGTGTCAAAAATATGTGCAGAAAATATTCCGGCTCGAAGGACAAACTAGTCAGTCAGTCGTATGATGGTGCTAGCGTGATGAGTGGCTGCGAAAATGGTGTCAGGGCCAGGGTTCAGGGTGAGTTTAAGTACGCTGCTTTTCTGCACTGTTATGCCCATCAACTGAATCTCGTTCTAATGGACGGCGCCAATGTCCCTGAAGTCCGGAGATTTTTCTGTGGAGTGCGTGCGTTTCACACGTTCTTTCACAGGAGCCCCAAGCGTACCGCTCTGTTGCACTCGTGTAACAGTCATTCTCGCATGTGTGCCAGTTCAGAGACGAGGTGGCAGTATCGTGAACGGGCGGTCAACTCCATTTTGAAAAATCTCCAAGCAATCGTCAAATGCTTGACTGTCATTACGACCTCCGATGAGTGGACTCACGACGACGGCTCAGTGTCGGCAGCGCGAGGCCTCCTCGGGTATCTGAGGGATCCGAAGTTCCTTTTCCTACTGGAAGTATATGATGACGTGTTTTCTCGAACAGGCACTCTGTACCAAAAACTCCAAAGTAAAAAACTGGATGCTTGCACTGCAGTCACATCCGTGCAGGACGTCATCGGCCAGATCGCTGCAATGCGATGTGATGCCAGCTTCGCCGCGAAGCAGGAGCGAGCGCAGGAGTTAAGGGCGGTGGCGGGCGCATTGCCTGCCAGTCGGAGCTCCGGCCGGCAGTCGGTCAGGAAGGAGTTTCCTGACTCGGTCCTGACGGGGGGCGTCTCATACGAGGCTGACGCCAGTGGGGAGAATGAGCTCAGGCGTCTGTACTTTCAGGTAATTGACCAGGTGACTGTGTCTCTTACAGCACGGTTTCAGGACCACGGGGTGCTAGAGATATCGGCACTAGTAGATCCAGATCGCTTCGATCAGCTCCGAGCCGACGTGACTGTGAGCAAGCGTGTCCTGCAAACTATGCACGCGTATTATCCGGGCCTATTTGACGAGCGAGTGCTGCTGAACGAGCTGAGAGCTATTTGGGGATATCGGGACATGCGCCTGGAGCCCCAGGCCCTGCTGAAACACCTACTCACACAGGGTCTGGTGGAAGCGTTTCCTCAGGCCTGCCGCTTCCTCAAACTTGTTCTTACGATTAAACCTACAACTGTAGCCGAGGAGCGATCTTTTTCTACCCTGCGTAGAATAAAGTCGTACCTGCGCTCTACTATGAGCCAGGATCGCCTCAGCTCTCTGATGAGGATAAACATCGAAACAGACCTGGTCATGACGTTGTCTAGCTCAGGGCAGCTGACTGAACAAGTGATAGACAAATTTGGAAAGATGAAAGGTCGCAAAATCGACTTGCTTTACCGGTGAGCAAAAACAGCACCTCATGCTAGGTATAGGGTGTGTGCCTAGTCCAGGCTGTCCGAGTGATCCAGTGAATGCAAGGAATTATGAATATAATGCACCATGTGTAATAGAACGTTACCCATGGACTAAGTGTACCTGTGGTGTCCGATGAAATACATTTAAATATGTGTCTAACCTATCTATTTCATATTCCTCCGCCGCTAACCGTCTAACAAACGAAACTTTTTTTTAGCGGGTATCGATTTGAAGCCGATCACTAACTATAATAAAATCAATGAAAATATATAAATAGTGTACGCATCGCTCTGATGCCGCAAGCAGGTCATACTTTTTAAAGCCAGTACTGGCTGTTCTCAGCACGTCAAAAGACCTCCCTCCTCAGTCCTCGTGCCTGACTCCTAGTGCCTCACCTTGGTTTGAGGGCCAGCGCCGCCACTGCAAATAAATACATCAAATAATAATAATAATAATAAATAAATACATCAAATAAATACATCAAATAAGTCGAGTAAAGGTTTTTCCTTTACAATGTTTAAGAGATCTATGGAACCCTTCACCCTTCATGCAACTTACTAGAAAAACTTCCCAATTAAAATTTTAAAACTTAAGTGTATACCATAAAGAAAAAATATACCCTTTCAAAATGATAAAACATGCTTCAAAAGTATAACTTTTATACATACCTTTGCTGATTTCATGTTTTATAAAATACCCTTAACACGACGAGGAAATAGTGCTGAAGATTTTTGCCTGCCCGAATGCTGGCAGCAAAACTCGCAAATGATAACTTCACGTGCGGATTCAATGCTGACCGTCTCGAGCATAGGTAAGTGAAGCCGGTTTTTAGGTTCATGTGAGGCTAATCTTGTAAAAACTGCGTTGTGTCCAAAAGGTGGCACCCTTCCTTTAAATAATAACATTGTATTTCCGTTGTCTCCGAACAATTATCTCGACTTTACGCTCAACTGACTGTGTTTTTCCTTCTATTCCAGGTGGTATCGGTGCATCCAGCCGGCTGGAAGCACGCCAACCTGTACCCCACGGACGGGGGAGGCCCAGGTATGTGGCCGCACGCGACTTGGGTCGGGTCGCCGGCACGGGCGCACTCAGGGCAGCCAGCAAGGGAGGTTGGGTGGCGTTGGTCTTTTAAAACTGCTGGGGTTGATGTTGATGTTGGGAAGGACGATGGTGTGTTGAAAAGTTTCGTGTTTTAAAGGGACTATCCCACCTTTAACATGGGGTTTGAGTTGAGATAGCCAAGTTTGCGGCGAGGTTCAGAAACCACTATCTATCTAGGTTGCAACCCCCGCGGCCTCTTGGTGTTGAAGAAATTCGTTCCCTTCATTTGAAAATGGGCCTTGTACAAGGCCCTATCTTCAACATGGAGCGAACGTTAGTGTGACGTCACCTCGTTTAGTCATTCTGATTTAAATGGGTTTGTTCGTTGAAAAATCGCTTAAAACTTGGTCTGAACTTTGTTGTGGTGCCTACAGAGTAAAAAGAATCAGCTTTATGACAGTAATGTGGCCTGGGGAAGGAGGTAATTTTGGGCTGTGACGTCACATATTTGAAAGTTTGTGTTTGGAATATGGGAAGCCTAAGATGTTTAATGAAAAATAAATGCCAGAACCGTGTTCCTGGTCATCCAATCTATAAAGTCGGGCACAATTTAACTGGTTTTAACAACATTTTAGAAGGTGGGATAGTCCTGAATATGTTTCAACGCTAACTTGAGAGACATTGTAACAAATAGTAAGAAAATTAACCTCACTCTCATTCTATCTAAAAGTTCCGGATTCGAAATAAAATAAAAAGTTTGTTTTATTTTATTTCGAATCCGGAATTTACTTTTAGATAGAATGAGAGTGAGGTGGGATAGTCCCTTTAACTGCAGCGAATTTATTTCTAAATGCAGCCGCCACATTTTAACTGAAAACCCTAAATTGATGTAATCGTTTACTAATTCAGATGTCCGCCATGAAGTCCCACAGCTGACGCATGTGATACCCACCCGAGAGAACGGAACCGGGTTACGGGCTGATGGCATTAATCATGTTTCTAAATCAGGTCAAGGTCAAGGACAATGTATGGAGATGCTGAAACTGCTTTCGACTTTTCCTAACCTTGGTAGGGTTTCTCTGCAACAAGTGTTATTTTCATGGTAACTTTTCAACTTCCCATAAAGCGGCACAGGGGTCGCAACAACACTTCGAATTCATATCTGGCGAGAAAAGGCAAGCAGCCACTGAGTCCTTCATATTCGTACCATCTGGCAAGACAGTCGCTCACTTACCGAACTGAATTTTTCGGGAAAATAAGAACACCCCTCGCCTACCACCAGCTACAACTCATTCTATCAGGTCTGAATTTCAGCGAACCCCCACCAGCGCCTTACCCCGGCAGGTGGCCGTTTCATGTGACGTATCAGCTAGGTATAGACCTAGCTGGTCTATCAGTCTGATCTCCCGCTGCCTGCAGACGGAGGCCACGGTCCTGACGAGGGTGTGGTCCGCCCGAATTCCCCTCCCCCTCTCCTCTCCCTCCTCACGATCGCCCCCCCCCCCCCTCCCCTCCTGGTCTGGCTATCGCCAGAGGGTCTAGGTGTGGTCCTTGATGGAAGAGATCGCTGGCACAGCAGGATTCCTCGCTAGTCGTGATAAATGCAGGGACTATTACCCAGCCAATCTATGTTTACTAGATATATCCAATATGATGGAAAAGGGTGCAACATTTAATAAATTATCGTGCATTTTATTCCGCATTTGATGTATCGATTTCCTTGTTCTATCATCAGTCTCTGAATAACAGTGGTCACTCTATCTTGTAAAGCCTAGCCTGCTGAGGCCCCGTTTGTCGTTTAAACCATGGTGACCGCCAGTCAACATCTACACTTACAGAATGTTGACCTCTTCGTAACCCGTAACACCGGGGCCGGTTTCAGCCGGGTGATTTCACCACTGGTCCGGGTACTGTCTCTGAAAATTAGGCGGCATGTAGCGCCAACTTGGTCCAGTCATGGGATATTTTAACTCGAACAAGAGTGATAATGAGCGAGTGATTTCGCCCAGTTTCTTAATGAGATAGGAAGTTCGAAATTTCATTTGGTTGTTCAAATGTTTAAAGATAACGTACACGGCTAAAACGGTAACATACAACTGTGTTTTGTTCGGATTTCTCATAAAATGTCACAATGTGCCTCTCTGGTGGCACCAAGATGACTGAGATATCATTAGAACGAACTATTAGTTGGTAATTCGTAAGTTTAACCTCGCCGACCTTCTAATCCTACATCTAGTTAGGTACCCTGTGACCTATTGCTCCTGCATCCAGGCACTCTGCGCTCTAACCACCCATACGCCATACTCTCTGGCCTTCCGTCTTTTCCGCAATTCTCTGTTTTCCTCGAGTGTTTTTGCGATAGCCGCTAATTCCGACTCCAGCTGCGCCCGTTAGGCTGCAGAGCGGAGCATGTTGCCCGGGCGATATCCTTCCTGTAGTCGAATGTCGCCAGCGCTGCACAGCAGTGGAGTTAGCTGAGACGGTATCAAAGTGTCGTAACTACCTCCAACTTTACATCGTTACCGAAACTACATCGTAACATTACACTCTACATTATGCTTTACCTACCTAATACTTTATAGTCGTTTACGTTTACGTGCTTACGGGTGAGCTCTGAGCTGACATGACAAGCTTGCCAAAAGAGTCTTTGTTGTTCAGTCGAAACTATCACGGATATGATTTTCCCACTGCCTGGGCCCATGCAAGTTAGCTCGACCTCGATTATGCTCGTAAAACGTAGGAATGGGGCTAAAGCAATGACCAATGCCTAACTTTTGAATGTACTCCCTTTGCAAGGACACACAGAGAAGGTACAGGTTTTGACCTCTGTATGACCTATGTGACATTTGTTTCCCCAGGGCACAGCCGCTACCTCGACTATACGAGTGCAACCTCTGCGGAAAAACGTTCAACAACCGGCGACGGGACCGGTTCCTGGCACATCTGCGGCTGCACACAGGTGACACCTAGCGGAGGGTCCGGGAACTAAACCAGCGCCAAGTAGAGGGCTTTGGTTGAGGCAGGTCCGCCTAGGAATCGATAACCTGAGCGTATGTGGTGCAGACGCTGACTTTGATATGCTTAATGTCACCGATTGCATGCTTCTGCGATTATATCATATTGCGCTAACGTGATGCTTTCATGTGATAATCCATAGACTCCGCCTTTTCACCCCAAATAGATAAAATGCCTTCATTGACCCACACAGCTGGCGTCGAACACGCAACATTTGTGTCACTTGCTCACTTCAACTGGCCTTTTTCGTGACCCTCACAAGAACTGTTACCCTCCTGGAGTGTGCCCTTAGACCACCGGCGCGTTCGTACCAACCTGCCCTGATTCGTTCACATCTTCTTCGATCTTTTCTGACCTGACCTGATCTGACCCACAGGCGAGAGGCCCTTCAAATGTCTGATATGTGGCCGAGGCTTCAACAGACAGGACCATGTCACCGTACACATGCGACTTCATACGGGCGGAAAGCCGTTTCAGTGCATCGTCTGCAAGCACAGGTGAGATGACGCCATATTGCAATGACCTAACTACATCGATGACGGCCATATTGTGATGACCTACGACAATGTTGTGGGGATTAAGGTCGCTACCGGCTATGCTAGGTAAAACATGTCGTGAATGCTGTTTTGCTAGGCTAGGCCTTTCGGTCTGTTGAGCCCAAATAAGGATGCTCGATGCTGTGGTGTTAAGATGTAGGTAGGGAGACATAAGACATTGGCCTGAGTCGACCACCAACTGTCGCCCGTAGTGGCTGAGTCTGTCTTGTTGGGACGGGAGTGTCCCGGTGAGACTGGCTACGAAGCCGCTCAAAAGGTTATGTTCCTTTAGGAGCTGCCCTCCGTTGGGTAGGTTAGTGAAAACCGTAGGCTGACGAAAACGGGAAGTGTAAAAAATGAAGAGATAGATTATGAGGAAATAATGGGCATATTGCGTTTGGAAAACCATTAGCACGTTGCTGTTTTGTTTGTTTTGTTTTGTTGGGTTAGGCCCTTTCGGTCTGGCAAGACCATTGCAGAGCCGGAAGGATGATAGGAATTAGGGGGAGACATTGGTCTGGGCAGGCACCCTAGTGAGTCGCCGGGGCTGAGCCCGTCCAGAGGACAGGCCACCCAGCCCCAAGGCACTCACTGCAACCGGCTACGGGGTGCGCTCCCTCGGGAGCAGCGGTGCCGCTCCAAGGGAGCAGCCCGCATGAGTTAAAGTTGCCTGTCCATCCCGGAGGGGGGTTGCGGCGTGGAGGAGAAGGATTTCAGTATCCTGAGGATAGAAGCACGGAACGGTGCACGTTGCTGATCTGACCGCTGAATATGTTTATCTGACCTGCTGCTGCTCCCTTTCCGCCAGGTTTGCCAAGCAGCAGGAGCTCAAATCGCACGCCTGCGTAGGACCCATGATGCCCCCAGAGAACGGCATTACCATCACCCCCACGAGCGCTGTCGACTTCCGCACGTTCAGGGTCCGCAATCAGCTGAACGGGTCACCGTCTCGTGCCGAGAGTGGCGACTGATGGCGACGGTGACGCCGCGTCGCGGCCGCCCGGCGAAACTAAGCCGCGCGGGTCGACGCTAGGTGACGTTGGCAGCCGCGGTGCCGATAGCGCACGCGCAATGTGGCGAAGGAATAGCTTGGCACTACATGACCTGTCACGACGCTTGCTTTAGCGCAGCTTTAAACGCGCGGCGCTGAAGAAGGAATGACGCACGCGGTGTTTAGTGGTTCGTTCAACTCAACGTTTGGCACACGAAGCTCTCGCCATGGCTGGTTACGGCGTATGTGTGCACTCTGGACGCTGGCACTCGAAGAGGCCCTCTACCTCAATGTGTGCACTCGCACTCCTCTGTCCTCTTCGCTGGAAGCGCCTCGGGCATATACCGGGTCGCCGCTGCCTCTGCAGGCATTCAGTGCATACATAGCGCCACGCGGCGGGGACTCAGCGCAGAGCGGCCGCGTGATGGTGGCGGTTAAGATGGCGGCGATGTTTTCGCCTGTCTCCGATAGATGTCAGGCGCGGCGCGTGTTTGTGTGAGTGTTCCCGGCGGATATATATGACGTCATCTGTGTGTCCGCCGACAGTCCATGACCTCGTTTTGTTGTTACAGAGAAAGGTGCTCCATATAGACGTAAGTCTCACATTCTATGTGTGTTAACTGTGCGTGTGGGCGCCCTCACCGCAACGCCATCTAGGAGACATTTTAAACTAACGTCTACGCAGCAGCCAAAGACGTTGTCCATTACGGATGACCAGAAAGTCTGCTTCTTGAAGCTCCGTACTGATTCAGGGTACCACAAAGTTTTATTTCTGTGCACACGGTTGGTAGACTTTCGTTTAGCATTTGAACGCTGGGCATTTTCTTGTTGTGCGCGGTACCTAGCTAGATGTGACGCGCCAGCAGGTTGGCAATTCGCACTGTCTCCGCTAGGTGGCGTTATGGTCGTGTGGTATGTGTTGTTGTACCGTTTCCGGTAGGTTTTACTGACTGTTATTTGTTAGCTGTTGTGGTAGACGATGTGCTGTTCCATGTAGAAAGCGGGTCACCATTCGTCCCCAAGTACAATTGTCCTGTTGATTTGATTCAGCCAATAGCAATGCAGTGACGTCAAGAACGGGAGAGGTCAATTCCAGCTCAATGACTAAGCCCACTTGATCGACACCCCGAGCGTGATTTGCCCGACCTGTGTCCCTCCGTTCAGGAGAGTTTTGTTGGTCGCTCTACGGCTCTGTGACAATTCATGTTTAGATTACTTGCTCTCCAATTCAGGGCTCTCGCCCGGGCGCGCCCCGGCAGCCGGACCGTACCATCCGCTCCTTAGTTCGCAGCGAGTACCTCCAACTGAGGAGCTGCTCAATCAATTTTATACGGCTTTAACTACGGGCTCCCTGGCCAAGGGGCTAAACTGGCCGTCTGCATTAAGCCCTTGAACCTGTAGTTAACAAACTAGCCACCTGATGTCTCCATACATGTTTTGAGCTGTAAATACGTGTATATCAGTGTTAGGGGCCCGTGTGGTGTATGTTCGCCTCGCCCCAGATTTCTACGTTCTACGGGGATCTCTGCTTTAATTTGACGAGGTTTTTCGTGACGGGTTGCGGGATCTTGATAATGTGAACCTGAATTGTACCTTCCTATCGACAACGGTCGGTGTGCAGCGACTATGTTTTGGAATCCTGCTCGTCTTTGCGTATCTACCTCCTCCGTCCAGTTCTTGAGGCGTCGTGGGCTTCTGTGGCTGTATTTCCCTTTTCTGTGAGCTCCCAAGTCTGAGGTCGTGACAGTGGATGACGTCACTGGAACGCAAGAGCAGTCCGGGCCGGAAATGCAATTATTCATTGGTCGTCGCAGTTTTGTGACAGATGCTTGTTACCGTAGTAAATTTTCCTGGAGATGTCGCAAACAGGTTGTCAGATAATCCCATGATAGATTCGACTAGATACCATCTCTAATATTGCCACAGGATGAGATCAAAACCGCTGCAAAGTGAAAACCGTTAGGTACCAATAATTAGGTATATGAACGTGCAAATATTGTTGTCGTTTCATAAGCTATGATTACCACACTGTTACCATATATATCGCTTCGTTACCACTGATACCGCACCTGTTCAGGATTTCAAAACTGCCGTGCCCTCGGGCCAACATAGACTATACCCTGTTCTCTGTTGTGGAGAGACTACCGCCATGTTGAAAGATCTATTTCGCGATGCCGCCCCTGTCCGACGTTATGGTCGTTCCAGCTGAGAGCTCGCTCAATCACATAATATCCAACGGGCTGGTTGAAACAACGTGTTGTGGCATTTCGTGAACTGTTTGCCTAAGATTTCGTATTGTTTGACTGGGCGACTGCTGTGGCCATAGCCACAACTCGACATTTTTCACTGTTCCTTTGTCCGTACCTAAGATCGTACCTTCGGAGCGATTTGGTGGAAATAGCGGATAAACTTTGTCGACTGTGTTGCCAAGTTCTGGAATTCTGTATGCCACACGCTCTCGAGAAGAAAACGCCCCCTTTTCTACGTCATCGCCTCGCTTTGTTGATCTTGTACACATATGTCCGTGATTGGTCCTTCTCTCTCTGCGGGTGGGATTCCAGTTTTATATAATGTAATAAATAAATTATATCATGTTACTCAAACAATGTTTTCTTGGGAGCACCGACCTGCTGGATTGATCGATGAATGACGCGACAATGATTTCTACACCTCATTGAAACATTTTGCTCGTGCCTGGAGGATGCACCCCAGCACGCCTTCCCTGAGTACGCCTCTGCGTATGACCTGGCGGAGGTCACGGCGTGGCTGCAGTAGTGAACGGGACACGGTGGGAGGTGGGTGCGCGGTTGGAGCCACAAGACAAAGTGCCGAAGCTGAAAACATTCTAGGTAAGTCCGAGTGACAAAACTTTCATCTACGTAGTACATGACCTTGAACACTATGTACCCTGACTAGTTGTATCTGCTTGTGATGATAAATATGCTTTTTTGGCACTATTTGATTTCATTGTGCAAAGGCCCTGTGCAAATGCTGATTTGTCTGACCGAGATTACCATGTTCTCTCGGTAGACAACGACCCGTCTCATCAGGGGCGGATCCAGAAAATCTCCAAGGGAGGGGCCATTAGAAACCAGGAGGCCCCCCCCCATAATCCCACCTGTTGGAGGCCCCATCTTCCCACTTGGTGGGCCCCCCCCCCAAAAAAAACTGCGTCTATTGAGCTTATCTAGCTGTTCAGGTAACATCTCAACATCTGTGCAGGCTTGGAGGCCCTCTGTGCAGGTTAGGAGGCCCTGTAAAAGTGGTCATCTCTGTGAGTATAAGAGACCTCCAAGTTATGAAAAGCTTTACCAATCTTCTAACAAAGAAGTCTTCTCAGCTAGTCTTCTAAGAAATAACTAAGTGGGTAGGTTAAAAAAAAAACTCATCGGATTTCGGCCACTTTATTTTCAGGAGGCCCCCTTTTCAGCTTTTTAACTTTTTAGCTTTTTATTTTATTTTTGAAAAAAATCGGCCAAGGGGGGGGGCCATGGCCCCCATGGCCCCCCCCTTGTATCCGCGCCTGCGTCTCATACCATCAGATCTCGTTATTATCACATTTATTTCAGTCTCGCACGCACACATACACAGGCATCTACAAAACAAAGGCACTTTGCTACTGCGACCATACCGGCAACGTGAGCTCGCTACGTATGAAAATTTGAGATTTGAAAGGCGTCTATTTTAGCACGGTCTAACTTGCGCCGCTGTGCTTCAGTGACGCGACTGTGAAGCCATCTAGTAAGGTTGTATGAAAGTTCCTTCAAATAACCCATTTAGGAATATTAGTCCGTTTATCAAGTTATGGTTTTCTCTCCGAGGAAATAGTTCAGAAATCCTCTCAGCATATATCCTGGAAATTACCGAATGGCAGCCTTTTGAAAAGAAAATAATACGATACAATCTGTTACGTAAAAATTACAAAAATACTAGTAACCAATGCCCTCGAGCCAGCATGCGGCACAAATCGCTCAATTTTATAAATATGGCTTATGGTACCGCTCAAATCACAACTTCAATCATCGCACCGATTCACATTCATATCAAAGTACCGTTTACGAATGGATCGTTGAATCATCAGAAACTGGCTTGGCATACCTCCCCTTGCACTGGAAGAGACTTTAAGTCAATAGGGACGGAAGCATTGAGCTAGGTCTGCTGGTCTGAATGCAATGTTTGACAGCAGAACAGGCTCTTCATTTAACCACGATGTGGAAAGATCTGACCGCTCGACATCGAAAAAAAAAAACAACAGAAATTCGGCTTCCCTGTTCGAATACTGTGATGTCATTTGGATGTCAACACCAACATAAGTAGAAAAATATACATGGTAACAATAATGACTTTTGCAATGTACCAGGTTTACAATAATGTTGGATTACGTAGTTAGTTGGCCACTATGAACGTCTACCCTGTTACCGGCGTGCAGAAACCACGTAGCATATAAGTAGGAATATTGAACCCCTGCAGTACGAATGTCTTCATTCTGAACATGATGCCCCCCGGGCACGTCCAATCTCGGAGCTTCGGAGGGTCTTGCCGCAAATTTATATGTTTGCCTGTTCTCATGAACTAGGGGAAGCGGGGGTAACACCGCCCCCCTAAGCTTTTCGCCAAAATGAGAGAATATGTGTGAAGTCTCTTGGTAGTTATTGTTTTGGTTACAATATTTAAACATTTTCTCACGTGTTTTAGGTACTTATTTTGCATGCTCCTAAAAGGTTTTCATGTATCACGACTTTTAAAAATACCTTGCATATTTGCTGCCTACAAATTGTGTGGGTAACCCCGCCACCGGTGTTGATGTTAACCCAACCCATTCCTACGAAAGCTTTTAATTGTTCAGAGATCGTGTGCGATGAGTTTCCTGTCGGTAAGTGGTAATTTTCGCAAATAATCGGTAATGGACACCTAAATAGGTAGGTTCATCAGCTGTTTGCCAGTTTTATACAGCTGGCAAGTGCTTGGTCGGGATGCATGAAAAATATAAAGTAAAAAATCAAATAAGCTGCTTATTCCCGACTTAGGAACATCTACGAACATAAATAAAGCGTGTCTTTGGAGTTTCATCACTTATCACGCTACAAACAGGAAACACCGCAACCTCAATTGGGGTAACACCGCCATGGGGTGGCGGTGTTCCCCAATAAGTGATCACAAGCAAAAATCGCCAGCGGTAAGAATGTACTACACGGTTCAAGCAAACTTATCTTACTGGACAAAGCCGATCAGTTATTTTTCGATGTAATCAAGTAAATCAAAATGAGTCTCTACTTAAAGACATTCAAAAGTGCTCCCAACTCATCGAATTTTTATAAGAGAATGTGCATTTTTCTTTAAATGCCCACATTGAGCTTCGATTACACTGAAACACCGGAACACAAATCAGAAGACGCTTACCTTCGTGCGGTCAATAGGAAATAACGGATTTTTACACTTCACATTTCATACTTTCGCCGCCAGATGGGGTGGCGGTATTTCCCACAGTGGCGGTGTTACCCCCGCTTCCCCTAACTTGAAATGGTATACCCTCAAAGCCTTTATCTTTGGAAGCATGAGGCCAGACTCTAACCTCTCTTTTGATGTGTCAATGCAAGAACACAGAAGACATCCATAGCGAATCCAATCGCCTGATCTCTGAATTTAATCATTATGTCTGCAGTTCTCTAATACTGTTTAGCTCTACTGCAAGAATCCATTTAAAATCTATTGGCCAAAGTGGAAGAGCATCTGACTAGAGTAGGGTGTGTGAGCAACATCGACCCGAGAGGCTACAGACACGGCGCTACCAAGCCAGTCTAGTCGTCGTTTCTGGACACTACGTTTGACTGTGAGCTCCGGAGCCCCGGCACTGAACGAAACACAGGTGTGAGATCACTCAAATATCCTAACACACGACATATGACACTGAAAGATCGTTTACAAACTTATCGACAAAATTATCACATTCAAATGCAAGACACCTGATTGACTTGGAAAAATGAACCACAAGTAAATATGGCGTAGCAAAATATCACATGGTGAGATCGATAACAAAACAGCACATCCTAAACGAACATTGTGATCTTAGGAGCAGCATAGGAACAACATCTTACACAAACATAACCTACTGGCAGGGCTCCGAACTCCAGCTTATGGCGACGCTCAGTAGATGGCGCGCAGTGCGGCAGCCAGCACCACCACGGTGCCAGCGATTGTCATCGTAGTCGCTCCGTTGCATCCGTCTTTCTTGAAGCACTGGCAAGAGCGAACCACCACCTCCGCATTGCGGGAGCCCACGCAAGTCTCGCTGTGGTTGGCGTAGCCGCACGAGCGGATTATGCGCACGTTGCCCAGGACTGGAACGGAATGGGGTGACATGGTTATTGATGGGTGTGGCCAAAAGGTCATCAGGTGGACTAATGGTGTAAGGCTTCCAAGGTGTGGGGAGAAACACATCAGTAGGAACTGGCATTATGACAATTCAAAACTCCAGGAAAATCTCAGTTGTCAGCTGATGTCCTAGAACTGCTGAAGACAGTAAGTAGATGATAATTAAATCATTTTTGGTTTAGCATCACACTCTTAATCTCACAGATAACATGACAGCCACAAGCATTCCTCATTTCTATCCCAGATCATAGCACACTCTACAAACAGCACTGTGTTCAACTATCTAAGAGCCAATGTAGCCTCAATATCTTTGCTGGTGTGCCAACAACATGTGGCCATGTGCTCAGACAGACTGGAATCTCACCTGTCTGGTGTGTTTTCCGACAGAGCACCCGCTGCCCCTGCTTGGTGGGCTCATCACATAATGCGAGAAAGCCAGCTGCTTTGGCACGGTCCTTGTCAAATGGGTCCTCACAGGCAGTGTGGTCTGCAGAAGAGCACTCATGGCATCGCAGGCCTTCACCTGAGAAGGAAGAAAAAGCACACAGTATTATTGATAAATTCTAACCAGCCATGATAAGAGAAACCAATCAATCTTTACCTCCCTACATACCTACATAAAAAGGAGAATGCAAGTTTGCGAAGGTCTCCAGAAGGAAATGGGCATTGCATACAAAGCATACCAATACCACGTAAAGGAGAATGAACATTCATTTTAGATGTTAGGCGATTGCATTATTGTATTGCATGATTGTAGGTACTGTGTACCTGAAAAGTGAGATTATGTGATCAAGAAATAGCTGAGCAGCTGACAATCAATTGCACTTGCAACCTTGTACAGCGGTCAGTCCTGGCATCAGCATAGACCTATAGCAGGTATGTAGCTGAAGAACTGGTGGGCACTGGGCAGGTGTTACAAAGTGTTTTAACCCTATTAGTGGCAGGCTCCTGGCTACCCCTATTAGTGGCAGGGGGGGCTGTTTACGACCCCCCCTTGATATCTCGAGATCTAACGGGCCGATTTTCAAAATTCAAACGGCATTCGATTTCGCTCAACGTGATCTACATTTCTAAAAAAAAATGTCAATAGGGGGGTAGAGGGGGTTAAAAAAAGGTAAATTGCAGATACATTTTAGACTGTTTATCACGGCCAGGTTTCTGAACCAATCTTAACGCAACTTTTGCCGATCGATAGAGAATGAACCAGGAATTCACATGGATCCTAAAAATATGCCTTTTTAAAAAATCATAGGCGGATACAGATCATTGAGATTGGGGGTACACAAAAAGTATAGTAAATAAGGTATTTGTTGGTACTGTTTCTAAAAAGGGTGGTAATGGTCTTGTTATGTTACAATTTTCTTATGAGAGAACGACTACAATTGTATTGGTCATGCATAGGCGGTGTCAGGGCACCTATGTTGGGAGGTAAAACATAACCCCCCTTTTTGGACGCCTGGATCCGCCTATTATAGCAAAAACGTGTCAAAAGAGGATGCACAATAACTTTGTATATGTTATCACATGATACCTTTCATTCACTGTTCGTAAAACTGGTGCATACAGTTATAATACATCAGCATCGTGATCTTCGCCCAAATGACTCGCTTCACGAATAGGACCCCCCAATTCCCAGTGCTCTGGAGCCGCCCCTGGTAAAGTTATGAACTTGAAATTTTCAGGGAATGTGCCCAATTTAGTTTTAGGAAAAGTCAGAAAATTTCAGCATCGTAGCTTCAGCGGTTTCGGAGATATTCCCGAAAAACCTGAGGGGTGGATGAAAACAACCCCCCCTTGCCACTAATAGGGTTAAATCAGTTATATTCCATGATAACTAGACTGAAGCATGCAAGTATTCTTACACAAGTTTCATACTTACATCCAACAATATATGCAGAGAAAACCAGCAGCAAGGTCAGAAGCAGGGCAAAAATATTCATTCTTTGATAGGGTATGATCACAAAGGTCTCAAAAAGAGATAAAAGCGTAGGCAACAATTTGAGCAGGAGAGCAAGCAAGAGCGACCACCCAGCGAGCTAACAAGCAACAGAATTCGTTCACGAATCGCGGGAAAGAACGTTCAGGAACGTCGCAAAACCAACAAATCCGGATCGGTGTTCTATATACTCTGTCCGGATCGACCGGAAGCCCCGGGCGGTAACGATCAGTAACGATTTGCTCCAGCAGACGGATATCCGATGACCTTGAACTGGCGATGTCGTTACACTTATGAATCCCCGATAGAAATGACAAACACAGTTTACGAAGTCGGAACTCGCTAAAGTTCTGCACAAGCGGTCGAATCGAAAGCGGGTGTATTGTATTTGAACTAATCACATCATAGAAGGTGTACATTCCAAGTCAAAGTATCGAAACGACATTTTATCATGCGGATTCCTTTTAAACGTAATTTATGCCGCTGACGAAGTGACAAGAATACCTACCTAGATACAGTCACGAAACTGTCCGGAAAGCCGAGTACCTTAAACGTAATTCGTTAACTTAGTTACAAAGTTCACTTAGGCGTCAGCATAATTCTAATTGCCTTAATGGCTCCAGGTTCCAGCGAAGCGACCAGCCTACCTAGAGGGTACCTACCTAGTACCTACCTACCACGGATACACTGAATCGAATGCCCTCAGTTGTAAAACCGACTGCTGCCAGCTGACAAAACCGGGCCGAGTGCACCCCGCCTGCCTTATTCGAGCGGCGGACGAGGGTGAGGGGCGAAGGCATTCATTGCACCCAAGATACTGGTCAGTGGTCGTGCCTTAACTACCCTCGAAAGTCGAAACCAAAGGTGCCTACTAGCATATGTTTCTTGATGACAAGTGCATGCTTTCAGTTTCAATGTCACTCCAAGCTGTACCTATGCATAAAGCGCTGCAAGGACCTGGATTCGCAATACCTTTAAGCATGCCCAATCATTCAACACATCGACCAACCCTCCCCATCCGTGTCACTCGTAGCTTCATCTCTTCCACTATGACGCGAAGCCTTCCGAAGTCCCTCTGTCTCTTTAAACTCACCCAGACTGAATTCTGTTTGGCATTCAGCAACCACTAGCGCCCTCTTGGCTCGGACCACTGGTTTAATAGATTTCGAGCATGGACAGCGCAGTCTGTCAATCACGCCCTGGAGCGCATCAAAAGCCGAGAGCAGCGAGAAACCAAGCAGGAGGCCCAGGTACCCGCCAACATCGGCAAGAAGATCGCCCGGAGTGTAGGTGATGAACGTCTCCATCGTGTGGCGTACTTCTCCCAGACGAAGGTGGAGCACCAAGGTATTCTCATCACTCGGCTGCCACGGATTCGGGTGTTCGGTGTAGTCGAATCGGTCGCGAATGCAGGGCTCGGGACACGGACAGCTCGCCAAGCCTTCGGGATTGGTGAGGAAGCGTATGAAGGGTCGCTCGCCGAGGTAGTCAAAGTCAAGGGCGGCGCCACCGTGGGGGCAGTGGGGGCAGGCTGCCCCCACTGGCAGGAGGCCGTGGGGGCAAGACTATGTTTTGCCCCCACAAAATTTGGCTGATATTGACAAGGGAACAGAAGACAGGTGCAACATTCATGATAGGCGGTTATAATAGTACGCCTGTTCGGTCCCCGTATCAAGTGCATTAGCAGAACGTTCGTTCTCGGACCGTCTGTCGCATTTCTCCTACTCCCACTCATTCTCCTACTCATTTTCATTCACCAGAAGGCTGCACTCGCCCCTCGAGCTTGACCTCCAGGAGGTTGAGAGGCAGTTTGTCAAAAGTCGGCCAGAGAAGAGATCACCCTCTTTTGGGAACCCTTAGACTGACACTGAGACTGAGCTCAGGGAGGTATGACAAAATGTGATAGGTATGTATGTTCGGGTTATCTGGAAATGTATGTGGGTCGCCCTAATGGAGCTTATTCTGGTATAGGTATCAATCGTGTGTGAGAGAATCGCACATATACGTTCTACGGGAAAAAGAGAACTAGGTACATACCGACTATTGTTGTGAGGAATACACCATTTTATATCTCAACGAACAACATAACGTTTTCACAGGTTTGTGTCACGCAAGTCGCAATCTAGTTTTATAGTTTTATTTGTTCGCGACCCTAACCCGTCCGGGCCCGGGGGGTTAACCACCGCAGCCCGGGGTAGCCCCCCCCCCTCCCCACCTGTCTAACAACGTTAATAAGGCAGCTACGGAAACAAAAATGGTACCAAACGAAAGGTATCTACGAGAAGATTCTAAAGCACCTAAACTTTTTGACCTCAGGCCAATTTTCAAGGTCAGAAGTCAAGGTCAAAGGCAAAAACCGGCACTTTTGTAGTGGTCTCACTCAAAGTACGTGTTCCAGAGGACGGCATGGTGTATAAAACCGGCTAAAATGGATGGTAAACGAACGAAGAGAGTCTGGGGATTCGGATTCCGATGATGTGCATAACATTCAAATTCAAGGTCACGGTAATGCGCAAAACTGACCACAAACTTTGCATTTTTCTTATATCTTGTAAACTAGATTCCGAGATGTTTTGAAATGTTTTGGAGCTTAGCGGACCCTTATTTGTGCTTAAGCTTACGATACAAGGCTGGTACAGAGCACAGGGTCAAAGTCACAAGAGTATCCTTGCTAGAGACTATTTCACTTATTCAACTCAGGCATAATAATTAAGACATGTTTGCCATCCTGATGCTCTAAATGAATGCTTAGAGCAAAATGGATGCCAGAATCATGACCAGTGGCTACGAAATCATCACAAACGACCTTTCATGTGTAAAAGTCAACCAAAGGTCATTCGAGGTCACATGAGGTCAATATAAAACTTGACCTTTTCCAAACAATTTACATGTATGTCATTCGACGCGTCTCTACAAGACGAATGCGAAGGTACCACTGCCGCAGCTCTAGGACCATTTTTGCTGAAGTTATTTGCGAACTAAACTAAAATCCCAGCTCAGGGTCGTTGACCTGACCTCTGACCTGAGGTCACCAAAAATACTTAAGTAATTTTTCTAGGTCAATTGCTACACAACCGTGCTCGTAATTTGTCTTTATCTCTAAAACTCTATTTTGGGCATCTGGTTGAAGTTCACGTCTGTGACGCCGAAGTTTGCCGTGCAGGAGTCTAGAAAAATCGGCCCTGAGACGTTATCAAGGAGGCTAGGTCTAATTTGTTTGCTTCAAAAGATGTCAAATTAATGGGGGATAAGGCACAGTAAGTTCCGTCTTTCTATCCCTAAGCGTTCGTGAGGTATCGGAAATATTCGCCAGGGGGAGGCGAAAACGCCCCCCCCCCCCCTTCCGGGCCCGCGATGCTCATGGATTTTGCAGATCGGCGTATCAGACAACAGTCGGGTCACCTCAATCTTGCCCCCACTGGCGAAAATTCGTGGCGCCGCCACTGAGTCAAAGTCGATGTACCAGAGGGTGTCCGATGCTAAGCAGAGGGGCTTATCCGCAGTCACAGAAGATGACTCCATGCTGCAGTTCAGCCAGCGGAAGTAGCAGTGTCTTTGACAGGTCACTCGACTGTAGGCGGGGTCTTCCTCGCATGGTGCCCTCCACAAGTTCGGACGAACATCGCGCTCAATACGCAGGTGAAGCGACTTGAGGCTGGTCTCGTTCGTAATGGGGTACATGGTGACATTCTGCACCGGCAGGCCCCAGTACTCTTCATCACCGTGCACGAAGAGGAAGTAGCTGAGGATGACCCCGTTCCAGGGCTCTTCGAAGGCAGGCTGCCGGCGAAGACGAAGAGTGGCGTCACGACAGAAAGGAGTCAGTGTGGCGCAGATTCCACCGTTTCCGTAGTCGATAGTTGTGTTCCAAATACCACACTCTGTTTGCAGATAGTCCGGACTTTCGCTCAAGAAATTGGCTTCCAGTTTTTCGTCGGGGACGATGATCTCTGAAAGTTTCAAACCCGACCAGCGGAAGAAATCCACTAGTGAGCGATTTGAGAAGACGCCATGAACTTCCTTGCTGGAACCTTGGATGAGAATGCGTTGGATGCTGTCATTCAAGATGGAAGAATGGCACACGGAGAAACGTGGTCTCTGAAACGTCTCTTCCCAGCGAAAGGAAACGGCAGTGGGCTCTGAGAGACACTGGTACGTCTTCTGACCGGTCAAGCTCAGCCAAGCCACGAAAAGCAACAGAATGACGGCGTGCTTCAGTCGCATTGACATGCACCAACTTTTGAAATGGAGATTCCTGAAGACTTCTTTGCACTGGTTAACTCGTTTCCCCATTTCTGTCGAACATCTAGATGCAAAGCAGTCATAAGAGAGGCGGTGAAAAATTAACTTCCAATCGTAATGATGCTGCCAAAACAATAGCAGGATGCTGCTGAACGTCACAGTCTGATGGTGAAGGCACTGACTGATTATAGTTCCGTGTCGTCACTCGCTAGATGGTTGCCTTACCTATTCAAAGACAGTGCAATTGACTTCTCCATGTAGGCAGCTGCATGAAGACCGTTGGTGGAAACCATACGGTAAAGCTTTCCACGAGCGACGAAACCAAACGACTGAATTGCCACTGTTTTCAGCGTTGACTCTGAAGGGAAACTGACTGACTTATGCCTGACTTGCCTCCGTTATTGATTTAGGTGGGCCACCGCGTAATGGATACACTGGTTCCTACGTTTATTATGTGAATAATTCGGACATTTGCTGATTAAACAGCACTTGCGTGCAAAGACGGCTTCAGAGCCACATTTTGTTAAGTGTTTGTGCTGTGACGGCACGAGAAGCTAGAACAGGCAATGCAGGCCATTACACAAAAGTTGACATTACAATAAACATTATTCATAATCACCCTTTGAGCTACCGGTTGTATTTTTTAAGAAATATGCAATTTTAAAAAGGCATTCATTTGCGAATGTGGTTTCCTGCTGATCTACTAATGAGGATTCTTTGAACCAAAGTTCAGTTCCAACCTCAATGAATGTCTTTTGATGAACGGGATCGAGGCCGAGAGAGGACTTCTGAAAAAGCTTGTGCAGGTCGTGACTTCTATTGTATTGAGAATGTCAGGTGTGTCTCTCCTTAGTACCCACGTCAGAATTATAGTCGAACATCGAACGTCGACATGATATAGGCGGACCAGACCCATTGCGCTCCGCTCAGGTGTTAATCTTATCTTACATATCTAACCCGACCAACATCATGTGCCAGTGGCGGATCCAGGGGGGGGGGGCAAAATGGGCATTTGCCCCCCCCCCAAATTAAACGGCATGATTTTAGCATTACGCCTATGGACGATGCATGGAAAGAATCGATAAATTGTTATGGTTTGCCCCCCCCAAACCAGAGCCTATTTTAAGGGAATTTGACTGGGGGGGCAACCTGGAAAATTGTCTCTTATAATCCATCAACCCTCGCCCGTATTGGTATTTTCCAGCTGCGAACGTATATGGGGGGGGGGGGGGGTCCGTTGGACCTTCCCCCTTGCCGTTTCGACCCTGCTCGAGCTAGAGCTTCGTGGAAAAAACGACCGTGTTGCCCGTGATGAAAGGAAGCCGATGATACCCAATTTTAACCCTCGCCGACCCTCGCCGACACAGGGGAGGATTGATGCAACCCCCTAAGGTTTTTTTCGCGAATAACTCGCGTAAAAAGCTGCCGATTGCAACGAAACTTTCAGTACCCTCGCATTTATCAATTTTACAGCTACCCTGAAAATTTCATGACCCTGACCCAAATGACCTTTGACCTGTGACCTACTTTCCGAGACCATGTTTGGCCGGAATCACGATTCGGCGTATGTCGACTCGCATTAGCCGCGCTTTTGCAAGCTTTTCGTGCTTTCAAACGTTCAAACATGTGATTTGATGTTGCTCCCATGCATTAGGGTGGATGTCAAGGTCACCTGAAGGTCAGGTCAGGTCAGTGACCTTTGATGACCTCGGTTCACTTTTTCGAGTTTTACATGTTTCTAGGCCAGTTTTTGGAGCTGAATTCGAATTTAGCAACCCGATGAACATTTACGAAGCCTAGTTTTAGTGCCTTTGTAACATGTTACGAAGCTGTCAGAGGCGGTTGACACCTACTAGGAATACCCGGCAGGACCCCTACTGGTTGACCTGACCTGACCTGACCCGACCTGGACTAAATGCATGAAGACATCATCTGTGATCAAAACTCACATGATATCATTCGGATCAGCACCCCGAAAAACCCCATAGCAGCCACACTTTACGACGTTCTAACAGGTCCCGATTTTCCCGATTTTCGGGTCATTGACCTGACCTGGAAGGTCACCCGATGACCTAGGACATTAAAATTGGATATCATCGGCTTCCTCTCGTGACGGGCAGCACGCTCGTTTTTTCCGCGAAGCTCTAGCTCGATCAGGGGCCAAACGCGAGGGGGGGTCGTTCCAACCCCCCTTGTGCCGTCGAAGGACGCAAAATGGCCTGTGCCGGCGAGTGTTAAGGTCCTAGGTCGTCATCACTTGACCTTCCAGGTCAGGTCAATGACCCAAAAGTCGGGAAAATCGAGACCTGTTAGAGCATCGTAAAGGGTGGCTGCTATGTTTTTTCGGGGTGATGATCACGAATATCATGTTAGTTATGATTAAAGATGATGTCTTCATGCATTTAGGCCAGGTCGGGTCAGGTCAAGTCAGGTCAACCAGTAAGGGTTTTGCCGGGTGTTCGTAGTAGGTGGCAACCGCCTCTGACAGCCTCGTAACATGTTACGAAGGCACCAAAACTACTTCGCAAACGGTCAAATGGTTGCTAAATTCGAATTTAGCTCCAAAAACTAGCCTAGAATCTTATAGAGCTCGAAAATGTGAACCGAGGTCATCAAAGGTAAATGACCTGACCTGACCTTCCGGTGACCTTGACACCCACCCTAATGCATGGGAGCAACATCATATCCCATGTTTGAACGTTTGAAACCACGAAAAGACTGCAAACGAGCGGCTAATGCGAGGCGACATGCGCCGAATCGCAATCCCGGCCAAACATGGTGCCATGGTGCTAGGCCGCCGGTGCATCTGAAAGAACTGTGGGTGCCCCTGACAAGCCTGAAGTTCCAACGACAGGCCCGTGGTGCCCCTGACAGGCCCATGATGCCCTTGCGAGGCCGTTGGTGTCCCTGCTAGGCCGGTGGTGCCTCTGCTAGGCCGCTGGTGCCCCTGGGCCCTGAGAGGACTGTGGTGCTCCTGACAAGCCTGGAGTGTCCCCGACAGGCACGTGGTGCCACTTACAGGCCCAAGATGTCCCTGCGAGGCCGGTGGTGCCCCTGCCAGGCATGTGGTGTCCCTGCTAGGCCTCTGGTTCCCCTGACAGGCCTGTGGTGTCCCTTGGCCCTGACAAGCTTGAGGTGCCCCCGACAGGCCCGTGGTGTCGCTGACAGGTCCGTGGTGCCCTTGCTAGGCCTGTGGTGCCTCTGGCAGGCCTGTGGTGCCCCTGGCGGGCCTGTGGTGGTATCCCTGACAGGCCCAAGGTGGCGCCCCTGCGAGGCCGGTGGGGCCTCTGGCAGGTCTGTGGTGCCCCTGGCAGACCTATGGTGCTCTTCCTAGGTCGATGGTGCTCCCAACAGGTCTGTGGTGCCCCTGACAGGCCGGTGGTGCCCCAGGCAGGCCTGTGGTGTCCCCGGGCCAAAGGGGGCGGGGGTCATAACCCATATGACCCACCATTGGATCCACCACTGGTCATTACTTGCAGACTGACTCATTTGACATCCATTGCAAAACAAGTCACAGTTGTATGTTTGTCACCGTGTTCCTTTATGCCCATTTTTATAGTGGGCACATCTCGACGACTGGGGGGGGCAATTCTGTTGAGTGCGGGGGCATTTGCCCCCCTAGTTAACATGTTAAAATAGGCCCTGCCCCAAACTCTGAGCTGGATCCGCCTCTGTCATGTGCCGTGCGCAGTCTTCAGCTTAGAAGTCTTCAGTAGTCATCCAAAACACGAGGGATCAAATTAAGACGGATAAAACAAAAGCAAACAGCAATTCTTTACCGCAACCAATATGCAAGCAGGATTGCAGTAACAAAGTATAGGCATCAAATATCCGTGCATCAAATACGGTGTCAAACATCCTCTTACGACTGACTTGTAATAAACAAAACGTTGTGGCGTTAGGTGTTTCAAAGCCAACCATTTATTTTTAGGCATTTTTATTTATTTACAGCATAAAACCTTCACCCTGCCACTTCAGCGCATTTTCTCTAATGCGTACCTGACGACACGATAAATAATCATTTAATCATTACGATCGCACTTGTGAACAAATTATCTGAATAAGACTGTGGTCGTGCGCCGTCTAGCTTAGCAGCTCGGTGAAGCTATGGGAAATAATTTAATGTAGAGTCCTAGAGGTCAGATAAAAAAGACAATGATCGTGGCGTAGCCATGATAAGAGGCATCGTGTAAAAGAACTGACAAAATCGTTCGAAGATAATGTATGACCTAAGTGACGAAAAGTGCCCTGCATCGTTTAGGGCCTAGCCGAGAAGCTGACAAAACGGCACATTCAATGTCTCACAAGCCACATCTTGCCAGCCGATTGGCTCAGATGTTCCATTTTCAAAGGACATCCGCACACAGTTCTGCCTAGTTCTCCCATTCGGCTCCCCCGAAGCCCAGAAGCCGTCCTGTTTATACATCTCCCCAAAGCCGTCTGCCCTCAAGAAGATGCCTTCGAGGGACAGATCGTTGAGTCCAATCCAGGAGTTGACACCACCAGATAAAGTGGCAATACATTGCTGCTCCATGAAATAGGAAGGTACAGCCAGGATACCTCCAAGCAGAGCACATTGATACTCCGCTTCGTAATAGTTCACGGCTTCCGGTAGCACTTGATAGCAACGCCCAGCGCACGGCGTGAGTTTCGAATCTGCCGGCAAAACGACAGCACCAGGTGGAAGAGACTGGTGCAGTCAAGAGAACAAGAGACACTTAGTGACCAAGACAGTAGCGTTTAACGATACTACATAGTACATAGTTACTGTAGGCTGATAGTGTCTCATAGAAGACACCATCGTTTTTCCACGTGCCCCTCCTTTCAGTGCTTAAAGCCTGTCTCGCTTAAATCATCAATGATTATATTTATTGGCCATGTGATGAGGATCCTGCGTGAGTTTAGCCCCCGCAAAGTCCTTCCAATATCAGTTCGATGGAAACTTATCTCTCGCCTGTCACTTCATCGGAGGCCTACCTTCCAGTTACCGAATGCCTGAATGCTGTCCCACTATTAGTCCCCGGAGGCTGCCCTCCCACCTACCGATTCGCTGGTAGCTAGTGGCCGACGCCTCTTCGTCCTTCTCCAGCGTGACAGCTCCTTCACACAGTTGACGAGCGCTGAACATGACGCAGACGCCGCTGTCCTTGTGGGTGAACCCGTTGCATGACGATGTTTCCCTTCTCGAGCAGAGCGCCGCGCACATGCGCAGAGAGAGTTTGGTGGCTACCTCGCTCCTTTTTCCAGTGAAGATGCCAGGCTGCTTTTGGAAAAGATGTTTGAAACCGTTGGATGAGGAGGATGTGGCGATCAGAAGTAGAAGGCAGCGAAGTGCTAAATATATCCTCATGGTGTTGATTCGTTTGTGGTGTGCCTAGAGGGTCCCGACGAAGTGTGAGGTTGGCGATTCCTCGCAAGCCCAGCGATTCCTTTGCTAGTCGCTAGGTAGCGTGTTTTTACTGGTCGATAAAGGATCTACCAAGTGGTTGAGTACCTGGGTATTGTTTTCCACATTTGGTGTCAGACTTTTGACTATGACACGTCGCTCACAGAAAAGTTGCTGACAGAAAGACGTCATTCACACATCCTCGTACACGCATTAGCAGTGAAATACTATGCGACGACACTTCTTGAACGTAGCTCTAAACAAACGGGAAATTAAAACTTTGACAGGTAAAAGACAACCTAAGCATAGCTACAGAAGCCTTGCCGTGCAGACACTGGACACAATGCAATTATGAAGCTGATATAGGACTGTCTGTCGTTTATGACGCATCATTTCATAGCGCTTTTCTAGCTCATGATGTTCATAATGCATGGAAGGTGAAAATTGAAAAAGCTGTAGGCACGACGCTGGGCGTTACCAGAGATTTCCTTGACTAGCCTTCACATGTGTTCGTTTTTGCTGCGTGTGTTCGGTGCCGACACTGGCGGATCCAGGGGGGGGGCATTAGGGGCATATGCCCCCCCCCCCCGACAGGAGCCTGGGGAGGGCATTCAGTACAAGTATGCCCCCCCCCGTTCAGACTTACACTTCTTACGCCTATAACGAGGAACTAAATAAAAATGGTTTAGAAAGCCTTCCTAGTAACTACTTTTGTGATCAGAGTCGTTTTAGTCAGCGGCGCGAGAACTTCTTCAAGACTGGGGGGCTGAACCATAATAGAGATCAACCTAGGGTACCCCCAAATCTAGTTTTCTCACCGGTTTTAGGCCACTTATTTTTCAGACTTTGGTCTTTTCAACAACAACAACAAAAAAAAAAAAACGAAAAAATGCAAAAAGTGAGTCTTTCCGTCTAAGCTGAGTGAAGAAACTACCGTTCTGGCAACCTGGAATAAAGGTTTTAATGTGTCAAATGAGTTGCCGAGCCAGTGAAAGAGGTGGATTTTTCACTTACATGCTTTCTTCCTATGTGACCCACAACCCCTAATTTGGGAAGGACAAGCTGCCCAACGGTTCCTGGCCTCATGAAAAGTTGTGTGGACCGCCCCCACGGCCGCAGAATTGTGGGGGCAAGCTTCCCCCATTGCCCCCCTCCCCCGGTTCCCGCGCCTATGTATGAATCTATGAAATTAGGTATGTTGGTAGATTTCCGATTTCGATTCCTCCAGCTGGGGGGGGGGGGGGGAGGCTCAAATACATTACGAGCCCCCCAGCTTTTCGGCTGGGGGGGGGGGGGGCTCAGCCCCCGCTAGTCCCCCCTCCCGGTTCCCGCGCCACTGGTTTTAGTAACCTCAATTTAGTTGTCATTGCTTTATTTTGTCTAAAAATATGCTGCTTCTTAGTTCTAACCACAGGGAGTCATGCCGCTTCAACCCTTTTGACCGTATTGTCTAACGATGGCACTCATATTGCGCAAATCATGCAGGAATCGGCCGCCGCCTATGCTTGGGAATAGGGATGGTTAGAATATGATTTACCTGTATGGCCGCAGCCAGTGCAGCGTAACCAGGGGGGGGGGCACAAGGGGCGCGTGCCGCCTCATTAGATGCATGGTGCCCTATGGGCCCGAGAGACCCTGCAGTGCCAATTGGCCGCTCAGGGTCCAAGCGTGCCTTATTTCGACTGAGATAAGACCCGCAGGCCTCGTGAGGGCACCTCACAGAGTCACGGGCTCCTGAGTCACATCACACATCACACATCTCCATAAGGGCCCCACTCCGGCTTCTGAGGGCCCTGTGCTGGCCTCTGAGTGACCTTGCTGACCTATTAAGCGTCAGCTCTAATTAGGGTCCTGGCCCATACCCGCATGGAACGGCTCCACAGTTCCACACCAGTGTCTCTGAGGGCCCATAACGGCGCCTGTGAGGGTCTTACACCGGCGCCTTTGAGGGCCCAACACCGCCAATCTGAGGGACTAACACCAATATTTCTTAAGGCCCTACATCGGCGGCGGCTCTGAGGGCCCCACACTGGCGCCTCTGAAGGTCTTTCACAGGCGCATCTGACGGCTACCTACCTGCACTCTGTGGGCCCCACACTGGTGAGTCTGAGGGCTCTCAGTGACGCCTGAGAGTACCACGCCGGTCTCCAGAATCCCGCAAGGCTCCTGAAACCCTCTGCTGGCCCTTGCTGGTCTCTTGAAGACCCCTTGCCCCCATGCATGTGTCTCTGAGGAGTGAGGACTCCCACAACGATGCCTTTGAAAGTCTTCACCGGCGACTGTGAGGGCACCACACAGACGCGTCTGAGGGCCTTACACCGCCACCTCTGAGACACCAGTGTCTCCTGAGGCCCACATCGGCGACTCTCAGGGTCCCACACCGGCGCCTCTGGGGCCCCACACCAGTGCCTCTGGCAGCCAGCCACCGGTAACTCTGTAGGTCCTACACCGGTGACTATGAGGGCCCCACCGGCGTCTGAGAGTACCATGCCGATCTCTAAGGATTCCACAGGGCTCCTGAAGACACTTGCCGGCCTGTGAAGGCCCATTGTTGACATCATACGGCCTGTTACCGGCCTCTGAGGGCCCTTTGTCGGTCTCTGAGAGGTCCTACTGGGTTATTAAGCATTCGCATTTCGCACCAACAACTCCAATTGGGCCCCACACACAGCCATCTGTGAATGGTGTGGGCTTAGCGCCACACCAGTGTCTGAGGCACCACAACGACGTCCATGTGAGGGCCTCACACCAGCACCTTAGAGGGCCCACACGGGCTCCTTTGTGGTTCCTGCACCAGTGCCTCTGAGGGCCCCACACCACTGCCTCTGGGGAACCCACACCGATACCTTTGATGGTCCCACGCTAGCACCTCTTAAGGTTCCACACCGGCGGCCCTGGGTCGGCTCTACATATACACCAGTCATTCTGAGGGGCTGAGGGCCCCAACGGCCCCACCAATTTTCGTCGATTTCTGGCGCTGCCCGGGTATTTGTCCCAAATGCCTCCTCCTCCTGGATCTGCCAATGGGGGTCAGGTGTCCTACCATTTCTGTTTTTTTTTTTTTAAGAAAAAAACTCGTGTCAGGGCTATGACGAAAAATAAGTGGCCTAAATCCGATGAGAAAACAGGATTTGGGGGTACCCTAGGTTTGGCTCCGTGACCTGGTATGCCCCCCCCCCGCGCTGAACCCCTGGATCCGCCAGTGGGTGCCGACGTCGCCCCGTTAATGCTGCCCCGTGAGAGTGCGTCCACCCAGGTTATTTTCTAGGCAATTTTCATTGTGACGGTATGCCTATCGAAAATGGACTCTTTCTTGTTTATGGATAGCTAAACGACGAATGCTGGCTGTCGGCCGCACCCGTACTATTCAAACGGTTGGAGACGTTGGGTTTTAGGTGTTCACTTCTCACGACTTATTCGTTGAACTGTTACATTAGGTCCAAGGACCAAGTCTCTTTCATGTGCTTTTTACCTGTCATGGGAACCGGGGAAGAACAACGTCATATAAAGGATGCGAAAATGACCTGTTATGTGAGCCTCGGATGTACCCTATTGACCAAACTCACTCATTACCTTGAGCCCAACCATTAGCAAATGTTGCGCACAGTTCTCTACAACACATGCTGAGGCTATTGTTAGGGATACCGCGTTTCTCACCGACCAACGCTCTGTAATTAATGAATGCGACAGAACGTGTTTGAATACGATAAATAGCGATCGTCTGAAGACAGTCTAATGCGTGGGAGAGCCAGCATAAGTAGCGATCAATGGCTGATGGTAGCCTCCACGGTCTTATACACAGGAGGTGGAGAGGTGTGCGACCGTCAGTCGTGTGAGGATGGCGTAGCTGGATGAAGGCGTGATGAAGTTCCTCCTGCCCCTGGCTTTTAGGCTCGACTGTTTTAGTTTTTTAGCAAGAAGGCCAGTGGACGCAGTATCGCGTCGCCGATAGCTTCATGCATAGCTTCACAGAGCCTCGTTCTGAAAGGATGCCAGTGTCCACACCAGATAAATCTTCACGATTTCGCAGTCTGACATGGTGGTTTCGTCTCCTGCTTACCGTCACCTGCATGTCTCTCTGCGCTATCCAGAGCTGGATACTTCTTCGCCTTCACTGGAGCGAACCCGTGGCCGTCTCCATCGGCTTCACACCTTGGGAGGACGTCGAGGTACCCGGCATCACCTTCTGTCCTCTGCCCTACCAATGGCGGCAGCACAACCTCTTCTCCAACACAAACGTGACCATCGCGGAGACTATATGGAAGGGAAATGGTGTGTCGATTGGAAATTTGCTTGGAGGATGTGAGCCTGGCTGTGGAACGAATGAGACTGTTGGGTATCCTGGAGGCTACGCCTCTAGCAGAGTCGGCACTTGGCGAACGTGGATTGCGCTGGAGATCGGGGCTGTTTGTCATACGCTGATGCCGAATGTCACATGGGGTGACCTCGTCGACATGTCCTCTGACAAGAAGACCCAGTTGCTGCTGCATCTAAGCACCGGCAAGCTGAAGGTGCAAGGGTTGCGTGTGTACATCCACTCAAGAAGGCGCCCTGTTGTGACAAGCTTCGGGATCAGGGGACTACAGAGGGACACCAGCTATGAGAAGCCCGGTGAGAACTTGGTTCAGTTGGAGGTCAAAT
The DNA here is from genome assembly GCF_019059575.1 of Amphibalanus amphitrite. Taxonomy (NCBI): domain Eukaryota; kingdom Metazoa; phylum Arthropoda; class Thecostraca; order Balanomorpha; family Balanidae; genus Amphibalanus; species Amphibalanus amphitrite. The sequence goes on from NW_024881883.1 coordinate 482,712, forward strand.
CCACAGTGATTGATCGCGAAAGCTTATCAAGAGCTCGGTGCAACTCGGAAGTCGGATACCACTTCCAGACGTGCTCTGTGCGCTGTTCACACTCACACTGGGTCAATGAGAACAACTGCTCTACGCCAGACATGATGGAAGACTTCCCTGATCTTGAACTCTGCTCGAAGGCAATGCTGTTGGAAATGGAGCGAACTCACGCACTTTCCAAGCTGGCTAGCAAGTGCGATTGTCTCCTACCTTGTCGGGAGCATCGCTTCACCGCCAGTATTTCCAACGTGAAGGACATCTCCGTTGATAACGTGCACGATCCCTACTCTGAGTTTGTCTTCTCGCCTGCGGCGATTCCTGAAATGGTTGCCACAGAACGTCTGACCTATCGTTTGCCAAGTCTCCTCAGTGAACTGGGAGGCTTCATCAGTCTGATGTTGGGGGTATCGGTCCTCACTTTGTTGGAAGTGTTCGCCGGGGTGCTTAAGAAAGCAGAAGGCGAGTTGCTACGCAAGGTTGAAGGTGAAAAGCTGCCGAGAGAAGACGGGAATCTGAGAATGAGCTGCCAAGATCAGCGTATGAAGTCATCTCAAGATGGTGGAAAACTGGCACCGAAGATGGTGGACAGCGGAGCTCAAAGAATGGCCTTCACTGTTTCGTCTGCCTCGGGAGAGAAGCGGGCGATGAAATAGTCGTCGGCGGGTATGCGGGAATACCTGTACGTTTTCTTAGACGACAGCGGCTATGGCTCTCTGTCTCCGCACAGCTTATGAAAATGCGCCGGCTCTGACGAATGCACTTATGTCTTGACTTCTGTGTAGCTGTAGGATGTGTAGCACGTTAAGCATCTATCGAAGTACACATGAAACCACTAACATGTGTTACAATCACAAAGCACAAGATCATGTTGCTGTAGGGCGCAGGTAGGCAATACCTACCTGCTGAATCGCCAATGATAACATACTCAAGGTGTCCATAACTCCCGATACACGAAGAGTTGAAATCGGTCCTCAACATTAGCGGCTGTTTCGTATACTAACAGTTAACAGTTGACACGATTATTTTTTTTCTACACCCGATCTCGGTTTCGACTTTCGATTAACCCGCGCCCCGCTGGGCTATTCAGCCATATGCGCCCTGCTGGGGGGGGGGGGGGCAGATTCTGCCCCCCCCCTGTCTAACATCCGAACCGATGGTCGTAGAAAGACGGAGAAAACGGCACTCGAAAGCTCTCAATAAGGCGGATCTTAAGAGCCCATTTTTTTGCTTAAGTAGGTCAGAGGTCAGGTCAAGGTCAGTTCAAGGGTACAGAATGCAAGTTTTTACAGTAGGTATCGGCCGCGCACCGTAGTTGCCGAAGAATGGACGGAGACTGATTGCCCAAAACGTGTTCTCAGGCTACCAAGACCATATTCGTTGCATAAAATATCATTCAAAAGTCAAGGTCAAGGTCAGGTCAGGTCAGGTCAGGTCACCAAAAACAAAATATAGAGAAGGGCATGTGCGACACATGTTTTATGGATCATTTTATTCATAGAATTCAATTGGCACACTCAATAAGTGATATGGACCACATCTGGATGAATTTAAGGTCGAGATCAGGTCAAGGTCAGGTCAAGTGAGGTCAAATTTTGAAGTTGGTTGTTAAGGCCTAAAAAGGTGTCTATCTGATGCAGTTTTTCATGGCAAATCGAATGGTGCTATTTTTGTTTCCGTACGTGGTCTAGAACTTCCAAAAAAATCATTTTTCAAAAATTTTGTATGTCGTGACGTCATAAAATTTTAAATAACTCCCACATTTTTGAACGGATTTTTCTATAAATTGTTATGTAGGTGCACAATGCACATAGACTACTTCTCTGACTCTGACATATATTCCGGTTTTTCGATACACTCAAATTTTTGGATTTTATGATTATTTTCCCAAAAAAGTCAGTTTTTTGAAGAAAAAAAATTGGGCCAAAATCCAAAATTTTCCAAAAACTGAGATAGCCATTTGATAGACAAAATAAAATCACGTATAACCAGGCATCGGTAGGATTGTGATTGCAGGATTGCAAAATCCTGATTGCATTCCTTTTTGGTGGATTGCACCTGGATTTGAAATCCATTCCAAAAAACAGGATTTGATTGCGGATTGGATTGCATCATACTTCCAATTTTTGCAATCCAATCCGGATTGCAATCCTTTCCTGGGGCAATCAGTCATGGCTGATATTTTCCCGATCTTAATAGGCCTAGAATGATGTGCAGCCGCTAAGTTGTGCAATGTGCATCGACGGAACTAACTAACTAGAATACTGCCGGTTGCCATAGACACAAATTATCCCAGTATCAAGGCAAAGTTGGCGCTGCGCTGCTTGCATGACGACACGGGGCCGGGCGAGAGGCGAGAACTACGCCACGTTAAATGGCGGATCCAAAGAGAGAGACAGACGGGGGGGGGACATAGAGAAAAGTGAAGAAGGTGCGTACCTATTTGCCCATATTTCCATACACTATGGAACATGTCAAGGTGAGAATACGTTTACGACGTGAATACGTGGACGGACGTGAGAATTTAAACGCTTTTAATTTAAACGCTCAAAATAATATACGCTGATTAACTACATAGGAAGGGCAAAATTATGTATTTGAGGGCGAGTTTTAAAAATATAAAACAATGGTTGGGTAGAGGTTTAACCCGGCAGGCGATGGGCCTCCCAGCCACCTTCCGCGCGGTGGGGGGGGGGCATTTTTTGCCCCCTCCCCCTCGTATCTCCGAAACTACTGGACGGATCTGGAAAATTCAAACGACGTTCGATGGCCCTGTCAAATTTGTTGAAGGAAACTAAATTTCACTTACCTCGGGGTCACCGATGACGTCACAGGTCAGGTCAAAGATAAAATGTTTCACCGTTCACGGGGCTTCTAGGGAAAGCGCTAAACACCGAGTAAAACGCATCTTGTCGAAACTCAGCGATAAGGCGTCAGTTGTCTAGTACATATGTTGCTATTAGAGGTCACTGGTCATACCAGGTCAGGTCACAGGTCAGTTTACCAAAGGTCACCAAGGGTCACCACATGAACCCATCTTTACTAAGGTTGTGCGATGCATGTTTTATGGCCAGTTTTTCATTTCCAACTCAATGGTATTGGTTATAAGACCATCAGGTACGGTTTAGGTCACTTTCTGGTGGAGGTCAGGTCAAGGTCAGGTCAAAAAAGGTCAAATTTCAAAGTTGATATTTTTGCATAAAATGGGTATTGATTCGATGCAGCTCGTCACGGGGAGTCTAATGGTGGTCTTTGTTTTGCGCTACAAGGTCTAGAATTGCTAAAAATTGAGTTTGAAATTTGACGTCATCAATTTTTAACAGTTTTTTCGCTATAACTTGGCCAAAAAAAGAGGTATTGATCTCTAATTTGGTATGTAGATAGAAGGCGGTAGGGACTATCACATATAGGTATGCCGTTTTTCGAAATTCAAAAAACTTTTTGGATTTTTCGGCTATTATATTCAAAAGATCCCCCCACCGCCTGGAAGGTTAAATGTGGGGGTGTTTGAGGCAAAACACATTTCCCATAAAATACCTGTGCCTTAGATAGGAATTACTCGCAAGACTAGGTACTAGAAATGGGTGATTTGGGGATGGAGGCACGGCCCTATGCCCCCCTCCCTCCCCCAGATCCACTAGTGCACATAATAATACAACAGGATTGCAAAAAAGGATTGCGGATTTGATCACAATCCAAGTGAAAAAAGGGGATTGCGGGTAGGAATGCAATCTACTTCGGCACTAGGAATGTGGATTGGGAATGCAATCCTTTCAAAAAGGATTTTACCGATGCCACGGTATAACCCTTTTTTGTTACGTCTTGATTTCCTGAAAAATGAAGATGTTAGCGGCGTTTGAAATTTTGCCGTTTTTTTAGGCGAAAATAGCGAACATGACGTCACTAAAACGTCATTTTCTAAAAAAAAAATCCTACGGATTTCGCTCAAATTTTCAGGGAACGTGTCAAATTGATGTATGATTAGGTACTGCAAGTTTGACGTCGCTGGCGTAACGCGTTTAGAAGTTATTGGCGAACCCCCCCCCCCAGCGGGGTGCAGGTTAAATATTAATTCATCTTGATACCATTCCTTCATTGACTTCATCTTCAGAGCAGAAATAGTAACTCTAGCAGGGGCAGGGCTGCGGAGTCGATGGGCTTTCAGTGACTCCGAATCCAACTCCGGCTTACAAAAATCAACTCCGACTCCGGGAAGAATCGTCGACTCGTTCTGTCAGACTCGGACTCGAACTCCCGACTCCGCAGCTTAGGAACTAGGAAGGTTTGCGGAATGCGGAGTCAATGGATTTTCGGTGACTCCGAAGTCCGACTCCAATCCGACTCCTGCCCCGGCTCCCAAAATCGATTCCGACCCCGGTCAGAACTGTCGGCTTCTTCGACCGACTCCAACTCAGACTCCGACTCCGCAGCCCTGAACTCTAGAATGCTCATTTTTCCAGCTAAATGAGAGCGAGGGAGCGAAAGATCGAAATTCGAGCTAAGGATCGAGATAGAGATTGATGATTGATAATTTGATCTCAAGGCTAGAGAATATGAAGTAGAATGATCAGGTGCCAGGTGAAAACTATGGAATGAAAATTGATTCATTTAGCGCTTTAGCGGAAAGAGATCAAACAAGGACTTTTGGTCAGAACTCAGATTTATGACCAAAAGTCATAAAGAAAAGAAAGCGAAGAATCCTGCTTCACCTGTTATTTCATGTCAATAGCCAATAGGTAGGTAAGCACTTCTATAATTCTATTTGGAAGATAAAAGCTTCGTTTTGTTATGAATGTCGTTGAAAATATATTTTCTGAAGTAATTAAAAGATCGAACATAGGCCCAATTTCACGGACACCCTTCACTTTCTCCTGTTCACTAATGTGCTGTTAGCGAAGGCCGCTTATGGCAACAATGCGTAAGCAGAGTCTGCGAAAAAAGCATAATCAAAGTAGGTAACCTTACAACCTAGAAGAAGTAAGAAGTGATTTAAAGAGCCTAATATAAATGGCACGAAATTCCGCTTGCTGCAGCTCAAATCGCAACTCACTAATTGTCTTAAATGAAATGATAAGTATTGTTTTGACGTCATAAGTGAGAAGATGATCGATTTCATTATTGTGTCATCGACACTGTCGTTGAACACTATACAAATATGACTTGTTGCTTACGAAATCGGCGCGCATCGATGACAAATGTTTTGCCGTTTTTCTAGCTCTATATGAGCTTGGCTTGAGCTTGAGCTGGAGCACAGCTATTATATATAGCTCAATTATTTATAAATTCGATTGCTGGAGAAGGAAAACAATATTAATTGACACATCAGCTCGCAGGACAGCTGTCTTCATTTTGGTGGTGGTAAGTTTGCGTTGGGTGCATTGCCAGGGTAAATTTATTTCATTTGTTTCCATTCTTTGTTTCAATTCACTGAAATAAATTCAAATTATGTTGGTCTTAGCATCAAGTTCAAGATTCCAAATTGAAAGCCCATAATTTTTACCACCACCTAAATGCCACCTTCTTTGTGTTGTATACCTAATTTTTTAAATATATTTTTGTGCTACTTCATATCTGTCGTAAACTTTTTTTGTAGGTAATTTCTATCATGTATGTGCTGTTGTCATGTTATTTGTATGAATGATCTCATGTCTCCTGTCATCCTGTCTGTTCTTCTTGCCTGCATCCACACTTCACATGACCCTCCTGCTTGGGCAAGCATGACTGATAGACGCAGAACACTAATCCGTGCCATCTGGCTACCTACCTACTGAGTACTGGTGCTGAGTGCTGCTGCTATCTTGCTGTGAGTTTTGGATGTCTGTCATGACTGGTTGTTCCTAAATCATATGTGTGCTCTGCTTAACTTGGTAGGTAACTATTAGTTTCATAATCATATGCTTAGTCTGTGCTGGGCACAACCAGGACTGTCAGTGGATCCTTAGAAGTATGAAAGACTGATGGCTAAGGAATAACAAAATATTGTTGGAATTATTTCCGTGGCAGACCAGCCCAAATAAAATATGTATGCTGCTTTAAATAAATGTTCATGTTTCTAGTGTCTCTACAATTTTTATGTTCAGTGATGACATTATTTTGATACCTATATTAATTAGTTCAGGGTGAAAACAATTGTTCCTAAATTGAATTTCTTGAATAAAAGGTTGCTTTCATAACTTTTTATCTTGGGTTCCAGGTAGGTAAAGAACTGTAATTTTTAACAGAGCTGGTCAAAAGTTAGTGGTATCATTTGCTATCAACCCCTCACAAATGTTTGTTGTTGGTATTGCATACAATAAACTACAGTCATTTACAGCAAGAAGAAGTTGTTCAGGAACTATGGAAAAGCCCAAATAAGATTTGAATAATTGAACCAGATGAACCAGAATTTAACCAGGTTTACGTGTCATCTGAAAATAGAATAAGTTAAGTGATATCCAGTATCCACTATCCATCCACTTATGTCTGGTCTCAGCTGACCTTGTCTCTGGTAATGTTTGTCTATGGGGTCTGAATAAACATGCATACATGGCAATGGCATCATCCATTCCTTAAATCATAATTTTTGTGTGTGATTCATGTGCAATTTCACATGCCAAGCCCTGGTTCTGGTAATTGTTCAGTTCTGTTCTTATGGACTAGTAGGGAAAGTGCTTGACTGGTGACAGAATGAACTGACTGTCTGACTGATTGGTGACTCAATTACAGTGAGTTTGAGACCAAGAGGTGAAAGGCCACTCACTGACGTGCATCATGATTCATGATACATGTCAGCTGGCAAGTGGAGAGCGAGGGGCACCTAGTGGGGCGTGGGCAGAACCGGGGTTCGAATCGCTCTGGCACTAAACGTATGACACCAAGTAATGGGGGACAGTCTGCAGTTGGTGCCTGGTGGGAGCAGCCACAGTCAGTTGAAGTCAATGCGGGGCACTGACCATGTTCAGTTCTGTGGAAACATTAACACGCGCGGGGCTGGGGGGGGGGGTAAATTCCCCCCCCCCTCGCGAATTTTTGCAATATCTCAAACTTTCAGTTCCTTTTCTTACATCAATTTGACACGTTCCCTGAAAATTTGAGCGAAATCCGTCGGAATTTTTTTGAGAAATTGACGTTTTAGTGACGTCATGTTCGCCATTTTCGCCTCAAAAACGGCAGAACTTCAAACGCCGCTAACATCTTCATTTTTAAAGGAATCAAGACGTAACAAAAAAGGTTATACGTAATTCTACTTTGTCTATCAAATGGCTATCTCGGTTTTTTGAAAATTTTGGATTTTGGTCCAAATGTTTTCAAAAAACTGACTTTTTTGGGAAAATAGTTATAAAATCCAAAATATTAAGTGTATCGAAAAAACCGGAATATATGTCAGAGAAGTGGTCTATGTGCACCTACATACCAATTTTTAGAAGAATCGGTTCAGAAATGTGGGAGTTATTAAAAATTTTATGATGTCACGACACACAAAAAAAATTGAAAAATGTTTTTTTTTGGAAGTTCTAGACCTCGTACGGAAACAAAAATAGCACCATTCGATTCGCCGTGAAAAACTGCATCAGATAGACACCTTTTTAGGCCTTAACAACCAACTTCAAAATTTGACCTCACTTGACCTGACCTTGACCTGACCTCGACCTGAAATTCATCCAGAGGTGGTCCATATCACTTATTGAGTGTACCTATTGAATTCTATGAGTAAAATGACCCATAAAACATGTGTCGCACATGCCCTTTTCTATATTTTGTTTTTTGATGACCTGACCTGACCTGACCTTGACCTTGACCTCTGAATGATATTGTATGCAACGAATATTGTCTTGGTAGCCTAAGAACACGTTTTGGGCAATCAGTCTCAGTCGATGACTCCATTCTTCGGCAACTACGGTGCAAGACCGATACTGTAGAAAGTTGCAATTTGTACCCTTGACCTGACCTTGACCTTGACCTGACCTTGACTTTGACCTCAAATTTAAAATTAAGTACATGTTTTTAGTTGTTCGTGATGAGATCTTTCGATTGGCGTTTGAATTTTCCAAATCGGACCATTAGTTCGGGAGATAACAGGGGGGGGGGGGTAAAATTTACCCCCCCCCCCAGCCCCGCGCGTTCGGCTGGAGACCCCAGCCCCGCGCGGGTTAAACCTTGGCATATAAATACCATTATGTGACTATGCCCCAGATTTCCAGTTTTTCCTGATCGAATGAACTACAGAAGTTGGAAACTGACAGCTACCCAACAGCTCTGCTTGGCGTGGGCTCTGGTTTCGTAGTATATCTTTTCAAAGCATTTGATCTACATTACTGTGAGAGCTGACTTTATGCGTATTGCGTGCCTACTTTTTGCATGGTTACTCAATTGCCATGTTGATGCCACATTTACCTAATGGTCTTCAAACTGTTTTGCAGCTTGTTTTAGCATGGACTCTATAGACTTTTCAAGGTGATAAGGTGCCTCAGCTGCCTGCTAATCTTTCTCTGACGCGACTAGCGTTTGTGATTGACGCTACCGCCCACCTATCGCTGCCGGCTGTCAGTCACAGAGTGATAACAACTCTGAGTGGATTGTACTGCAGGCTGCAACCTGCTGTGTGGGTGTATGTTGTGTCACTGCAGTTTACGGGTGCAGGCGAGCTGCTTGTGAAGATCGGTGGTCACGCGGAGCCATTGAATCAGGTACAAAGATAATTATGTGAGCTGGGAAGCTTCGCTAGAACCATGTCTTCTGGTGTGATATTGCACACGTTTCAATATCATATGCATTGCATTGCGTAATGCGTTTGCGTTTCATTTCATTATGCTCCAGAGTCTAGACCCGTGAGGGCCGTGCCGCCATCTACCTGCGTTACGTTTAACTTTCTATTCAAATTATTGCCGGCGAACCGAGCGCGGGCAAGGTGGGGTGGTGGGTATGTGGTGTCATCCGCAACAACCAACAAGCACTGCTTAGCGGGGCACCAGGGTCCATAGCCACCCATTCCTCCATTCGGACAACATTAAAAAAGTCATCATGATTTGCTATGATGCTGTCATAAATTTGAATTCATATCTACCTACTGGCGTTTCAATGTAGCAGACTTGTGACAGCTCAAGAAAAAAGTGAGCTCGCTCAGCTCAACTCCGTCTTATCCGCTCCCGCTCAGCTTCCGCTCAGTTTAACGCGGCTCAGCTCAGCTCACGTTCCGCTCAAACCGGCTGCGCTCCGCTCACGCTCAGCTCAGCTCAGCTCAGTTTCCGCTCAGCTCAGCTCAGCTCAGTTTCCGCTCAGCTCAGTTCAGTTTCCGCTCAGCTCAGCTCAGTTTCCGCTCAGCTCAGCTCAGCTCAGCTCAGTTTCCGCTCAGCTCAGCTCAGCTCAACTCAGTTCCCGTTCATCTCAGATCAGTTTCCGCTCAATTCAGCTCAGCTCAGTTTCCGCTCAGAAAAAATGTACCGACGAAAAAAATGCACGGACGAAAAAATGTACAGACGAAAAAATGCGAGACGAAAAAAGTCGGACGAAAATCTGCGGACGAAAAATTGTCCGACGAAAATCTTCTAGACGAAAAAAAAAACGTCATGGAATCATCTCAACTATAGTCTGTTCCTGTGAATAAGAGAGCTTTTCCCATATAATGGACATCAGAAGGTGAGAGTTCCAGTTAGCGCCTCTGCCCCACCCCACTTTCAATAGGATATGGTTGCTTAGCCCACATTCAACCAACGAAGAGGAACTTTATTTGCTAATTCCTAATTGTAACTATTTTATGCAGAGGTAAGAACCCTTATTGATAAAATCAATTTAAATAACTGCTTAAATAACAAAGTGAAGAATGCTGAATTGTACATTGCGGAGCAGAGTGTCAAGGCGAAGCATCAAAGCCTGACAGTAGGTATTCATCCTGCAGTCAGACTTGAAACTTGAGACTGGCTGTATTAGCCTATAAATTGGCCAAGACCCTGGTCTTCCAATTTCCATGCAATATGGGTGAAAGAAATTAAGCTCGATTAGTGATTACTATTGATTTTTTTTTTAGAGTTTTGATATTTTTAAGTGCGATCACGAAGGCAGTGTAATTGCTCACTCCATAGCTAGCTCATAGCTGAAGCATCAAAGCCTGAGTTAATTTCCAAGCATGAACTGAAAAGAATTAGGACTGGATCAGCTCAGCTCAGCTAAATCAGCTCAGCTCAGCTCAATCAGCTCAGCTCAGCTCAGCTCGCTCAGCTCAGATCAGCTCAATCAGCTCAGCTCAGCTCAGCTCAAGCTCATTCAGCTCAGCTCAGCTCAAGCTCATTCAGCTCAGCTCAGACAGCAGCTCAGCTCAATGCATTACTGAGCCGGCTCAGCTCACAGCTCAACAATTTGGCAAAATGTTGAGCCGGCTCATGAGCTGAGCTGATTTTTGAGCCGGCTCAACTGAGCTGATCACAAGTCTGCAATGTAGCCGGGTATCACGTCTAATTATATGATTCCGTTCATTTCTGATCACCCGAGGCAGCTCAACAACCTATGTCCTCAAAGCGTGCAGCAGCAGGTCGCCAATTCTGAGAATAACTTCGCCCGCTGGGCTGTCGTGCCGTTGCTCGTGCTCGGCAGAGGTTCAATCGATATACCGGGTCCGAACTGACCTGCCCCAAGGCGGAGCAGAGGGCGGGCCAACGCAGCGCCGACGACAGGAGGGGAGGGGGGGGGGGGTGGAGTGAAGGGGTTACAGTGGCGCAGCGAGGAGATTTACGACTGGGGTGGCGAGTGATTGGCGTGACCGAGTGAAGGGTATGAATTGGTTGGCGTCTAATTAGCGTTCCATTGCCGCTGTGGCTTTTTAATAGCTTTGGCTTTAGGGAGGGAAAGGAAATGTGCTTCGGGAGACCATCTTCTGCTGGGCTGCGGAGTCGATGGATTTTCGGTGACTCCGACTCTGACTTCGGAATTCTAAAATCAACTCCGACTCCGGGCAGAACTGTCGACTCCGACAGACTCCAACTCCGACTCTGACTCCGCAGACCTGGCAGGGCTGCTGAGTCGATGAATTTTCGGTGACTCCAACTCTAGCTCCGGCTGGGTTTCCAATATCGACTCCAACTCCGACTCCCCAACCCTAATTGTGAGCCTATCGTTTATCATAAACGAGGGAAAAATATTTGGAATAGAAACTTAGCATGTCGTTGAATATTTTTCTGACATTGCCTCCATTCTTCTAGTCGTCAGTCGAAGTTAGCATTTCTGGAGCATCTTTCCATGTCATAGACTCACCAGTGCCTGTTCCCCGGCGTTTTACTCCGCCAAAACTGGCGAATATAGCACCTGTTGCACTGCCGGGCTGTGCTATCTCTTGACAACCCTGCCAGCACGTATCCTGGCACCTCGCTGGCGTTGGCTTTTTGCGTGGGTTGATGTGCGTGCTGGCATGACTAAGCGCCAACGCTTGTCAATGGCGGCAGGCTCGCTGACACCTGCGCGCGCGGGGAGGGGTGGGGTGTTTGTGATGCCGCTCACTGCCAGGTGATGCCAGCTGAGCCATCTTTGTGGTCATAGAAGTTGCATTGTGATGACTAATTTAGATTGTTGAGGTTGAATTGAAAAGAGATGAAGCATCCACTGAGCTTTGCAGTGATTTTTTTTTTCAATTAAGTGTGACTCTTTAGGTATTTGACTTGTCATGATACAAGTTTTGGTTGTTCGTGTCATTTCGATTTTTTTCTGAGGGTGTAATTTTTAGATGGAATTCGACCAAGTTCTGTCATCTATGCATGCTTGGCTGAGTTACTGTCGCTGATTTAGTTAGCCTGTTTTATTTATCACAGGCGCAGCCTCTGCGTAACTGCAATTGAATAGACATTGCAGTTTTGTTGCACTGGATAATCTATATCTTCAAAAACATGTTGCGTACTTCTTTTGAGTTCAACTCATTGGTAATTCAGCACATTGGCTCCGGTCGATGATGATGACATTATCTGCACGCTCTTCCGCCCCCTGTCTCCGCCTCTGCCACGCCCCTCACCCCCCCCCCTCCCTCAGTCCCCGCCTCCGTCACACGGCACATATCGACCGAGCTGTGGCTGTGCGTCCCGCCCCGCCCCCTGCGCTCGAGCGTCCTGAAAAGCTGGCACGGGGCCAAGGCCAAGGTCGTTCACTGCTCCGAGTTCAAGGTCACAGCCAACAGCGACCGATTCGAAACCGGCGACCGCGGCTGGCTGCTCGGCGTATTGAACGTAGCTTTAGCTGCAGCGGTTGGCTGAAAGCGTTCTGTTGACGAGCCCTGAAATGGAATAGGGATGTAAAAGTTTTGAGCATCTAAGTTTAATTGCATAGTTTTTAGCTGGGTGTTGGCATTTTGTTCGTGAAAACGTCTGGTTTTCTGCTGAGTGGTCGTTAATCTTCTGCTTTTTTCTCGAAAATGGAAAATAATGAGGCTTTTGCGCTGCTAAAATCAACTGGCTTTTACTCAATAGCTCTATGGCTGCATCTGAACTTTTTATGTTGTATAAACTTGTCTGTCTCGAGCGATGTGTTGCCAGTCAGTAATCGTTGCATGCAACATAAATGCATATTTTTGACTAGCTATCCGTCTGAATAGGAACGGACACAAGCAATAACATCGACCGTCTGACCTGAATACAGAATAACACCTATCGGGGTCGGCCGCGACAGTTCTTTGTTTTTGTGTCGTGCGTCAGTTCTATCTACCGGGACTGCGGGTATTGTCGGGAGTCCCCCTAATACTTGGACGCAAGAAGCACTCATAAATAACTCATGGCTGCATGAGAGATCAGGTAGAGCCAGGATTGGGGTGCAGTAAGGTTTCCTCTGTCGAGTGCTGTAGAACTGCTTTGTAAAGTAATCTTGCTGCTGTCAGTGGCGGCGGAACACCTTCAATTAAGGGGGGGAGGGCACTGCCGACTTTTCGTCCCATTCTTTCCAGCAGGGCGTTGCATGTAAAGCCCTATGGAAAGCCCCATTAAAATGCCAAAATCAAGGGGGAGGCACGGTGCCCCGGTGCCCCCTCCCCCCGTTCCGCCGCCTATGTGCTATGTGCCTTCTCTACTGAAGAAATAGATGCGTCAATTAGGGATCCACGAAAACTAAAAGTTACGTTTCAATAATGAGCAGGTAACGTGAAAATATGATTATTCTTATTTAATTTATTGAGGAATAGTGTTTGACCCATCTGATACAAACCACCTTCTGTGAATGCTTATTGTTGTTGTTGTAATTCCACATTATAATTCTTGCAACTCTGTTACCAACTTTGTCCATGTGATATATCTCGTAAATAACCTGTCAAGATAGACTTGAACCCTAAGATCCGATCGTTGTTTGACGCAGCCTTGTCCAAACAGCATCGCCTTCCCTACTGCCCCTGTCCTCCCAAGTATGTAGGTGATCGATCGAAGCTGAGCCACCGCCCTCGTTGGCCACCGCCTCTCTTTGTCTCTAATGCAAAACATCGAACGGGGTCGTTTCTGTTTTTCCTGTCAGTTTTTGGACACCTGTTTCTTGGCTCTCTTTGGATGGTTTCTGGGAGACGTAGGTAGTTGTCGGTCTTGGACTAAAGCACAGAATCCGTCAGAGCGGTTTTTCGGATAAGAATCGATCCGTTTGGCTGCCACAACAGTGGTTGGCAGGGTAGTGATGCCAAGTTTCGTGCGTGACTTGGTGGCCGAACAAAACATGTCGGCTATAATGAGCAGTGAGGGTTCAGGGCAGGTCATTCCCTGTCACGGAGAGAGATTATTGGCTTTCTGTAACAGTTAGTATTCAGGAGATGACTGTTATGCTACTGTGCAACGGCAGAAATTTCATGTTGGGTCAGAGGTCATGTTGGGTCAGAGGCTGGGTGACCCAGCATAGTTACGGAGCGAGCGAAGCGAGCGTAGTCTTTCCTTAGATTAACGGAAATTTCTGAGTATGAGCGGCCGGCCGGCCGGCCGGCCGGCCGGCCGTGGTCACGCTTCTGCGACGCTTATATCTCAGCAACCACTTGACCGATTTACACGCGGTAATTTTTGTAGGGTAGCTTCATTCCTTCTACCAAGTATTGGACTATTCCCGATGCATGTAGGTGACCCCTTATGCACGTGCCACGTGCAAAACAAAGAGGTGTCACTTTTGTAATTGTTGCAATATCTTGGTAACTACTTGGCCGATTGCGCTGAAAGTTGGCATGTAGGTAGGCACCCACTAGGCAATGCATATCCATGTGCCAGAGTTGGGGTGCTGCTGCACGTGCGCACGTGCAGGGGTCGATTCCAGATCTCGAGAACGGCTGGACCGATGGCGCTCAAATTTGGCACACGGTTAGGGACCGGTTAGTAGGGTGCCGTGCAAAAGTCAGTTGGGACCCATTTTGCACGTGCGCACGTGCAGGGTGCCACTTCCAGATCTCGAGAACGGCTGGGCCGATTGTGCTCAAATTTGGCACATCGCTAGAGACCGGTTAGTTGGGTGCTGTGCACAAGTCAGCTGGAGGTACCCCCTCGAAATTTCGCACGTGCAAGGCTCACCCTCTCGCTCGCTCCGTTAGTCGCCCCAAAAGGCGTTATACTGGTAGTAGGCATTTGCCTTTGCACGGCAGTATGGGTTAGCTTTTGTGTTGTCAATGCATTGAAATATTTTTCTTTTATGTTCATCCATGTTGGTACAGTCCACAGCAGAAGTAATGTGGGGTTTCAGTCATGGGTATGTTCTGCTTCTGAAGCGTAGGAACGATTAGCCAGACTACAGTGAAACTTTGAATGTAGCTTATATGTATCGTCACCCTTGCAGCTGCAACTTTAGCTACTGACATCTTCTTTTCAATCACTCCGCATTAAACAATCGCCAGTCAAAGCCAACCGTTGAGATTGGTAAAACCCTACATTACTTTAGCGGTGGGCTGTACATGCATAGATGAGCCAAGATCAGGGTTTGTGCGACCTTTTGTTTTGTTTATTCGTCAAGCATGCATGAACTTGTTCTAAGCCATTTTGTGACATTTTGTCTTTCACCATATGTACGCTCATATGCTCACGTTTTCTCTCCTATCCTACCTCTTTTTCGTACCAATCCTTTCCATCTGTACCGAGCTTTTCGGTTTCGTGCAGCTCATTTATCGTAGCGCACCGCTCCTATATCGAACCGTATCTTTTTTACCGGCTCACGCCGCTCCGCGCCAGGGCTCACCATATTTCCACCAGATTGTCCATTGACCAACACCAACCATTGACTAGCTATCGATCTGCGGCGCCTAAAACAGCGTCCTCTCGCTCCCCCTTCCCCCCGCGTCGCCCCTGCGCCCGACATCGCCCCCTCTCGACGCGCCCGCTCGCCCGCAAAGGTAGTCTGCTGCGACGGGCATGCTCGTCGGTTGCTCGTCGCGATAGCGTGATAGGACGCTGCGCGGCGGCGGCTGAGGGAGCTAGTCGGTGGTGAGGGTTCACGACGCACGCGTGCGAGGCGCTGTAAGGTTAGTTGGTGTAAGGTGTCTGGTGTTTTGGTGACGAGAGTGGGTTGGTGTAGGTGTCTGGTGTTTTGGTGAGGCAGATGGTGGGTTGGTGTAGGTGTTTGGTGGTGGGAGTTGTGTAGTTAGATTTGTGTTGGCGTTTTTTAATTTGACTGGTTACGCTGGGTAATGATCTTGGGTAGCGCTTCACGTTGGGTGGCAGTTTGAGTGTTGAGTTTGAGTGATGAGAGTTGTATTGCTGGTTGCGTTTGGGTGCTGGGTATTTTTCCTGGCTATTTTAATGTCGGCAGCTCGTGCTCTTGCTGCTCTTGTTGTTTTGAGGTGGAGGCTATCCAAATAATCCATTCATTGTTCGGTTCAGGTAGCCTTAGCTCAAGGACATTCTGCATTTGCTTATTAGGTACCATAAGCATGGTATATACAATCATGAATCAACGTTAGGGATATAAATAAAACATGGCCTCCTCTGAACGAATGACGAATAAAAGTGCTATCAGCTATGATACGTGTAGAACTTAGACATTTTTACCCATTATGAGTTGGAGGGCGCTGCTGCTATTTTGATGAGGCCATATTCAGTTGCTTATCGAGACGCCTATCAGCGCTAAGGGTTCGTACTCACAGCGCACATCCTTATCCGCTGCAATGTTCGGGGATAAAGTGATAAGAACGTGTGCTATCACCGGTATACCCTGCAGTGGTGCTGAGCGTTGCTGATAAACTGTGTCTTTGTTGGGTGCAATTAACATTTGACCTTTTCGTTCAACCGTTGCCCCTGAACAGGTCAAGACATGTTTTCCGATCCATGAGTCACTATGAGTCACTCTAGTTGTGACTAACACATATTGAGCGAGGCCTTCGAATATCTATTAAGATGATTTAAGTGTCTCCTGCTAAGTGAATTAAGCGATAAAGCGAAGAGTCCGCCATTTGGCGTTGTTAATTGGTCTGGTGTTTGCTGATGCTAATTGTGTGCTTGTGTGTTTAGTAGGTGCTTCCGTGCTGCCCAGAAATGACTCATAGCGAGAGACATTTCCACAATGTGTCTTAAATTCACCTTCAGACACTTACTTGAATTATGCATCACGTACGGAATGACTAAGCGACGCAAGGCGTCTTGCCTCCATCAGGGCTCTCAGTGCTAGAAGCTAAAGGCCGGAACACAGCACTCGCTTGCAAATCGCGTCGAACTCGCGTCAAGCGCGGAAATCGCTTCGTCCGCTGTGTTTTCACTTGCAATTCAGCTCACAACCCGCGTCGAAAACGCGTCCCGCTTGGAAAACGCTTTGCGCTTCCAAATCGCGGCTGAAACGCGTTGATTATTGATTGCACTTGACCTTTGCACGTGACATCTTAGCATATCAATGTGTCTGTTTCATGACAAAATTTTATGCGGCGTTCTTTCGATGAAAATTTTTTAGCTTTGATATTTTAAATAACCTTCTCCTCGATCATTGATTAAAACCAGCACAGGTTAAAAGTTACTTTCTTTTGTAGGAAATTCCTTAAAAACAGTTGATGCCATGCCACACAGGTAGTTGATCATGCCACATTGGAACTTAACTATAATTTGTTCAGTCAATGTTAGTATTTTAGTCAGTATTTGTTTGCCACGTACCATGGTCACAATCGGTTGTTCAGAAGTTTTTCAAGCGAATACCTACAACACCGCTCTTGCAAATCTAACAACTGTTATCTTTCAATCTCATCTAGCAATTCATTCAATCTAATAATCCAACGATTACCATCCGTAAGTAAACTACATATTTCTCCTTTTGCGTTATGCAAATCACAGGATATACTTAACCCTCGCCCGCACATGCCATTTTCCCATCTTAGAACGCACATGGAGGGGGGGGGGGGGTGCCATCCTCCCGCGCCATTTCGTTCCTGTTGGAGATAGAGCTTCGTGGTAGGGACCAAAAAGATTCTTTGGGAAGAGACAAATCCAATGATACCCAGTTTTACCTTCTCAGGTCAGTCATTGACCTTCCAGGTCAGGTCAAACTAAAAAAATGTTGCTGTTTTGGGTCACCGTTGGATATCAAGTGCGCTGCTCATCATATAGGTACCGATGACGATGCCGTTTTGTGGTGCCAAGCCAGTTAGAACCTCTTTGTCACACTATCCGACCAGGTTTTTGCTGCTGAGGTCCTTTCAGGTCAAGTTAGGTCAAGGTCAATAATATGTGTTTGCATGTCTGTGAGTGTATGTGTGTATAATGATGTGTGCACCGATTGTTTATGTGTCCATATTAAATGAGATCATGAAATGAGAAGGTTTTACCAAAAAATACAGTCAAAGAAACTTCACGAAAAGTAAATTCAGCTTGCCTATATCGCAATGATTTTAAATGACATAGGTTGACCTTGACCCTGACCTTGACATCTGTTCATCGTCGAACAACATGTTCCATGATAGGTGGAAGGTAAGACTGGCAAAACAGGCCAAAATCAAGGTGTCAAAAGCTCACATGACCCATAGCCAACGCAAGATATTAAGTATTTGTCATTTGGGTCATGACATGACCTGAAGAACAAGGTCATATCTCCGAAACCAAACACCACAGGAACTTACAATTTTTTAGTGGACATCAAGAAAGGATAGAGGAGCAGCTATACAAAGTCAGGCTTTTAGCTCTAAAAATGTTGAGTGCAGAGCAGAAAAACTACCTGGGGGGGGGGGGGAGGGTGGCAACCACCTCCTCCCCACCCCATGTGCGGGCGAGGGTTAACATGGCATTGCAGTCTTGTTTTCGAGTAAACGTGTTGCTCATGATATTTCATTATTTTGTCAAAAATGGAGAACAGCCTATAAATTTACAAACGCAAAGTGTTAAATGCCTACAGAATAGAAAATTAAGTGGGAGATTCAACAACAGGATTGAATTGTAGCTAAATCACGGCATAATTTGGAAGTTGGGTGAAATTCCTTTCGGTTTTCTACGAAACCACTTAGCCCTCGCCCGCACATGGCGGTGGTTACCACCCCCAGGTAGTTTTTACTGCTCTGAACTAAATATTTTAAAAGCTAGAACCCGATTTTTCGCATAGCTGCTTCTCTATCCTTTCTCACCGTCCAATTAAAATTGCAAGTTTCTGTGGTTTTTGGTTTCGGATATATGACATTGTTCTTCAGGTCATGTCATGACCCAAATGACCAATACCCTGCAATATCTTGCGTTGGCTATGGGTCTTTTTAAGCTTATTTCCAAAATGCCTTGACATATTTTTGAAGCTTACCACGCCCCTATTTGTGGTTCAGCCTACGAAACAAGGCTGGCCCCAAGTCAAGTTAACGCAAGAGTATCTTTGCTAAAACGAGCGTGTGCGCCATTACGAGACGCAGCGATTGGTACCCGATTTCAAGGTCCCAAGACAACCGGTGACCTCTGAGGCAGGTCAAGTGGCCCAAGAAGCGGGTTCGTTTTTTTTGGTAGGGGAGGATGGGGTAATTTGGCCGCTTTTTAGGAAGCGCTGTAGCTCGAAACTGGCGACATACTTCTGCACTCTCTCAAGGCTGGCAGGTGTAGCATTCATTTTACTTTCTTATACAGCAAGCTGAAAATGATAGAGCAACTACTTATGCTTAAATTTTGTCGTTCTACAAAGGTCTGCAAAGCGGCTAAATTACCCCGCTAGCAAGGTTATTTGGCCGGTGGGGAAGAGCAATTTGGCCGGTGTTAATTTGAGGCCTGGATTTTATGTTACGGGCAAGTCAGCTTCAGCGCCATCAATGACATGTGTCCTTTACGCATTTTTAGGCTGACTCGGTGTCGGACTTATCTTCGAATGATTTTGACTCAGGTCTTATTTCAGCATTTTCCTGCATAACTGAAAATGCGCTTCCTTAGCATACACTGCTAAATCAAACATTTGCATTTTATTTGTGGTGAGAAAAACGTTAACTGTTAATTCTAGTAAGGAAATAATCGACTAATTTCAATTAAAAAATTCTTAGCAATCAAAGAAACTACTTAGCTCAGTCTCAAATCCTCACATCTCATAGGCCTCCGATGTCTGCAAACGAGTTGTTAATAGTGTTTACTAGCTGGAGATGTGACTATCAGTTTGGTTTGAGCAGATCCCTAGCAACTTCGTCGTGCCGCTTTGAGCTGTGTCTTGATGAGCGCCTAGGAGACAGACTGTGCCGCAATGCCACCGCCAACGGCTATAAACCCAACCAGCTCGGTACGACGACCTTATCATTACATAGGTGGCGGAACCGGGAACGGAGGGGGGGGGGCCGCACCGGCCCCCTTGATTTTGCCATTTTAACATAAGCCCTATGGGTGTTGCATGGAAAGAATGGGCAGTGCCCCTCCCCCTTAATTGAAGGTGTTTCGCCGCTACTGCTTATCAAGTCGGCCGTTCCAGCATAGCGATCCTGAGAGCACCGTCAAAGCTGTTCCACTAGCACTGGCAAAACTACCCCGCATTGCCATTCTGAAAAGTTTTGTCTACAAAGTCGTTGTGGTTTTACGGAAATCGATGAAATTACTCTTGAAAACGCTCAACATCTAAGCAATGGGACCACAACCTGTCAAAATTTGTCTACAGCCCGAAATTTACATGCCAGGCATATAATTTTTCGAACGGAAGTAAAAGTTACCATTTTCTAATCAAATTTATGTTTTACTGATTTTGAAGAAAATTACGAAGGGGAGGTTTCTGAAAAAAAATTCCACGGATTCCTCATTTTATGTTGACCGCAGTACAAGATACGTGTTAAGATTTCTTTAAACATCGAAACATAAAAACTAAACAATTTAATACATTTTACGTTTAAAATTGTCAATCAAATGAATACCGATGTGCTGAAAGCAGGAGACCACGCCGGTATTTAGTTAAAATTGCCGTAATCCAAGGTGCTTTATTTGGTTTCCATGGTTACTGAGTACTGACGCTATTACGCTTGCGTTTCGCGAGCAGAGAAACTGAAAAGTTGAAACAGATTCAACTTTTCAGCTTGCAACCCGCGCCGGACTGATTTTGCTTGCGTTTCGCTCGCGATTCGCTCGCGTTTTACGAGCGGGATCCGGCGTGATTTCGCGGCGTAAAAGCGAGACGACCTGCGTGTTGGGAGCTGAAAATATGCCATGTATTGCAATGGGAGAAGCGAGACGCGATTTGCGAGCTGAAAAGCTGTGTTCCGGCCTTAAAACCAGAGCATTATCTTCCTGGGCCTTCATCCTTAATAACCTGTAGTTTCTGTCAAATTAACATTGCTGCCAAATGATATGCATATCACTAACTCCTCATCTCCTTCTTACAGGTCTAACTACACTGTTGACGTTAGTGGAAGCCTCGCTTAGAAACCCAGTCGTGAACTGTAGTGGACGGCAGTTCCACACGGTTTCCACACTGCTCCTCTGAAGTACTGGGACGGTGATGTCGGCGCCCGTGGACGCCCCTGTGGACGCCCCTGTGGACGCGGTGGACAGTCAGATGGAGACGGTGGACGCGGCCTCTGTGCCGCCGGCGGGAGGTGACACAGGAGATGCCGGAGTGTTCGGGTTCGGGTGAGTGGTGGGGACTTGGTTCAGGGATCGTATGAAGAGACTAAAACCATGGAAGACTTTGGAGTAAAACGAGTAAACGGGACTTGAAATGCCGCGTATTGCAAATTTTATGTCATGCCCAGGAGTGGATAGTGTTTAAGTGTTTTGAATTATTACAGCATTTCTCGAAGGACATTTTGAACGGAGAGGAAACATTATATGCTATGAAGTTCACTTGAACATAATATCAGCCCAAATATTCATTTTAATTAAGTACTCGCTCGTAAAATTGTAAAACTGTACCCAAGCTGCCCTCCTCCGCCCGGATAGTGTTCAACTGTTCCCCCAGACCTGCTTACCTTTTGACCGATTCTCTTCCCTGCAGCCGGGCGACGCCTATCGTCCAGGCCACTGCACCCACCGCCAAAGATTCCTTCGAGTACAACATGAACCACAAGCGGCGTGGCCGGGCCGTCATCTTCAACCACCGCGACTTCCATCCGGACCAGCAGATGAAGGTGAGATCGGGTTGGTGTCTTTGCTTGTTGATGTGCTGGGCTAAGGAGATCAGCTTAGGACCTCATAATAACTGTTTCTGAGAAAATAGGCTGCATATGAGCTGAGGAGAAAGAAGACAGCGTAATAAGAATAGTTTTAAGCTAACAAAGTGCCCGAGGTGTCAGACCTATCATCTTTGACAAGTGTAATGAAGAATGCTGTCAAAACATCAGCGCCTCCATCTTATGCGACTGTCGCATGCGGGAAGACCAACCATTTATTCATATGTCAATATTCATATTCATACGCCATCCATTTATATTCCAACCAACATTCTTCTGCTTGCCTGATGGTAATAGGTTATTGTTTTCATTTCTTTCGAGCTACATTGTTTGTAAAGGCATATAACTGATAATATGCCATCAACACTACTTTTTTTGCCAGTAAACTCTTGGACTAAGAATATCGGAACATATCGTCATATTAATGACACCATCACGGTATGGCAGCTCACGCCAATATGCATGCTAATTGCCCCATGACACTATTATGCACTACCACGCTCTGACACCCTCCCCGCTCTCCTACAGATGAGAAACGGCACAGACGTGGATCGCGACTCCCTGGAGGCGGTCCTGAGGGACCTGGACTTTGATGTTGAGGTCCACAATGATCTGCGAAAGTCGGAGCTGTTTGCTGTGCTGGATAAATGTGAGTCGGTGCTGGGAGACTGCGATGTGGCCTGCAGTCACGGGTCGCTGTGCGGAATATTTATAGCTAGTGGAATCTGCATGAAAGAGAAATTGGTTATGGCGTGATGTTTTCTGGTCTGGTTTCTGGTTTCTGGTGATGTTTCTGGTCATAAGCTATCGATAACAAAAAAAAGAGGAAATATGTAACAATAGGATTTAGTGATGCATTTTCTAGTAATGGTTGGTGAGAGTCATGACAAAAGCTGGAATGACATCAGTATCCTGAAATTCCTGTTTTAGTGATGATACTTATCTAGTGACATGACACAAAGTGTTCATATTCATTATTACATATGTTTCAGTGTCGTCTTGCCCACCACATCACGGCGTAACCCGCGCCTCATCTCTCTCGCCCTCAGTGTCCACGGCCGACCACTCGGACGCCGACTGTCTGGTCATCTCGTTCCTCTCTCATGGTGATACCGGTGTACTGTACACTTACGACGAGATCCTGAAGTCGGACCACCTCTGGACCCGCTTCACGGCCGATAGGTGTCCGTCGCTGGCCGGAAAGCCAAAGATTTTCTTCATTCAGGTTGGTTGGGGAGGTGCTGGGGGCAAGTTGGGTACAAATGCTGCGCGTGCATTTTATAGAGAGAATTGAAGCTAGTTAATGAGCGCTTAGTTAGACAGACGTGCTCTAATTGTGTATTTTGTCGAGAGACTTTTACTACCTTTGCAACTTTTTTATGGATTCTCGTTCATGATAACCATGATACCAACATCCAACGTACAACAAAAGCTTGCATCAACACCGATAAGTGTGATAAACGCTTGCGTATGTATACCTGCCTGCGTCAAAGCGTCAAGCGATACGTGCTCTAGCTTTTTGGCGAGTTACCAGAGAGCCCTGCCAGTCCCTGAACAATAGGCACGTGCATGTATATAGACGGTATGTCCTTTTAGTCAACATATGCAATGCATCATACTTTTGCGGATGGACGCAAAATAACCTTGGAAGCCGGCTCTCCCAAAAGGCCAAAAGCCCTCCCCCCCCCCCCCAACAAAAAACAAGCGCTTTGGCTGAAGCTGCTCACTAACCAACCCCTCTCCCCCACAGGCGTGTCAGGGTGACCAGCTAGACGGCGGCACCACTCTGGTGCCGCGTCGCACCGCCACCGACGGCGACGTGGTCTCCTACAAGATCCCCACGCACGCCGACTTCCTCCTGTGCTTCTCCACCGTGCCGGGCTACTACAGCTGGCGTAACACCACACAGGGCTCGTGGTTCGTGCAGGCGCTGGTCCACTGCCTGCGCAAGTACGGACGGCAGCTGGATCTTCTGACGGTGATGACGCGAGTTAACAGACTGGTGGCCACCGACTTCCAGTCCAACTGCCCCGGTAAGATGGCGTTGACCGTGGAGTTCCGGGGAAGGGTTACATAGAGTTTGAGCCAATCGTTTGGTCTTCTCTGGTGAAGGGTAAAACAATTCGCCAAAATAGCCCTGGCGAGGTAGACTCCAGAGGTCACGGAGAAAGAGCTGGAAAATTAACTCAGTACTTTGGCTTTAGGATGTGTGCTTTATGATAATTCTATTGCTGTAGGCTCCATAGGTGTAAACCCTTTCATTTTGATCGGCTGGGACAGAAAGGTGGCTAGGAGTCTTCAGAACAAAGTTCAGCATCTAATCACGCCCAGCTACCGATGTTCTGAGGGGTTATGTTCCAATTCTTGTCTGAGGAGGACACGAGATGGGCAAAAAGCGTCGGAGGCTGTCTCAACACGATTTTTTATTGCCTAGATTCGTCGTTTGGTAAAGGCATCGGTGAATTGGTTGGGCTTTGACAAGTTTTCCCGTCGACATGTTTGATTGAACTGATGAGTAGTTTGTGACTTTACCTCCCTCCCTTTAAATAACGGGTGGTCAGTATGAAACTGGACAAAATTTGACTAGGCATAACATCACCAATAATGGACAGATTTTAATGATTTTTGGCAGGTGAATACTTCTAATTATTCTATATTAGCAGCTCAGATTTCAACTTCCTGCTAGCAACTAGTGTAAAGCATTGCGCCGTTAAGTCAGCAAGCGTTCCGGCACCTTTTCGCGCAATTTTTTGGAACTAACCCAAATTACAAAAATGTTACCATTATGCGCCACATTACGCCGTGCGGTGTCACCATATCTAAAGAATATGTGATCGTCGATAAGTTCTGAGGACTTGCAGATGTTTTGCATGGTGGGAACGGCAAAATCACTCAGAAATGCCCATTCAGCTCCGGAAGGAACAAACCGGCTCCGCCACCGGACAGCTGGGGTTCTCCCAGTAATTTCTTGCGAGAAATTTAAGGATCTTCAAAACATATGTACATTTAATGTGTCAAAAGTTTGAAATTTAAGTACAAAAATAGGATAAAGGCTCCCCAGACGACGGAGGCACTAATTCGTGTACAGAAAACCCGTCTGCGCCGTCTGTCACAGGATCCAATGAAGGGCAGCCAAAGCATAGAGGTGATTATGGATGATGATTCTTACTTCACCTGCAGTGGCAGCCAAATGTTTTCCAACGCCGACTTTTACACCTCAGCTGGTGGAGACAATCTTCCACATGTGGATCTCACCTCCTCTTTCGACCTGGGAGCAAGTATCCACCCAAGATGCCCGTCTGGCTTGCCAGAGTCCGATGGGGGATCGCGCGTCCAGTTACAGGCGATGTAATGGGCGAACTGTACAGTGAAAAGTGTTTGAATATCGTGTTTCTGCCATTCATTGAGTCTCAATACCCGGAGCATTATGTTCTGTTTTGTCCCGACCTCGCAACCGTCACAGTACGCGCGCTAGACCACGAAACTTATTGAGGAGGCTGGGGTGCCCGTATTAGCACGTGACATGAACCCACCATGTACCCCTCATATTTAGCTCATTGATGATCTGTGGGGGCTTATCAAACAGTACGTTTATAAGGGAAGGTGGCAGGTCAGGTGAGTCGCGCAGTTGAAGCGGAAAATCAAGCAGGTCATCCGTCAAATCGACGCGGAGGTGCCGCGAAAGATAATAGCGGGGCTGCCAACGCGCGTGCACCTGGCGGCTGACAGAGGTCCAGTGTCGCAGATCCACTAGGCCGAGCGTGATCACAACAAAAGAAAGGCACAGTAACGCGATTTTCGTTGCTTTCGCTTGGGAACTTTTAACACAGCAACGATTCAACTTTTGTCCAGTTTCATACTGACCACCCGTTATATTGATCTTATGTCTTCAGGTTGTTTCAATTCGGTAAGTATCGTTATCTTGCTTTTTTTTGTGCTACTGTAGCTTTTCACTCGCAAATTGCGAAGTTTTAACAAATGTTTCAGACCAAATGGTGGCGCAAATACACGCAGCCATTTTCTGCTTCAATTGTTTACTATGTAGATATCACCTCGAATTTCTATCGTACTAGAATATCGACTCATGGCATAACATCGAACTGAATCAATGAAGCATTGCTCAATGCTCAGTGTCGGTCATTGGTGTACCTTGTTAGCTTATCGTTTTACAAACCTGGCTGATCTCTCTCATCTCCTTCAGGTGATCCGGGCATGCACCAGAGGAAGCAGATTCCCTGCATCAGCTCCATGCTCACTCGGGACGTTTTCTTCACGCCCAAGGTTCGCCGCAACTAAGGTCCTCTCGGCATACAACGCACGTGCCAGCATTTCTGGCCGAGGGGATTATAGGTGGCGCCACAATTGTGGGCAGGACGGACGGAAAGTTAGGTCTTGCATCGACCTACTTCAACTGGCAGCGAAGCGAAGCAGTTGCTAGATGATACGAGCACTGTTGCCAGGTATCATGCACTGTCTTGTCCGGATCGGTGTGGGCTGTTATGATGGGCATTGGGCATGCGCCTCGGGCGGAGAAGTGACGAGGGGGCTCTGTGCTGGTCAAGCTAGGTCCTATTGATAGTGACCGCCTTAGTTGTGAGGTTTGCACCGATATCAAAAGACGTTGGCCCTCCAAGCGTTGTCTATGTAGATGTCGACGTAGAACTGTGCGGGGCGTTAGTTCGCTAGTTTGCGGAGACCCGTCAGTAGATTCACTCGGGCTCATGTGAATGCTTTGTCGATGCTGTTTATAACAGGCCAGTGCTTACTATCTCCAACCAGTAATATCATAAGCGCTATTTCTGCTTTCTGGGACGTCTCCTCATCTTATCACTTTCAGGGATATCTTGATATTAACTTTGGGCTGATGCTTCTCTGATAGTTGCTAGATCGGCGAACAGTACAACAATACAACATCCTGCCTTTGGTGTACAACACAAACACCGCAAAGATACAACATTCTGCCTTTGGTCTGGTACAATGTCACAAGACCGCTTAGGAAACAGCACTGCACTCAATGTTGTTGGAACACCCTGCCAACTTTCAGTGGATCACATGTTCTTTCGGAGGTCTTTCGGATGTTTGTGTGGAAGTGTGCGGGACGTGGACAGAAGCTGGCTGATTCTTTAGTGGCAAACCCGCCCTGGCCGTTTCACTGTGGATCTAATCCACCATGCCATATCACCAGATTGTTGTTCAAGAACCCGTCCGATTTTGTCAGTGTTTTAGGTCTTATGTCAGGTGAACCCTGGGGTCTTCTGAAATAGGTCCCATGTTTGTATTAAATCCGCTGGTAAGTTACGGTTGTCTGTGACTTCTTACGTGATTCGCTCTCGTCTCTATGCTTTTGTCACAATTTAGCAATAATAGGAGCCGTGTTAGCTTGACGTCGCTTTTTTGTTGTAATTACTTACTGATAGTTTTGACTGATGAAATTTGGGCCACTGGTGATGACATTTAGTTTGTCTAAGCGCTACTCATGTCAAGTGTCATCGAAGCTTATTTTTGTGTCTTCCGTGCTCGACGCAAGATTATCGGCCGCTGTATCCCATCTTTGATTGCATTTAAACACGACATCTGAATAGATATATATTCATGTAATTGGTCATCATGTCACAACTGAAACTAATCTGTACACTTGCAGCTATGTTCTACACACTTGAGACTTGACCAGACTCACGATGGCTCCTTGCGTTGACTTGTCCGTGCCCGTGAATGCTTGAAAATAGTTGTTTCAGATTATTTCCATCACAAGTGTATGTCGGGCTGCACATGTTGCGTCCATAGCCTGCCTCTTTTGTGGAGAACATGATCTCCACGCTAGCAGTTGTGAAGTGTGATTGGAAATAAACAATCCGGCGGATGTTGTTGGTTGTCTGGTCAGTGTTTATCCGTGATTGGGTAAAGGCTCTGGTTTCTCGAGGCTTAAGGAGGTGAAATGTGAGAGGGGTTTTGTTTGGTGATGGAGCTTAGTAGACAGCAGTGAGCATGGTACGGGACTGCAATATTTTGGTTCCCAGAATAAAAGGGCTATGCTGTTGGATTTTTAAACATTAGGTATAGAATATCAGGAGCTGCTATTTTTGTGTGTGAAAGGAAAAGGGATGATACCCTGTGTCGGTGCCACAGTGGGGTCATTGATATTCTAGCATGACTATTCTATTTTACCTACCTATAAAGTTTAAAAATGGTGCGTAAATAATAAGTTTTCGGTCATCTGGAAAACCCGGATGTTTGTTATGGGGGGCAGCTGGATAGGCATGGAGTTATCATTCTTAATTATGCATCGTTCTGTGTAATATGAAAACAATAATTATAACTGTACCTACCTAACGCACTGGCGAATGCAGGGGCATTTGTAAGGCCCTATATCTAGACCGTGATTTGAGGTGAATGCCCCCTCGCAGCGCCCGAAAATTTGTTGTTTTATAGAAAAGAGAAATTAACTATTATTAGGCAAGGTTTGCTTGAAACTGCATAGCAGCTTCAAGCAAACTTTCAGCAGTTTCAAACGGAAGGAATCGAAATTCGAGGAGTTTTCGGAATTTGGAAAACTTACGGGAATGTGACCCCTCCGCAGCGACCGCAGCGTCCGAGACTGCGTACCTGAACCCACCTATGACAGCAAGCTATAGCTAATACCAAGGTATATAAAAACACTGCTAATACTTTTCTGCCGTTACGCTTACAGCTCTCGTATCGATTTGCCTCTGATTTAGCATCTTTTCTTCGCCTGCTGACCGCTCTCTCCTATCGCAGCCCGATCCCACGAGTGGCGCCGAATCCCGAACTCAGTGCTTTGCTCAGTGTGAGCCGCGACTCCGCACCACTCGCTGTGAGCTGGGAGGCGGGGAGGCGTGTGACCTTGAAAGTCAGCCAATGAGCGTCCGGGCAGACTCAGTCGGCGCTCGGACGCCGTCGCCGCCGTGGCGTTGCGCCGTCCGCCCGCTCCGCTTTGTTTACCAGAGGGCGCTGGCGCGTCAGGACCTGTTAGCGAGTTGTGGTAGCCTGTGCTACAGTGCAGTGAAGTGGCTGCGATCGTAGCAGCCACGAAGAACTCCACTCACCATGTGTTTGATAGTGATCTAATCTAGTGCTCCGGCTCAGCCATGACTGGAATAGAAAGTGCGTCGCCGGCCCAGAAGGGACCGTACGGACGGCCGCGGAGCTATGATCCCGACTTCCACGGGCCTGTTCATAACAATAAGCGCTCCTGCACGGACATTCTGTGCGCGCTGCTGTTCTTCGTGTTTATGTTCGGCTGGGCTGGGGTGGGGGCTTATGCTATCTACTACGGCGATCCGGAGATTCTCGCCTTCCCGACTGATTCAGATGGACGTAAATGCGGCCGCGATCCAGAGGTTGCTGATAAGAAGTTTCTCCTGTACTTCGACCTCACACAATGTTCTTCGCCCATCGTCCTCATCGCCGGCTGTCCGACTCCGCAGGTCTGCGTCAGTCAATGTCCTCAGGAGAACCGCTTCGCCGTCCCCTACGGCCTGGACGAGCGTCTCTGCACAGATGCTGCCCGCAGAAGCCTGACCTGCCGGCCGGGGGTGAACCCGATGGACCGCAGTCGCTCCTGCAGAAGTCTTCTTCGAGACACCGATGACTGCGCGCCGTATACCTTCCGTAGCGCTGCCGTGCTGGGGCGATGTGTTCCCAACCTCGGCATCGGCGATTTTGATGAGGAGAATGACAGAGTCAAAGATGCGGATGGAAAGGAGATGAATGTCACCATGGACGCGCTCTACAAGGGAGCTGAGAAGCTGGGTGTCTTCGTCAGCCTCAAGGACTTTGGTACGTATAAGATCCACCCCTCCTCCCTGACTCACATGTTGACATTCCAGGTGGTTCACATGACTTCAGCCATGTGTGTGTGTTTGCTTTTTTTAATTAACCGTAAAAGCTGTTAGTTAATCACGCAATTGTTGGACTGCTCCTCCCATTTGTTGATCGCTGTGATGTGTTCACATGACACCATCGGATGAGATATACGGCATATGCATTCCCTCATGGTGGAAAACGTTCGATATCCGCGCACATGCTGACTGCTGCTTTCACTTGACTCGGGCTGTCCAGGATCTGGATTCCTAGCATATGACGTCATGCAAACGTAACATGGGGAACTTGACTGACAAGTCTGAGTATGATTCAGCTCACCTTAGTAACTTAGGGGAAGCGGGGGGAGCACCGCCACCTTAAGCATTTCTGCTCACCGAGCTGATATGCGTAGTAAAAACGAAGCTCTTTTGCATTCATGTGAAAGTAGGAATGTTTTCCTACATGTTGGCATAGTTTCCAGCGCTCCATTATAAAATTTCGCTACTTTACAGACATTGAAAACAAGTCCTGCATTTTCCGTCCTCCAAAAAATGTGCGGGTAGCACCGCCACTGATGGCGATGTTATCCACAGATCGGCCTTACGGTGACAGCCACCCTTGGAAGCGTTACTGCTGTCTGAAATAGTAACTCAAACTCATATAAGACACACAAGAGTTGGTTGTTAGTTTGTCACAGATCAGACTGTTTGTTGCGGACAATATGCATACAAAGCATGACAAATTCACGTTTATTTCGAAACATCCAGTGAAGTCAAACGTGAGGTTAACCCTCGCCGGCACAGGGGGGGGGGGGTTGATGCAACCCCCCCTAAGGTTTTTCGCGAATAACTCGCGTAAAAAGCGGCCGATCGCGACGAAACTTTCAGTACCCTCGCATTGATCAATTTTACACCTACCCTGAAAATTTCGTGACCCTGACCCTAATGACCTTTGACCTGTGACCTCTTTACTGTGACCATGTTTGGCCGAAATCGCGGTTCGGCGCATGTCGGCTCGCGTTAGCCGCGCGTTTGCAAGCTTTTCGTGGTTTCAAACGTTCAAACATGTGATTTGATGTTGCTCCCATGCATTAGGGTGGATGTCAAGGTCACCTGAAGGTCAGGTCAGGTCATTGACCTTTGGTGACCTCGGGTGACCTCGGTTCACTTTTTCGAGTTTTACATGTTTCTAGGCTAGTTTTTGGAGCTGAATTCGAATTTAGCAACCATTTGAACATTTACGAAGTAGTTTTGGTGCCTTCGTAACATGTTACGAAGCTGTCCGAGGCGGTTGACACGTATTACGAATACCCGTCACAACCCCTACCGGTTGACCTGACCTGACCTGACCCCACCTGGTCTAAATGCTTAAAGACATCATCTCTTATCAAAACTAACACGATATTCGTGATCAGCACCCCGGAAAACCACATAGCAGCCACACTTTACGACTTTCTAACAGGTCCCGATTTTCCCGGTTTTCGGGTCATTGACCTGACCTGGAAGGTCACCCGATGACCTAGGACCTTAAAATTGGGTATCATTGGCTTCCTTTCGTGACGGGCAACACGCTCGTTTTTTCCGCGAAGCTCTAGCTCGATCAGGGGCCAAACGCGAGGGGGGGGGTCGTACCAACCCCCCCCCCCCTTGTGCCGTCGAAGGACTCAAAATGGCCTGTGCCGGCGAGGGATAAAAAACAGACGACGTTTGCGGCCTAACTAAAGCTCTTCTCCGAGCTGAGTGAATCATCATTGCGGCTTTATTCGTTTTGCCACCCCTTGGGGTAGCACCGCCGAGCATGGCGGTGTTACCCCACACACAGTCATGGCCCGACAACGCCCCGACAGCAAAACAAGCCGGGACGCGATTCTTCTGTAATTCCTTTCTCAACGAAGAGCACTTCATGCCCTCAAATTTAACGCAAAAATCAAGGCATTTTGACTTGAAATGACCACTTATTTGCTGCTAAAACATGCCAAATGATTACAACGATGGTTTGAAATTCACAAAATGGGCAATTGCGATCTCAAAATCAAATAAATCTTAGCGAAACCTACCTCACGCGGCGTCCCGTTTCCGTTCGGACACCGAAATGGCGGGTGTTTACATTTACAATTCAGAGTTTTGCCGATAGAGAGGATGGCGGTGTTTCCCACATGGCGGTGCTACCCCCGCTTCCCCTAAATGCGTAAATCGAACCATCTTGACAAAGGTAGCATCAGTATCTTGTGACGATGTGTCGCATACTTCTACTCTTTTTTTTTTCATCCGCTAAACATTGGCTTTAACTGGCTAGATCATTCGTCATTCGTCTTCAAGGCCATCTTTGTTGTGGTTCATAGCCTTATCCATAGGTGGCATGAATCATGGGACGTAGATGGTTCATGCTGTATATGCCTTATCTTTTACATAGGTAATGTTCCTCTTGTTGCTCCTCAGTGCGACCCTCCCCATCCCCTCCAGCAGTCTTTGTTCGCTTGTCCTCTCCCCGCCCCGCCCCGCCCCCTCCCCGGTCCGGGTGGCGACCTTGTTGCTTTGTAGGCCTTGTATCGAACGCGACCGCTTATACCCCAATTGGTTGGAATGGGAATGGGGTCGCACCCAACCATTTTGATACCGATTGCGCGGTTTCACACAACCTCCCCCCTCCCCTTGGTTTAGCTGTCACAACCACCCCCTCCCCACCTCCACCCTCCCCCCCCCCCCACAATGCACAGGGAAAATACCTACCATTGCCAAACTATGTCGGGTACGTAACGTTTACGTGTTCTCGCTCGTAGGCATTTGTTCCACAAGCGGCATTGTTAACGTGCATGGCTCTGACTACTAATGTCCATATATGTTGTAACGAGGTGCAAGGGAGGCACTCGTAAATAATGCCTAATTTCAAAATTAGCTAGTGAATATTTTTTACAGTGTACACTGTAAAAAATTCACTAGCTAATTTTGAAATTAGGCATTTTTTTACGAGTGCCTCCCTTGCACCTCGTTACAACATATATGGACATTAGTAGTCAGAGCCATGCACGTTAACAATGCCCTTTGTGGAACAAATGCCTACGAGCGAAAGCATGTTCAGGAACCTAATTTTGCGCAATGTTAATGAACTACGCACAGCCTCACAGTGTTACCCGCCGTTGGCTTGTTCTCGGCCAGTTTTTGGCGTGTCCCTCAATTAGGTCATTTTGCTATTAGCTCAGCTGACGAGGCCCCGGCTGGCACCTACTAAACGGATAACCTTGCGTGCAACCCCGCTTGTTGTCACGAACGCCTGCAGCTGGTAAACGTGCTGGTAAGCTTGCGTGGTAAGCGGCTTCGGATGGCTATGAGGATGTGCCTCATAGCTATCCTCGTCGCATGTTACAACCTAGGAGTCTGTGGCTGCTTTCAGAAGGAGTCCCTCCCCCCCTCCCCGCTTCCGGGAGCCGGCTTCCATTTTGTGTTGCGTCGCCATTACTGTGTGTGTCTGCCCAACTGCTCTTTGGCTTGATTGAAGGTGAGGCATCTTGTACATTTGCTGTGTGCTCAACAAAAAGGTTGTCCATTTGTAAACGAAAGCTATTATGTTGTTGAGCTTCTTAGAAGATGTATAGTATCGCATAATGTTGCCCGTCGTTGGCAGAAGTGCGCCGGTATCGTCTATCCAAGTCAGAATAGCTATATGTTTGGGACGTAAGCTAGCTTGTGGCAGGAATATATCACTTTATTCAACTTTAATTTAATCGTTTCCAGATTGGTATGCCTTATGATAATAATAATGTTAATATTCGTTTTTTCACCCATTACAGACTTCTCTGGTGAAGAATGGGGCCATGCACATATGTCCTGGCCTACCTTCACCCCGCGACTACCGCCGGTGCAGAGCTAATGAAAAATCACAAATGTTTGATGGTGGTTGTTTAAGAAACCTGATTGCAAATTATTCAGTTAGTTGTTGTTGTTGTTGTTGTTGTTGTTGTTGTTGTTGTTGTTGTTGTTGTTGTTGTTATCGTTAAAGTTATAGTTATTGTCCTGGCGTTGTTATTGTTCTCGTTCTCGTTCTCGTGCCCGAATAAATGTGCTGCAGCGCTACTCAGTCTGTTTACTTGCGGGTGGCGGTCGAGAGTCGGGGGCACTGGTTGACGGAATTCCGTCGACGGAATTCCGTCGACCCAGTGCCTCGACCCCGAAGGCCAGTAGTGGTACTAGTTAACTAGTGCCACTACTGGCCTTGAGCTAGTACCACTACTAGCCTTGGGGGCTAGTACAATTACTGGGTATGGATTAGTAGGCAGTGGCTAGTTACCTTACCAGGCAGGGGCTGTTATGACACCTAGTAGACGCACTACCCACGCTATTTACGTGCGTGTTGTCAAACTAGGTGGAGCACGGTGGTCGTATGCATACGAGGCACAGCCTTGTCGAACAAGCTTGTTACTCGGCAACTAGCCTAAAATTAGCCAAATTTACACGCTCCTGCAATGTTATTTTTGCGCTGAGAATTCCTCTACGAGGGGCTTGGTAAGTTTTTTTTTACAGTGTACAGGGAGTGACTCAAGGTTCCTTGCTTCCCGGGGACTGCGGTTTGTTGGACGTCCGGATCAAATACAGAGAATGTCTGACGGATATGGCGTTGCTGGTGATAAGAAGCGGCAGTGGAACAGTCCACTAAATTATAAGTGCACTGGACTTAACCCATTTATGCCCAGGAATATTGACCATCATGAAAATCGACGAAATCAAAATATGTTATGCTCCTACCAGGGCCTTGTATGGAATCGAAAATAATTTTTGCCTGCAGCAAAAGTTTCTCGAGAAAAACGTAAAAAACATGCGTTGCGAAATCGCAACGAAGGGCACACCGGGCGCCATCAGCGTTGCGAAAACGCAACGACGGGCACATCAGACGGACATAAAGTACACTGAACTGCCGTATATGCTAATATGTTTTGACAAAACATCAATCAACTGTTGACAACTATTGCTTGAAAATGCGGAACCCACATCCGTCATGCTCTATAACCCGCCTAAGAGCCTCAGTGAGGAAGCATAACTTCATGATTCGCGAACGGGGAGATGGCAACACGGTCATTATCAACCATTTACGTTGTCCATTGCTGTTCATTTAAAGTTGTGGTCGACACGTATCCAGGGTGATGCTTTCTTTTTGGAAGCTAGACAGATCCATTACCTCCACCTATCAGACCCTGCACAGTGCACACTGAATACAATTAAACGGAGGATTGGGAGTAAACCAGTGCCTCTCGTATGCGCGTATATCCGCAATCATTTTTAACCACCCTCCTAGGAGTAAAGTTAAATTCTATTGCAGGTTAGTCGTACCCACTCTCAGCAAAAAGAAAAAAAGGACCGATCCGGCTCTAACAAATTACCCGCGTAAGGCGTAGCGCATCACAACAAATCGACTCCCAGTTTATCATGTTTACACCTAATCCAAAATTTTCATGGCCCCACTCTCAGCGACCTTCACGTGTAACCTCTTTCTCGAGACAATGCCAGGACAGAATGGTGATTCGACGTCAATCCGTCCTTTCCATCTTCAGGATAGTTGAATCCTCCTCCACGCCTCATCCCCCTGTTCCGGGCTGGACTGGCAACGTATATCGCAATCGGGCAGCTCACATAGGAGCGCGCCTGTAGCCGGGTGCAGTGAGTGCTTGGGAGGGGGGAAGGGGGTGGGTCATGGGTGGCGGCTGCCCACTGGCTGGGCTCAGTCTCCAGTCTACGATTGACCGTGTCCGGTCAGACAAATGTCTCCCCTAATTCCAATAATCCTGCTAGCTCTAAAAATGGTCTGATTAGATAAAAAGCCTATCAAAGTAAGAAAACAGGCGTATACTCCATATCAAGCAGCTTATGAATCTATGCGAGTTATGAATCCTAAAAATTATTATTTTCCCATGGGTCCGCCCTCATTACCCCTGCCGAAGGGCTCAGCTACCCTCAGAGGGGGCCTATCCCACTATTTGCCGACCCTCAGTTATCTTTTCTAACGTAAACGCTGGTAGTCAGCAGATTCTATCCAGAGAATGGCGATGCCTATCTGTCGCCTGATACCAGAATACATCCCCGTTATTCATTATTTATGCACAATGTACATAGTAGATCCAATTTCCAAAGGACCTAATTATCTCTCAGCTCCGTTAGCATCGCCGACCGTTTGATGCATGGGTCCTTTTCCTACCATGCGATTTTCAGATGCATGGGAACACATTGCTTAGTGAACGAACAGCCCGAGGCCGAAAATCTGCGAGAGAAAAAGAAAGGAGTGTTTGTGGCTGTTTGAGCCAGCAAATATGAAATGTGTCGCAACATTTTACGTGCGAACGCACCTTGCACTAAACATACCTATATACGTCCCTCATGGCATAGGCGGCGGAGCGGGGGGAGGGGGCACCGGGGCACCGTGCCCCCCTTGATTTTGCCATTTTAACATTATCCCGATAGGCGTTGCATGGAAATGGAAATGGAAAGAATGAGACCAAAAGTCAGCAGTGCTCCCCCCCCCCCTTAATTGAAGATGTTCCGCCGCTACAGCCTCATGGCTACAAAATGAGAGAGAGAAAGAAAGAGAGAGAGAGAGAGAGAGAGAGAGAGAGAGAGAGAGAAAGAGAGAGAGAGGGGGGAGAGAGTTGGGGAACGAGGAGGAGAGGGAGGAAGATGGGGGAGAGAAAGAGAGAACCCACAGCGTATCACGAGTGAAGTCTACTGTTGATATTCATACTTCCGCTACCGGCTACCCTGCCAATGTGCCCATCGTTGCGTTTTCGCAACACCGCTGTCTTTCCGATGTGCCCTTCGTTGCGTTCCCGCAACGCGACCGTAGTCATATTTGAAAATAGTCACAAACCCTTTTTGTAGCATTATTTCTTAACAAAATGCATATCTACGCTATTGTAGGGACTCTGCAGAATATGTTTACACAATTTTCATTACGATATTATTAAGCACTTAGCCTACTTATCTTGGTTTTCGTGACGTCATCACTCACAAAACCTTCGACTTCCCTCTGGGAGCTCTAGGCAGTAACTTACCGGCCGCACAGACTTGTAACTGCGTAGTATCATGCGCACAACCATGCTACACACGCTGAAACTTGTCTCATCGGTTAGTCTCTTTTACACACTTCTCAAGCTTCGATCACGTCGACGCTTGCTTGCGTTGCGAAAACGCAACGAAGGGCGTAAATGGGTTAACCCGCGAGTTGCTGGGGGGGGGGGGGCGTTAAACGCCCCCACTTTTTTCGCCGGGCCATAGCATAAAAACGGCGCGCCGCAGGCGCGCCAAATTTTGGGTACCTGTAGGGAATTGATTGAAGTTTATTGTGACAAAGTTTCAAAAAAATCGGTCGGAAAATTTTTGAGATATCGAGGTTTTAGTGACGTCATGATTTCTGAGTTTTCGACCAAAAACGGCATATGTTCAAAAAATCATATAAAATCACAGAATAGACATACAGACATGCCGTAAACGCCATTAGACTGCCAATACCATGATCAATCAAATGGCTATCTTCGATTATTGATTATCGTTCCGCATTTTCCGTAATCTTGAACTGAATCTTGGCAATTTTTCGTGACTACTTCACGACCATGATACATGAATTTCCTAAATTGAACTTTTTGAGCCAAACACGTACACATATGATAAAATGAATGTCACCATCGTGTTCTACGCCCCAAATTACCTATAAAACATGTGTCACAGGCTGCGAATATCAGTTTTGATTTTCGGGGATATGTGCCTACCCGGTTGACCTGACCTTGACCCTGACCTATGCTTGACTGACCCCGACATGGAGCTGACACTCTTGTAGGCCTTATATGATGGATTGTGCACCGTTTGGACAGAGTTTATGACGAGAGGCGCCCATTGCGAAGTCCTGAAGTCCATGCTACTGAAAGTCCGATTTCAGGTGTTTGACCTGACCTTGACCCGACCTGTGACCTCAAAATTCAACTTTAAAGTACTCATCTGAAGCGTCTCGTCGCGCCCTTTCGTTTGCCGCCTCGTGCGTTTCGCTGCGCCTATTGGTTCTCGAGTTATCGGCTGGGGGCGTTTAACGCCCCCCCCCCCAGCAAACGGTGGGTGGCGAAATACCCCAGCAACTGCCGGGTTAAGACTGAACCTTCACTAAGACGTTTTCTTTTACGTGCCTACGGATCAACACGAGTCTAGCTTCTGCAAGAATGCCTGGCGATGTTTCGGGCACATGCTGTTATCTTCCCTAGCACCTACTAGTAATCTTGCTTCTACTTACAGACATAATTGCTCTTTGGCTAGGTTTTCTTCGAGCGTCATTCGATTGGGCTGGTTTCAGTTTCCAGGATGTAGGGTCCGGTGGCGCCATTGAAGTCACATGCTCGCGCCACTGGATGCCTCGGGCTGGGTGTCACTGCATGCTCGGCCTGAGTTCCGAGAAGGTTATATGGCGCGAGGACCGTGATACAACAAGGGGCTGCTAGCCATGCAAAGGGTGATTGAATATGCAAAATTGAGTGGAACCGGGCAACTATGCAACAGGCTGTATGTTGACTCACTGATCAGGGCATAACGGTCAAAGGGGTATTTTCGATTTCCGGTCAATGGGGTGGGCCGTGCATCGCTGTTGTCTAGAAATTGTAAGCTCTGTAGGTAGGTATGTTTTAGTAAGCTGTAAGCTGCTTTAGGTAAGTTGTAGGTAAAATGGAAGCACTGTAAGTTGAATAGGCTCGTTTTTGTATTTAGGTAATTCAGAATGTTATATTTTTATGACTTAAGTATCTAAATCGCAATGCTTTTCTCGTTAAAATGTTTGGCAAGGACAATGATGCGTCATATGAACGAGCACGCTTTATGACAAACGTGCTCACATGCATGGAAAACATACAGATGCCAACTGATAACAACACGCTTAGATAGCGGAAAAGGCAGCCTGTAAACGAACGGCAC
The DNA here is from genome assembly GCF_019059575.1 of Amphibalanus amphitrite. Lineage (NCBI taxonomy): Eukaryota > Metazoa > Arthropoda > Thecostraca > Balanomorpha > Balanidae > Amphibalanus > Amphibalanus amphitrite. The sequence continues at coordinate 520,962 of NW_024881883.1, forward strand.
CCGTCCCAATTCACTTGAGATCAATGTTTTTAAAGGGACCCTCCCACCTTAAAAAAGTTAAAGGGACTATCCCACCTTCTAAAATGTTGTTAAAACCAGTTAAATTGTGCCCGACTTTATAGATTGGATGACCAGGAACACGGTTCTGGCATTTATTTTTCATTAAACATCTTCGGCTTCCCATATTCCAAACACAAACTTTCAAATATGTGACGTCACAGCCCAAAATTACCTCCTTCCCCAGGCCACATTACTGTCATAAAGCTGATTCTTTTTACTCTGTAGGCACCACAACAAAGTTCAGACCAAGTTTTAAGCGATTTTTCAACGAACAAACCCATTTAAATCAGAATGACTAAACGAGGTGACGTCACACTAACGGTCGCTCCATGTTGAATATAGGGCCTTGTACAAGGCCCATTTTCAAATGAAGGGAACGAATTTCTTCAACACCAAGAGGCCGCGGGGGTTGCAATCTAGATAGATATAGGTTTCTGAACCTCGCCGCAAACTTGGCTATCTCAACTCAAACCCCATGTTAAAGGTGGGATAGTCCCTTTAATGAATTGGCATGGAAGTGATGTCGCTCGGTTCAGAAAGAGCAAAAACGAATATCTACCAAATTTCATCGAAAAATATTCACCGGTTTTCAAGATATTAGACTTTTACTTTTGTTTACTTTTTGGGATCTCCGCTGTTCCTAGCGACTTTATTTGAAAGTGCGGCATTTGCTGCGCGCAAAGCAGCATATACCACCGAGTGCTACAAAACGTTTTAGTCAAACATTTAAAAATCGTTAGATATCTGCGATGACGTCACACATTCAGAGGGGTATTCCTATGCATTAGCCCCTCTGAATCAAAATGCTGCAATTTTGAAATTCAATATTTCCGATTTAAGGCATTTCTCGATGTTGTGAGTGCCGAAACCGGTAATTGTAAGCCAGGGACCCCATTTTGGCTATCTCAACTCAAATCTAATGTTAAGGTGGGAGGGTCCCTTTAATGTTTTACGCTCTTGCGCTTGGTAAATAGCTTGTTCAGTGCTTACATAACACGCTGGTAATTACGCAAGCAGTATTGAACTATAAAAAAACGATTACTGCTCCAGCTTGTTTTTCTTCTCCGAAAAAAGTAGAGCAGCTTGCAGAAAATTTTCACACGCCGCCCGACCTAATCTCTCATTTTATCGGTCTAGACCGTCACAAAGGCAAGGTATTTCTTGCAGTTAAACTCGCAGCTCATTTTTAAGCGGGAAGGGGCCGTCTAATTCAGACCTGGTGTAGGCGAGACTCCCGGATGGGTCTCTCCCCCTGAGCTGCAGGGGCTGCTAAACTCGGCAACAGACAGTTGGCGGCGCTGTTCTAAACGAAGGCGATTGCTTTCACCTTGAGCTTGTGTCTATCCTCTTGTGAGGTGGCGTGATGTGATCAGCGAAAATTGGAGAAAGGATGGTACAGTAGCACTGATCATTTGCTTGTTGCTATGTGTACCTACTAACACTCCATGCAATTATGTCAGAGGATCTGAACAGGTAGGCGATGGCGATATAATATTATTCATATGTAATTCTGCTCGGTCGTCCCAACTGGAAACTACTCGTACTCACTTCCAATAGACTATCAAGGCGTTGACTGCTGATATTATATGGTTTGTTTGCGGTAGTGTAACAGTATTTTAAACACTGTTTGTAACAGTGTAACAGTGTTTAACGAACATTGTTCCATTGACGGATACAGGAAGGTGACAATGGTATTCAAGCTTTAACTCTGCGGGCCGCGCGGAAGAGCTTAGGTATCTACAATCTACTCCCCAAAAAGTTATCCAAAGGAACTCTTGGCCTGTGGTTACCTACATCGTTTCCTTAGCTATTAATTGTCGTGCAATTGAAAAATGATTATAAAGTTTCCTTTTTGCGAGGAAAAAGAATATTTTTCATCAATTTAGACACTACAGGGGGCACGAAACATGTCCCTAATTCCCTCCTCGAAACAAGTTGTAGCCCCTTCGGAGCATTCAAGTTGTAGTAACCATCGAATCGGAGCATTCATTGCATCTGGAATCTGGTCCGTGAAAGCCTTATTTTGAGACCATTAGTACCACTGTCATTTATATTATATAGTCAGCAAAATAACTTGCCGTCCTATATCTTCCATTTAGCTAGCCTCGAATTTTTCCTCTCCACGTCTGGATGTCGTCATATACCCCTGTGATATCCGTCGTGACGATAGCTAACGGCTTATGCCTCTCCGCAACTTAGCTCGAATTTTATCCCGTTCTAGGCGTAAAGGCCATCAGTCACCAGCGCGAGTGCTGTTATTTGAGCATCTAGCTAACCATGTTTATCCACAAGTAACGCCTCGCACCCTTTAACTAACTTTTAATTCCTTCCGTTTCAGGTGTGGAGGCGGTCAGCGACTACCGCGAGTCCTGGTGGGTGATCGTACTAGCTCTGGTGGCCTGCATGGTCGTCTCACTGCTCTGGATCCTGCTGATGCGCTTCGTCGCCGGTCTGATGGTGTGGGTCGCTCTCCTGGGCTCCCTCGCCGGCCTCATTGGTGGCTGTGTCTACACGTTCATCCGGTGGAGGCAGCTGGCTGATGTGCCTGGGGCTGATAAGAAGATTAACCCGCTGGATGCGTTCACGAAGGGGTTTGATTCGTTCCTGGAGCTGCAACAGACGTGGTTGATCTTCTTCATCATCCTCTGCGTGCTGGCGACGATCCTGCTGCTGGTGGTGTTGATCCTCTGCAAGAGACTTCGCGTGGCAATAGAGGTGATCGATCATGCAAGTCGAGCGGTGACATCGACGTTATCGACGTTGGCGTTTCCGCTACTCCCGTGGCTTCTTCAGCTGGGTACTGTAGTGCTTTTCACCACACTGGCTCTGTACATTGCCTCCATGGGAAGAGCGAAGTACCTGGTGTCGTCTCTGCCACAGTCCTGCAGGAATGTATGCGGAGGGTACGTCTTCAATGGCACCTGTGACCCGGACGCCTTCGAGAAGAGTTGCAGAACCGACTGTCCTGACGCCGAGTGTCGCTTCGTCCAGTACGAGAAGTTCGAGGTACGTGCCAGTTTTTCTTTTTAGGGAAGTGTGATAGTGTCGCTACCTACGTATTAGCATGATAAATATAGCTGCTCCATCACAACATTGTATGTAGTGAAAGGTGATTGGAAAAGTTCTGTTGTTTGTTGTAGAACCACGAAAAGCGATCAATACTAATGTGAATGTCTGCCCTATTTCTTATTCAACAGCCAGTTTCTATAAGTTCTACCTATATAAATTTGTACACATCAGTGCTTCATGTTTCATTTTCGTGAACAAATTAAAGAGACCAAGAAGGTACTGTTTAATATGTAACAATCGCTCATTTCACACAAAATAAATCTTTTTTCTTCACAGCACAAAACTAACCCCTGCGTATGTGTTTCCGGCAGATCGTACCTTACTTACACGCCTACAACATCTTCGCCATGTTCTGGTCGCTGTTCTTCCTGTCTGCCATGGGCGAGATGGTTCTGGCCGGCGCCTTCTCCTCCTGGTACTGGACGTTCGACAAGTCCAAGAACCTGCCGCCGGCGCCACTCTCCTCCAGCATGGGCCGCACCTTCCGCTACCACTTGGGCACGCTGGCGTTCGGGTCGCTCATCATCGCCATCATACGTGTCATCAGGGTGACACTCGAGTATATCTACAAGAATTGCAAGAGCAAGCCGGGCAGTCAAGTGGCGAGGGCGATTCTCTGCTGTTGCCGATGCTGCATGTGGTGCTTGGAGAAGTTCATGCGCTTCATCAACCGTAACGCGTACATCATGACGGCCACGTACGGCACCAACTTCTGCAAGTCCGCCAGAGACGCCTTCATGCTCATCATGCGTAACGTCTTGCGGGTGATTGCCGTTGACGCCGTCTGCGACTTTTTGTTGTTCCTCGGCAAAGCGCTGATCACGATTGGAATCACGGTGGCTTCATTCTACTTCTTAGACCACCGAATACCGATTGAAGGACTGGATAAGTTTGTTCCAGAGACGCACTACAGCTGGTTGCCCGTGGTCACGATCGCCGTCGGCTGTTTCTTCATCAGCAGTCTGTTCTTCAGCGTTTACAACATGGCAGTGGACACGCTATTTCTCTGCTTCCTGGAAGACTTGGAAAGAAATGATGGGTCCGAGGAGAGGCCCTACTACATGTCGAAGGATATGATGAAGGTCTTGGGAAAGAAAAATAGGCGAGTGAAAGCGGACTGAAGGCGGGGGAGCTGTGGCAGATTTGAAACGGTAAGCTCGTGAACGGCCACTAACATCACATTCACAAACATGGTGAGAAGCGCAAAAATCAAAGTGAAGGCTGTCGTCATAAAATGACATGATAAACACAACAGTGTTCACAATACAATTAGGTTCAAATGAAGCCGACAATAACTTCTGACAATACTTTTTGAAAAAAAAAAACGTTCTGATGTTGGCTGCTTTAAAAATGTTCGATGTTGTTACATTTCATCCAATGTGTTACAACATGATTCAAGTGTCTAAACTAGTTACTCCACTTGCATGGTTGGTGTATGAACTGTGAACCCCCTGGGAATTGCGTGATAGCGTCCAATGTTGAGCGGCTGTTGTCTGCAAGTGCGCACCACTGTCCAGTATTCAAGTTGTAATGTCACTTGTGGTGTAGAAGTACAACACGAACACAGGTTAACCCAGTGATCATGCACATTGTAAGGTACCCATTTTGAAATGTCCCTTTGGCTTTTTCGAGGTCTTTTATGCTGTTGTCAGTCCCCAAAAATCAGTAATCACCATGTTTGTGATGCTATTTGCTTATAGCCTTGATAGATGATTACCAGATTGTGAGCTGAGCCTGATTGCTTCGTTTTTTTTTTATATATATAAGATCCGAGTATGTGCGCTGAAGATCATTTGCTACGAACTCACAACTTTCGTGGCTTTCATTTCTAGCATATCTTTCATCCAAGGCGAATGCGCCGTACAAAATGATGAAAATTTTCAATGTTTGGTACAAGTGCTTCATATTTCAGCTCCGTTTTCAATCCTGTCTTCTAATAAATCGTGCCAAGAACGTGTGCAAAATGGTTATGGTGATCTAGAGTGAATAATACAGCAAATTCGTTTTCTAGACGGGTTATAGCAATTGGTAGTGGATGATGCTCCTGGGGGAAAGGCTGAAACTTGCGTGGGAGTTAGCGGTTTAGCCTCACGGCTACTGAGAGCCGGCTGTAAGCAAAGCTTTTCATTGGTTTTGTTCATAACCTTTGCTGCTGTCCGCTTCCTAAACGAGCCAGTGGTCATCTAATCGTTACATATAGCTACATAGTACCTAAAGTGGGCCAGAAGCCAGGTAAAGTAGGTACTTCACGGTTTGTATAAAATGTCTAGTTAAAGAAGGTGCACGATTGCGTTGACGATTGAGATTTTTATGCGTTTGCCGCTGCACATTAGTTGGACAAGATCACGCACGGCTGTCCTTAGTCTAGTCTAGTGCAGCGGAGTTTATGTTCACATGTGCTTTGAAGAGCAGTCGAAGAGCAGAGCTGACAGTATTACTGATTACGACACACAGTGTTGGTAGCATGCTGCATACCGAATCTCTTTCGTCGGGCATCTCGGTCAATATTTTCCTATATGGCCTGGAGGCTGGACAGTGGACCCCACGCTTTGTATTTTCAACTAACTTCTGTTTTTCTCTTTCTCTAAGGCCTGATTGTGCCATACAACATCTGATATTTTATGATACTGATCTACTTATAAGCTTCCAAAAACTTTAAAACATTCATATCCTCAAGGCCCAAGCATGTGTTCACTTTCATTGAGACGGTCTGGCGTCTGGCATGGCGGCGTCTCAGCCCTGGTTCCTGGCACCGGCTCTAACCGCGACCTTCAGGCTCCGGCGGATGGGAAGCCAGTGCAATGTGCATGATTCCGCCCCCGGCACCCCTTCCCCCGGCCGTGTCTGAGTGATGATGAGAATGACCTTAACCTTGGGCAGTGTGCTGTGCTGTGCTGTGGTGGAGGCTGAGGGCGGGGGGGGGGGGGCGGGGGTGGAGGGGGGCTGCAGTGCATGTTAGTGGCTGTTGGTGCAGCCTACTCTGGTGAATCCCATTCAACGCTTGCCTGCTTTTACTGACAGTTTTGCATGGTTTCTTGCAGGGGGCGGCGTTCCGGCGACCTAGTTGGCAAAGTGGATTATCCTGTCCCCTGGATGGTGGGTCAAATCCTCGGCCCTGTGTGTATATAGTTATTCTACTTACACGTACCTATGCGGGATATCAAAAGTGATATAGGTGCCATTTATATTTACTGACGGTTACGCTTACTTACCTGCATATTATTTGGTCAGGGCGGGTCAACTTCATTAAACGGTCCTACTCGTTATGCACAATGAAGGTTTATAGTGTTCGGGTACATCGATTACGGAGGTCATACAGTTACTGAAATGTTGAGTTACTTAATGTTAAGTTAATGTTAAGTTACTGAAATGTTAACTTTAATCTAGTCATGTCCATCAGGGAAATGTGTAGAGTGATAGGTCAATAATGGAAACATGATTTCATCCTACCTAGATTTAAAGTGTCTTGTCTTTCAGTATCTATGCATAAAGTAACTTTCTTTTACGTCCGATGACTCTACCCAGTCCCTTGTGACTCATCAACGCCTGGCTTTGAATCACAGGGAGGCCGTTGTAATCGAGCAACAGGGAACTCGCGTGCAGAAACTAGTTTGTGTCACGTGTGTTTCCCGTTACAAAACAGTGCACTGTTCCCTATACAGAGCTGTATTGTCGGACGCGGGTGCGATATTGCGTGCCTATAAGTGCTTAGTGCTCCTATGAAGCTCAGTGCATTTAAGGCGAATACTGCGTAGTTAGATCCATTTTCAGTATCAGTGTCAGTGTGCGTGATTGCATCCTGCCGGTCACAGTCCTGAAGTTATGCTTTGTCTTTCATATATTCCCGGCTAACTGTTGTTCATCCTATCAACCACCACGGTCATAGAATACTACTTTAGTGTCTTCCTTACCTGATTTCTCTCGTGTCAATGGGGATATATGTGAAAACGGTTTCCACGCCTAATCGCGCAATATCGGTACCCCACTTTTTGCTTGGCAGGTGCAGGCAGATGCCTTGTCCCAGGTGCCCAATATCCAACTTGCGGTGATCTTATGGAATATGGGGCTTGGTTATCCAGAAGAGTCAGAGAGTCTTTCACAGCGTCACAGGGTATCACATGCAGTATAGCCCTCCAAGCGTCGCAGGCCCTATAACCGAGGACTCTTTGCCACGTGGTTAGTTTGCCACGTGGGGGCTGATAACAACCATGTTTGTCCAGGTCACGCCATCACGTTCCACGTACTGCCGAACCTTAATCGTATATATTATAATGCATGTTCATGTTTTAGTGCATGTTTTAATAATGAATGCTTAATTGTGCATGTTTCGGCCCTCGGGTAATGGTCTACTTGCATATCTACTTTGTATCAGTGATCTCAATTCAGCGGAAATACGCCGCCCTGTGTAACATGTATCCATATTGACCTAGCTGGAAGCGTTTGTTGTTGATTGGGAAAATAATGAACTCAAACGAATGGTTTGAAGGCTGTTTACTCTGTACACTATTGGCTGCGTATAGGTCTTTGTTGAAACGACAGCAGCTGCTACAAAAAAGTCAGTAGTGCGAAGCAGTGCGCAAGCGTGGGTTGCATAGACCTCTGTATCCTGAACAGAAGCAGGCATATGGCGCGTCGCATAGGCCTGTGTATTGTTACCTACTGACCGCCAATGGATGCCTTGTCACGTGCTGAATTGTAAGGAGAGGCGGAATTGGCAATGTGAGCCCAGAATCTGAGACAGGGAGGGTGGTTTAGTGTTACATTACTGCACCATTAGTTCATAGATCCTGCTTTGAAGCTGCATAACATACCTATCGTATTCTTCGAATGGTACCGTATGAACGTTTGAAATGTATAGTTACATGTATAATGTATATGCCGTGGTATCCTATTAGCGGGTTAGTAGGTCACATTGCTGGCGCTGGCAAATAACAGAGGAAGCCTGACTTTCTGACAATCCCGACCTCCATTATATTTTCAGTACGTACCGTCCAGTGACGCAAAAAGTGACGTTTTTGTGAGTCACTTCTTGCTAGGTCCTCAGTCCTGGCATCATTTTCTGGCTCGAGCCGCTGCCTTTTTGCTCTAATCTGCCCGTTTTTACCGGTATAAAAACAGCCAGTAGGACAAAGAACGCAGCCTGCGGCGACCGCGCATATACTGCATGCATCGAGTTGCCAGGGGCTGACCTGAGCTGGGTTCCGTTAATAACTATCGATCGTGCATACTGGGCCGACCATGTGCAATGTGTATCGTGCCATAGGTATGCATGCCGGTCTCGTGACCAGCTTTGTAAGTACCTATGTACATAAGTATATTATCAATACTGTGTCCACTGTCCACTGTCCCGTGTTTCAGCAACACAGGAAGCGTGCGTTGCAAGTGTTTCCTGGTGCCTCGGGACATTACGGGATACTTTTTTTTGCTATATTCATTGGGGTGTGTATACATAATTACGTGCTGCATATTCTGAAGTGATGTATACTTGATGTAGTTCAAATGAATTAAGTTCTTATATAGATATAAGGATAAAGAGTGAGCACACTATACGGCAAACTTGCATAGTTACCCCTGAACACTGTTTGCCTAATGCTTATAATGGACAGGTGGAATGCAGCGTCTTCCGGTACGGCTCTTCGCAGCGGCTCTTCTGGTTGGTCAATTTTGAAGTCATACATAGATAGGTGTGTGCAGTGATATATTACTGATATGTGTCTGATAATTTTGATCGTCAAGTGAACTAGCTAAATAATGCTGGCTTCGAGCAAATAGATATCAGTGAGAGGGTATGTACCTACTACCTAGCATGGCATCAATATCAATATCAAGTGACATAGAGAGGCGCCGGAAGCCCGCCGGAAGGGTACGTCTGTCGCCAACTTCTGACTAACACGTTGAAAATGTTCGTTGACCATGTTGCTGCTGGCGACATCCAGATCCTCTGGCATCACCACGGCGCTGTTCCAGTTCTAATGACGTCATCGTGAACAGTTCTGGGATATAACGCACCACTTCTCACTTCGTCAATGTTAGACGCCGCTGGTGGTCCGTCTGAGAGAGAGAGAGAGAGAGGAAACAAACAACGCCTCAGCTGGTTTATTGGACTTTCGGGGTGGCTTAGAGAGAGTGGAAGGAGAAGGAGACAGGGGTAAGCGGCAAACTTGACGCAGTTTATTGTTTATTTAGGTCCTACATCTACGTAATGTAGATGAAGTGAAGGAGTGCGTGATTGATCGTACCAGAGTGACGATACGTTTTTTTTAGCGCGCCTTTATTTCAATTTCCATGCAATTTAGGTATTAAAGGGACCCTCCCACCTTCAAAAAAGTTTATGAAAAGGCATGAAAGTGATGTCGCTCGGTTCAGAAAGAGCAAAAACGAATATCTACCAAATTTCACCGAAAAATATTCACCGGTTTTCAAGATATTAGACTTTTACTTTTGTTTACTTTTTTGGGATCTCCGCTGTTTCTAGCGACTTTATTTTAGAAGTGCGGCGTTTGCGGCAGATGTTGCGCGCAAATAGCATATACCACCGCGTGCTACAAAACGTTTTAGTCAAACATTTAAAAATCGTTAGATATCAGCGCTGACGTCACACATTCAGAGGGGTATTCCTAAGCATTAGCCCCTCTGAATCAAAATGCTGCAATTTTGAAATTCAATATTTCCGATTTAAGGCATTTCTCGTTGTTGTGAGTGCCGAAACCGGTAATTGTGAGCCAGGGACCCCATTTTGGCTATCTCAACTCAAATCTAATGTTAAGGTGGGAGGGTCCCTTTAAAAGGTAGGTAGTATATGTGCATGATCGTATAGGTTCAAAGTTCAAACGTGCTGCGAGGAAATATCAAACCATGCTTATTTGTTGCCAATAATTCATGCGTATTTATTACATAACATGCATACAATACTTCATGGTGCATTACTTCACCTGCCTTAAAATGTAGGGTAAGATGCCTAATTAGCGACCCTTTCCGATTTGCGACCTACCTCCTTACAGAAAAACTGGCAGGAGAAAAGTGGGTAAAAACATCGTCAAAAGGTCAGCCATACTTTAGTTATCAAATTGAATTATTTTACGGTTGTCGATGTTTCTGGTGGGACGTTTCAGGTGAGTTTAAATAAAAATGACGAGTTTCTTATCCAAAACGTGTGTGTTTGGGCCCTCTCTGATGAAAAGCGATGCACATTAGGATGATGCACCTTTAATATTCTGAATCGACATTCCTTTTTCAATTGATTGCCGTTTTCCCATAGTGAATCGCTTAACTGTGTACAGCATGGCGGTTAAAAATGTGTCGCAACTCATATTTCCTATTTGCGCCTGAAATGGTCGCAAATAGCTCAAGAAGGGAAAGAAAGGGGAAAAGTGAGAAATGAAAATGAGGTGTTGCTGAAGCTTGCAATGTGTGGCAGGGGATGTCAAATGTTGTCACCGACTGCAGGGGTGCCGAATTCAGCGCGGACCTCGAATATCATACGAGATAGCCCGCAAAATTTGGATTTCCGCCTTCTTTTCGCATTCAGTGCATCACATGATCAGTTTTTACGACGTAAATGTGTTGGATAAACGTTCCTGTTCGAGTGATTGAGTGCTTTGCGTATAGGTTACCTTTTTGAGATCATATTTCATCTTTTCAGGCGTCGCATTTTTTTGTCATTTTTAATATGGGGAAACCCATAGACTTATTAGCGACCCTCCCCGGTCGCTAATCGGGAAGAGTTCCCTATTAGCGTTTTTTGCAATGGTTTGCCAAAATGCTCACTACAAATAAGTTAGTGAATATTGGGGCAGAAAATGACTATATTTTAATAGAAAAATGAACGACCTCTCCGAAAATCAAGCCAGTAATACAGTGGCACCCACAGAGCGTGAGCAATGACGGCTCAAATTAAGGGGGTCGCTAATTAGGCACCTTACCCTACTATTTTTGCAATTATTTCTTACCTCGTTGCGAATTCATGAACACATGAATTCGTTCTAACTTACCAGCCTCCAGCTCTGGTCTCTCTCGACTCTCCTTTTGCTCGCTCTGACAGGACTCTGGCCATGAAGCCTCTCCTCCCTCCGTCCCTTCCCCCGCCACACACACCTATCCATTGGCTTCAAGCGACCTCCCCTCCCTCTTCCTCTCGCCTGTCGATGACTGTACGTTTGGTAACGCCTCCCGCGTGACTCGACGGGAAATAGAGTCATGCCGGGGTCAAAATGTGACGTTATAGATGGGGGTTGGAGAGGGCGTGAATGGGTCATTTGTGTGCAGCATACCATGAACTGCACTGGCCAAGGCTAAAGAACGCACTACCTGTTGAGGCAGTGAGGGAACGTTATTTCATTAAGCGTTTTGGTCGCACTTTGGAGGATAAGCCCGATAGACGGTTGATGTGGTAGGATGTCCGTCAATGGTCATGTGTTCTGTGTTATACGATGCTAAATCATTTCCTAAAGGAACATTGACCGAATGAGTCTCTAGTCTTCATTCAAGACGCGGTAGTGTGTTCAATGGAGGACTCAAAGAACCGCAGGAGTGACTATGAGGTGAGTTCTTTTTCGGTACATTTGGGAAGAGTCTCCTGGTCTATCGGTTTTCATGGTTAAATAAATTCAGTGTCAATTGTTACCTCACAGCTGTAGAGTTACAGGTTCATTGAATCGTTTCCCCGACCTCAGTACCGCTGCAACGTATATTTGGGGAATCAAGCGCGAACTGTCGAGTGTCGACCCCATTGGAGTTGAACCGTCATGTTTGCCCGCTGTAACATTTCTCCCGTCTGTGTGATTTGTAAGGTTCAAATGACTCAGACTGTGAGCTGACGAGCCGCCTTACCAGAAGGAAACCACCCGATCGTCGTCACTCTGCAGTGTCCGCCAGAGAGCTGCTCCTGAGAGCTGCAGTATCCGCCAGAGAGCTGCTGCTCCTGAGAGCTGCAGTGTCCGCCAGAGAGCTGCTGCTCCTGAGAGCTGCAGTGTCCGCCAGAGAGCTGCTCCTGAGGGCTGAGAGCAGCTGCAGTATCCGCCAGAGAGCTGCAGTATCCGCCAGAGAGCTGCTGCTCCTGAGAGCTGCAGTGTCCGCCAGAGAGCTGCTCTTTAGAGCGGAGTCCCGCGATTGCGCCTCTCCTGGTTCCGTAAGTAGGTCGTGGAAGCTTTGAGACGATTTTATTTTCATTTCACAGAATAGATGTTTGTGCACCTATGTTAACATAGGTAGCATGTAATATACAGGGTGTTGCAGGTAAATTGGGAATTTTCAGACCTAATTTCAACATGCTATTAATACGGTGAATGAAAACACAGAAAGCTGAAAGTTCGCACGTGTATTGTGTCATGTACGCACAGCCTTGTCACTCGATGTGACCGCCGTCGGCGTCCCGCACCCTCTCGAGACGGCGCCGGAAAGCGGAGCACGCGCGCCGGGCCTCGTCCTGGTCAATGGTGCTGACTGCCTTCCTGATGGCCTTCTTCAGGTCAGAAACGTTGGCAGGAGTGGTCGAGTTGGACTTTTGTTCTACCACGCCCCACATCCAAAAGTCGCATGGATCCAAGTCAGGCGAGTTGGAGGGCCATATGTCCTTGGGTACATATAGGGGGATCCTCTGGCTCAGGAAATCTTGCACCCTCTGGGAAGCATGTGCTGGGGCAGAGTCTTGCACCAGCATGACTTTGCTCAAGTCATAGTATTTCATCATCCAGGGGATGAGAGACTCCTTCAGGATGGTCAAATACGCGTCAGTGTCGATCATCACACCAGCAGGCATGAAATGGGGCGGCATTATGCGGCCATCACTTGCGACGGCCCCGAACACCATTACTGATGCCGGATTTTTTCCTTTCATCACGGGAGCCACTTCATCAGGGCTGTAGGCGATCGCCCGCGAGTTCCTGCGGTTGGCGACCTCTTCTACGATGAACTTTTTCTCATCGACAAATACTCTGACGTCACTCCCGAGGTGCTTGAGGAGACTGAGGACCTTCGGTGCCTTCTCCCTTAGTATCGCTCTTGCTGGTTCGGTCAGGAGGCTTCGTCGTTTTCTGGTAAACGACTTCATCCCGAGGTCCTCTCTCACGGCTCTGCTGATGGTGCTCTTGCTCACGTGACGGGCACGCGCAAGCTTGTTCATCGAGGTCCTCGTCTTGGCCTGTATCGAGCGTTTCAAGCCGCTCAGGAATGTTGGTGTCCGTTTTCGGTCACTGCGAGGTGTGTGAGAACGTCGAGCGACATCCCCTCCAGCTCCTACAGTCGCGATAGGTCGGTACACGGTAGACTTTGGGTACCCAGTTAAACTTATTATGTCCTTCGCACTCTGTCCGGCGCGAACTAACTCACCAATCGTTTCCCTCCGACGCTGCTCCATGACTGCGCGATATGTTAGGATTAAAATTTCAATATCAAATGAAAAACAATTGTTGAAATTATATTGTGTCAAATTTCCATGATGTTCCTCCGCATACCAAATTTTTTTGTAAGGTCATGAACTTAGTCCCAATTTATCTGCAACACCCTGTATGTATGGTTTAATGATCTAACGTTAAAGAACAGTCATGTGAAAATACGGTAAAGCGTATTTCTTTATTTATTCAGTTCTTGCTGGACTGATCAGGTTCTGATTGCTATTGAGCATTGTTCAAAGTCCAATCTTGTGCATATCTCCGGAAAGTTGGTTGTAACCATCAGCACACGCTTGTCCATGTCGCTCAGTGCATGGGTCTCGCTGTAAGTTGATCTTATAAATGTTCGAATAAACAAATGCCCATTGTCTGACGACCCCCGCTCCCTTTGTTTGTCCGCAGGCAGGCGGAGGTGGCGCCCCTTCTGGTCCAGTCCGGAGTGCGGATCGACCTACAGAACAAGGCGGAGCGCTCGCCGCTGCAGATGGCGCCACCGGGGCTGGCCAGCGCCCTCCAGCCGCCCTCGGTGGAGCTCACCGCCGCGCTGGCGCAGACATAGATGGCAGCACCGTTAACTTATGGCCGGCGCCAAAGCACTTGAACCGTCTGGCGGCGTTTTATGAATTTACAGCCAGATTTACCAACAGAAGTGTACGCCTAACCAAGGCTCTATAGAACGCCTTACCTAGGCTCTTCCCTGCGGTTCCGAACACTGCGTACCTAAAGGTGTCTCTATTGATCTTATCAGCCGGGTGACGAGTTATTTGCGGACAACTAATAATTCCGTGGCGCTTTGTGGGATAAATAAGGACATCGACATAAAGTTGATGTTTTTATGACTGTAAGAGCAGCAATGGCAGTGACAGTGACAGTGATGATTGTAAAGGGATGGAAGATTGATACGGTAACCCTCGTTAGAGCCACTATAGTCATACTGGCTCATCACTGATGTTTTAAAATGGATGGATGAGAGTCGTGCATTATGCATTGTGCAGTGCGTTGAGAACAATCATCGGTGAGTTATGAGCTGTGAGTTATCTTTTGGAGCTGGGAGACTGCGTCAGTGACGTTCCATTGTGCGATTTGTCAGAACTCAGAGTGTCATGAATTAAGAGGCAGTGGGAGGAGAGAGGAGAGAGAAAGAGAGAGAGAGAGAGAGAGAGAGAGAGAGAGAGAGAGAGAGAGAGAGAGAGAGAAAGAGAGAGAGAGAGAGAGAGAGAGAGAGAGAGAGAGAGAGAGAGAGAGAGAGAGAGAGAGAGAGAGAGAGAGAGAGAGAGAGAGAGAGGAAGAGAAAGAGAGATCCGATTATGTGTCTGTCACCTATATCTCGCCTTTGCCGGCATCTGGCGCGCTGCGAACAGTGTGTACGTGTTTTCGTTCTGCTCGCTGCGATATTTACTTTTTAAATGTGACTAAACTACCAAGTGATTTCGTCTATCCCTCTGTTTCGGAGCCCCTTAGCGTCAGGCACGCTCCGTCCCCTGTACAGCATCACAGCCCCTCCCCCGGCCCCTCTGCTGTTGTTAATCCGTCAGTCCGTGGCACCCTCCCTCCCTCTCTTGTCCCTCCCCCTCCCTTCAGTAAACTGCAAACCCACCCCTTACCAATCTCCACTCGCTTCCAGACGACCCAGATCGGCGGATGTCACCGCCCGCGGCCATCAGAGGTCATCGCCGGGGTCAATCTGCTCGGCGGGCCGGTCTAGCTGCCAGGGGCCGACTGCCGCCGGCGCCGCCCCGTCCGCCACCCGGCGAGGCAGCACTCATCAATCGAATCCGGCCCGAGGCAACCCTCCCCCCTTCCCCCCTTCCCCAGCTACGTGGCTGGTCGACTTTCATCTGAATACCCCCTCGCTTACGAAGAACACTTTTGAATGTGCTCATGGTATGTTTTGTCTATTCTCAATAAAATACCAAGTACGGCTCCGATTACGTGTCTTTAATCGAAGTGTCCTGCAAGTCGCCCGTGGGAAATCTTTTTGGCGGTGGTCAGACGGTTCGGTTCGGGAGACCGCGGGACCCGCGTACAGAGCCAAACAGTCGACGGCAGCAGTGGATGTGACGTCACACGGGCTGGGCTGACGACAGAGAATAGTGGGCGGGGCCTAAACTGCCCTAATCGGAGATCGGTACAATGCACTTCCAGGCGCCCCAACGGGTTTACCCTGGTGGCCGAGTGGATAGCGTGACGTCAGCATGCATTTTACACTTTCGAAGGTTTTGGGTTCGAGGCCCGTTTAGGACGGAAAATTTTACCGCAATCACGGCTGTTTCCGGGTCTCGAACCCAAAACCTTCGAAAGTCTAAAATGCATGCTGACGTCACGCTAACCACTCGGCCACTTGGGTAAACCCGTTGGGGCACCTGAAAGTGCCTTATCCCGATCTCAGTTTTAGTACCTTTTAGGCTCCGCCCACTTTCGTTCGTGGCGAATGCCTTACCGACCGACCGACCGGGCCTGAGCTCAAAAACGGGAACTTACTCCAGCCGCAGGAAAGGGCAAATTAAGTGGATTTTTTAACCTAATTTTCTCCGCTTTGCGGTTCTAGGCACTCTAATACGAGCCACGCGAGATCTCTTCATACGTCGCCATTGGGCGTTACACGACTTTTCGCCTCCGTGTTGTGTTCCAACTGCATCAGACCAAACATTCCATTGTTTTTCGACCTTTATTCGCCAGCCATAACACTCAACAATCTACACACCAACCGCTCGCCCAGTGCCCAGGTCTCGCGGGTCCAAAGGAACCGCTGAGGTGCCAACATCACGTTATTTATGAAGATAAAGGCGACTTATCTTTCGACATTCCGTCTATCATTTTTTTGCGCTTAACGTAGATCGGTGGTATGCACACACGGAAAACACCAGGAGCACATTCTTGAATGATCGAGAAGAACCACACTTTTACATTGACTTTAACAGTGATCGAATGCGAAATGACGAACAACGAAGCGTTCCAGATCAATATGAAGCGATTGTCTCAAACGTTCGCTCGGACGACGACACGGCGATGGCAGCGAAAAGTAGACGGCTGCAGTGTCCACACATGGCAGGGACAATTGACGGTACAAACACCTTCCTTGAGGTCAGCTTCAGGGCGACTAAAGTCATCCCTACCACCAGCAGTTAACGAGAGACATTTACAGCACAAACAGTCGACGAGGTGCAGCTACGCGGCAAACGTGCAACGTACTGATCTGGCTATACAGACCAGGTGTGAGTTGTACAGAAAACACGTCCACGGCTTGAGAATAGACGCGCCACGATAAAAGCGCTGCTAATTTAGGGTTCCTGAGAACCTATTACCGACGAATCAGTGACGGTAAGTCCTAGTAACATCGTATCATCAGATCCAACACCAGCAGGAGATGTGAAACAGAAGTCCGTCGGTTTGAAATACACGCACTGACGGACAGCCGAGCCTTGTGAGCGACGTCGCTGTCATCTGTGCCAGCGGTGAGCTCCACCGAGGGTGGCGCCAGCTGCCGGATGTCGCTGTTGTTGTTGTTGTTGTTGTTGTTGTTGTTGTTGTTGTTGTTGTTGTTGTTCTTCCCGGGCGACGTCAAGGTCGCCCGTCAGCCAGCGGCTCCAGATGGCGCCTGAAGCCGCGTGCCAAGCCCGTGACGACGTTGCCGTCGCGCAGATGCGCAGGCTCCACGTGGATGTTGCCGAACATCCGAAGACGGAGATCGGCGAGACTCGGACACCGGAGCAGCACGTGCTCCGGGGTGTCCGCCTCTTCTTTGCGTACCATGCGCCGTGCCGCTGGGCAGTCCTTCTCATGGTTCCCGGGGTACGAGGTCGTCGGGAGGCGGCCAATGCAGTGAAGGTACTGACGGGCCATTCCCTAGTGACCGGCCCGCAACTGGTGGACATCCACCGCCTTGCTCCTGTTCACGCCGGAGACCAGATGCGGTCTCCCCAGATTCACCGTAAGAAAGAGTCCGGCCATGACTTGCGCCATGCCCCTGCAGCCGTCCTGGCCACGGCGCCTGTGATGGTGCGGACATCCGCTGGCGCCTCCTGATGGAGGCCGGCTGCTTCCCTTGCCAGCTCATCCGCCTTCTCGTTTCCGGGGAGACCGCAGTGCGCTGGTACCCACTGCAGCATCACCTCTTGGTCTCTGGCGGAGATGCTGAGCAGCAGGGCCCAGATCGCCGCGCCTATCGGAGTGGTTTGCGATCCCGCACCTCCGGCCAGCAGGGACAGCGCCACCTGGGAGTCGGTGCACAGAACGACGGGTCCTTCTGTCTGGGCACCTGACAGGCTGCTGACCTCTAGCGCCACCTTGACAGCGCATAGTTCGTCGCGGGTACTAGAGCACAGGCGCCCTGCGGCAACCCTGATCTGCCGGGTCTCCCCGCTCCTAAGCGGTAGGAGGGCACCGCCGCCGCCGTCATTCGTCGTGCCCGCTCTCCGCTGAGCTATCGCTCCAGATCCAGGTAGCGTCTGCTGGAAGGGTGGTGAAGTGCTTCTCGGCGGTCCGGCGGCGGATCGTGGCGGGGAGGGGCGTCCCGGCTAGCCGCCCCGCTCATAGTCGGGGATAACTTCCCAGGCGTCTCCATCCAGTGGTCGACTTCAGTCGGGGAGGGGATTCTGGTCGGCGATCACTCGCAGTGGGTCGTCTTCGGGTAGCGATCTCGCCAGTCACAGCATCCTGGTGACCAGAGTACCTCGCCTGACCTGGGTGACTGGTAGTCCGGCCTCTGCCATGAGCGGCGCTGCCGGGGTTGATCGTGTGCAGCCGGCCACCACACGAGCCACAGATCTAGCTCACGGTCCAGCTGTTCGTCATGTCCGGAGCTGTTGTTCCTGCAGTCCCCGCGACCGGCTCGTCATGGAGTGCAGGTGGGTAATCCGGGGCTTGGTTTTCCTCCTCACGCTGGCGCAGTGTGAGGTCGCTCACCAGCCCCGGTGGCGCCATCTGCAGCGACGACCGCTCCGCCTCGTTCTCTAGGTCGATCCGCATGAGGTGGCGCCAGAAGGCACCCACCTCCGCCTGCGAGCAAACAGAGGGAGCGGGGTCGTCAGATAAGTCTTGCGGACGGCACACAGTGAATCGACTGGGGGAGGGGGAGGGGGAGTTAGAGTGGACTGCGCGAAATAGGGACATGAAAATGTTCAACGTCCGCAGTTCAGCAATCAGTAGGTCCTTTCAGTAGGGGCGAGCCGGACATCGATAGCAGCGCCTCTATCGGTCACTAGGGAAAGCTGGCCGTAGGCGACGAAATACCGGCTGAGTTGTCACACGTTGAATAGGTTTATAGACATCCGTCTTGTGAAAAAGTTGAACTTTTGTTATCACTATTTCTACAGGCAATTTTAGAAGTGTCTTCACATAGATTACAAAACCGTTTAGATTATTGTATTCACTTCAAGCCTTCCCTATTGTTCTTGACGATGATGCGGGAGCTATTTCTAATTAGTGTTTCTAGCTTAGTAAAAGAACATATTGTGCAAACGATGAAAAAAGCATAAATGGGAGATTTTAAATGCAATTTTCTCTAACAATTAATGGTAAATTATCTACATATCAAGGAAAAGGTGCATGCTAACTGATAATTTAAAGTTCTTGGGGCCAGTTGTTTTCTTTTCTTACGTCGCCCCAATGGCCGCGAATACACCTGTGATAACGCCTATCGTAAAAACGCAAACGGAACTGTGCCTACTGTAAAGGGTGGGAAATTAGGGAAAATTGATGGAAAAAGTACAAACGGAAGAGATTCTCTTCAAGAAATGTTGGGAGATACAGAGTGGATCAGCGACGATGAGAGTCCAAAGATGTAATGTAACACAATACAGCTGACAGTAATTTACGACAAAATGAAAAAAGAGAAACATAATAATAATTCAGAGTTAATAAGTTGCTCCGAGCACAAATGCTGATACGTGGCTATCAGCTGGTCGCTATTTGCGGGCAATGCAGCGATGTAGTTACGCACATCTAACACAATACTCGACTAAATTTTTTTATTTTTAGAACTTCAATAAGCTGTGATTAGTGAGCATAGGCGCGGGAGCCGGGGGGGGGGCAGTGGGGGCAGCTTGCCCCCCAACTCTGGGGCCGTGGGGGCGGTGCCCCCACAGCTTTGAGACGGAATACCACACTTTTTTTGCAAATGTTTTCTTTTTTTGTTGAAAAAGCCGAGGGGTGAAAAATAAGTGGCCTAAAACCGGTGAGAAAACTAGATTTGGGGGTACCCTAGGTTAATCTCTATTATGGTGTGCCCCCCCCCCCCCCAGTCGGAAAGTAGTTCCCGCGCCCCTGTTAGTGAGATTTTAGACTGCATATCCTCGTTGGAGCCGACAAGACATTGAAGGGGGAGGGGAGGGGAAAGAGAGAGAATTACCGGTGCAATTGTATCAATTACATTGAGATTAGCCGCGGGATGGTTGAGCATTGTGGTGCTGTGGGGCAGTTCACCACATATCAGTGACTGGATTTTACGTTAATCAGAAATGGAAAATATCAACCTGGTGCGTGTTCCAAAAATTCAATCAGTTCGATCCAAACGGCCCCAAGTAAAAGAATTAATTAAAAGAGCGGGTTGTTATATTTTAAGTTCCAAAACGAAGGCAAAAACCAGAGCTGGGCGCGTTCCTCGATTTTCGGTAGTGCGTTAGCGTTCCTGCGTTCCTCCGGCCGCGGTTAGTGCGTTCCTGGAATAGCGTTCCTCATTTTTTTTTCGCTCGGTGCGTTAGCGTTCCTGCGTTCCTGCGTTCCTCCCTCAAAAATACCGCCGAACCACGCGGCGCGGGCCCAACCAAACACGGGGCGAATCGATCACAGAATACCCAGAATGGCGACGTGGGGCCGAAAAGCAACTCGACATCTCTTTTCCGAATCGAATATCTGAAATACGTTTTACCAATATCATCCGTAGGGTTTTCAACAAAAATACGACCTGCTTAAAAACAATAGTTAAATTAAAAGATGTATCTTATTAAAGGAAGGGTGCCACCTTTTGGACACAACGCAGTTTTTACAAGATTAGCCTCACATGAACCTAAAAACCGGCTTCACTTACCTATGCTCGAGACGGTCAGCATTGAATCCGCACGTGAAGTTATCATTTGCGAGTTTTGCTGCCAGCATTCGGGCAGGCAAAAATCTTCAGCACTATTTCCTCGTCGTGTTAAGGGTATTTTATAAAACATGAAATCAGCAAAGGTATGTATAAAAGTTATACTTTTGAAGCATGTTTTATCATTTTGAAAGGGTATATTTTTTCTTTATGGTATACACTTAAGTTTTAAAATTTTAATTGGGAAGTTTTTCTAGTAAGTTGCATGAAGGGTGAAGGGTTCCATAGATCTCTTAAGCATTGTAAAGGAAAAACCTTTACTCGACTTATTTGATGTTCTTTTGACGTATCTCCGCGTAACATGTGTAATCTATATAATTTTTATTGTCAATTATGCCATTTCAACAGAGTTGATACTGCGAAATGAACTAACTTCAGCTATATAAACCATTTCTATATAAAGAAAAATGACAGAGAAATCCTTCACAATTGAAGGGTTCCATAGATCTCTTCCCTATTGGTAAATGACTTGCTTGAAGGTTTTCTTCAATTTGGCTGCGATAAGCTAGATCACATGTTATGTTATGGTGGCCATCAACGCCATGCGGCCATGGTGCCGGTCTTTGTTGTGCGTTTCAGTTTTGGGTTGTCAGGGTTGGGTCGCTTATGCGGTTATTTGACATCCTGAATTCAGATATAACACTCAGTTCTTGGTTACCTACAACTTAGTTCAAATCATGTTATCTTCTTCTTTTTTATTTGTTCATCTTTTTGTCTCAGTTGCGCCATCAATGCAAATGGCAGAATGATATGTTGCCATGACAACAGGATATGCCAGCCGTCCTAGCTGCCACATCAAACGACCTTGAGTTGTAGTGGTGATATAAACAACGATCTTTTTTTTTTGGCCAATGTATTAAATGCAATGTTTCGGTTTTTTGTATATTGTGGACGCGCTAACCACGTCTAAAAATTCAAATAAGTAAAATAGATTCATAGAACAAAAATTTCGGAAGGTGGCACCCTTCCTTTAAAAGTTATCATATTTACTTTACACATTTAATGCCTGAAACTGAATCGAATAGTAAACATCACCACTAAAAATCTTTACACATTTAATGCCTGAAACCGAATCGAATAGTAAACATCACCACTAAATCTAAGCAAGCCTTCCTCGATTCGACCGACAAGTGGCGCCTCTACCGGCAAACACACGTACTCGAGATTCAAACATTTGACATAGAGGTCATTGGCAGCAATATAATTTTTCGGGTGGTTCCGCAAGAACGCAGGAACGCTTCAAAATTTCGGGTGGTGCGTTCCTCTTACTTGCGTTCCTTTGAAAAACTTTGCGTTCCTGCGTTCTTGCGTTCCTAAAAAGGGCGGTGCGTACGGTTCTCCAGTAAAAGTCTTGTTGGTTTTGCTTTTTTTGCTCTATCTGGTCCTATTTCAAGTTTAAATGCATAAATATCAGCCCAAAATAAGTATATGCACGTTTGTCGCGAGACTGTGAAATTGCACCAATGTATACCAAATACTTTCCGAGATATTCACCAAAAACCTCATTTTCTGCCGTTTGGGGTATTCTGGCCGCAGTCTTCCTGGGATCGCCTATGACATCCGTGGAGCCACCTAGCGAGAGGGGCGCGGAAACACAGAATCATGAATGAATCGAGCGCGTAGTAAACGGTGTATGAAAGGGAGACTCGGCAGAGGCTATCCGGGTGGCCGGCGCGCTGCGCGCCCTTAGGCATCGGTCGACCCTTCGGGCCGCGTGGGGTCAGAGGTCGCGAGCTCTGGGCTCTGGGTTTTAACGCTGTGCAGCTAGGGGAGGGGAGGATAGCGCTGGCCCGACTGACTTCTAGATCGGCTGATGTGTGTGGGGCACAGAACGGGATGGTGTCTAGGGCATAGAACGGAACGAATGAATTGCGTTTCCAGAAAAACAGCCTGTAATATAATATTTGCGATTATGCCAGAAGTTATTCAAAACGGAAACTAATCCTCGCCCGTTTCGTTGTTTTGCTAGCGTCTAACGTATAGGGGAGAGGGGGTTCGTTGGACCCCCTCCCCTGCCGTTCGGCCCCCGATGGAGCTAGAGATTTGCGAAAAAACGAACGTATCGCCCGCGACAAGAAGAAGCGGATGATACCCAATTTTAAGGTCTTAGATCATTGGTTGACTTGCCAGGTCACGTCAATGACCCAAAAGTCGGGAAAACAGGGAATTCAGAACTTCTGTCAGAACTGTCAGAACTTTGTAAAGTGAGAGGTTTTCGGTGTGCTGACCACGAATTTCATGTTAGCTTTGATCACAGATGATGTCTTCATGCATTTAGGCCAGGTCGGGTCAGGTTAGGTCACGTTAACCAGTAGGCGTCGTGCCAGCTATCCATAGTAAGTGACGGTGTCAACCGCCATTACGGCGTCGCACATTTTACGAAGACACCCTTCGTAAATGTTCGAATGGATGGCCGCTTTTTGTTCGAGTCATTGGCGAAAAATCGAGGGGGTTTCATCCAACCCCCACCCCCTCTACAAGTGCGAGGGTTAAGTTGAAACCGCAACAACATTGTTAGGTTTATTGATGGTCAAACATCAATACCGCATGGCGATAACCACAAACCGCACAGGTAAACACAGAGGCATAGCTACAACAACCTAAACAGAAAGACAAAAATCACTCGTAAAACTGAGAATGGCACAGCTGTCCTGTGTCCACAACTGTCCTGCGCACTGCCCTGTGCGTCGTTCATCGTTGATGCTGTGGCACAGCGGAGGACACTCTGCGCAGAGTGTGGGGTCAGTACTCAGTAGCGGGTCCAGTTCCCGTCGTTGGCGACCACCTCCTCCAGCCGCTCCACCATGGAGTCGGCGAGACGCCGACAGAGAGTCGGCGTGACGGCCTGCCACGCCGCCTGCACCTCCTCCCAGAGCTGCTCCTCGGTGAGGGCGACACCGTTCAGCCTCGGAGTTAGTTGTTGTGTCATGATACCCCACACGTTTTCTGAAAGGAGAGGGTCATTTCTTTAAAGAAAATTAAACATGGTCATCTGTAACACAGGACTGCATATACCTAAAACATTTTAAGTTGCGTGTATTTTATATGCACTATTGTGCAGGCTCTTTCTGTTTAATCCCGCCATTTATAGGTTCTACAAAGAACGATGGCGCACCAGTGCAATGAAGAAAAAAACTTAATCCCGTTGTCAACCATTGAAATTCCGCAGCCAACCAGTGACAAAAGGTCGCCACTCGCCAGCTGCGATACTGGCCGCGTAGCTGAGATAAATGATCAACATTAAAGGAAATATGTCACTTTCAACATGACGTTTTAACTGAAATAGCAGCTTTGTAGCTTAAGCTGAGGCTAGCACAATCACATGCTTTTACGGCCCAACGATCACTCTATGGGCTCAAAAACATTCGATTTTCTTTCGAAATAATTCCCTCACGCAGTAATTTAGTGCCTTACGGGAAAAGACCAAGGATGCAGTCACCTGTGGGCTGGCAGAGGTCAATCGTCGGCCAATTAGTATGCAGCTAGTTCGAACTACGCAACATGATTGGTCAACGCGTAATAAGCTTCCGCTGCACACTTGTTAGCCTCTACCAAATCTAGAAAATAGCTATTCCTATACGAAAATATCTCTAAATATTCCTTCTGTCAATATTCCTTAATTTCTCTTCTGATCGTTTCAAGCATCAAAATCACAAAACTGTACCAAAAAAACTAATTTTTAGAAAGTGGGAATTCCTTTAACGATTCAAACATTGATATACATATGTATGCCAGGGTGCTTTTGTATTGATACTTGATAGAACATTTGAAATGGGGACATCTTATAGTTTCCGAAGTTCCTCGCTAATTTTAAAATCAATTTGTCTCCAGTCAAGAGTCACTCATCAGCGTGCTGCTTACCGATGGGGTTCAGATCAGGCGATCGTGACGCCCAGCGGAGCACCTCCAGACGCGGCTGAGTAGCAATCCACTCACGGACCGTTCGCGCTGTGTGCGTCGGAGCGTTATCCTGTTGCAGGACGATGTGGTCTTTGCCGGGACGAAGCTCATCATAGCTTGGGAGGAAGTCGTTCGCGAGCAGGCTGCGGTATGCGGCAGCCGTGCCGCGGCCGATGCGGTGAAGTGATCCGCGGCCCTCGCCATCAATCCAGCCCCAGACGTGCACTGTGCATCGACCACTCTGCTGCCGGGTGGCCACGTTCCTTGGCGCGAACCTCTCGCGCAGTCCTCGGCGCCTGTGAATGGAAACATAATTTGCTTATCATACTGAAAACGACCCAGTCACTTCGGTATTCTGAATTTCGAGTAACCTTATCCCACAGGTCATGTTGGAGGCCATCACGGTGTGCGTGTGCATGTGTGTGTAGGTGTGTTGGCGTGAGGTGAGTGGGGCGGGGGAGGGGTGCCTGAGTGTGAGAGAGAGAGAGAGAGAGAGAGAGAGAGAGAGAGAGAGAGAGAGAGAGAGAGAGAGAGAGAGAACGAGAGAGAGAGAGAGAGAGAGAGAGAGAGAGAGAGAGAGAGAGAGAGAGAGGAGAGAGAGAGAGAGAGAGAGAGAGAGAGAGAGAGAGAGAGAGAGAGAGAGAGAGAGAGAGAGAGAGAGAGAGAGAGAGAGAGAGAGAGAGAGAGAGAGAGAGAGAGAGAGAGAGAGAGAGACTTATATTGGTTATAGGCAGGGCTGCGGAGTCGGAGTCGGAGTCGGAGTCGGAGTCGGAGTCGAAGTCGGAGTCGGTCGGAGTCGACAGTTGTGACCGGAGTCGGAGTCGGAGTCGGAGTCGATTTTAGACACCCGAGTCGGAGTCGGAGTCGGAGTCACCGAAAATCTGTCGACTCCGCAGCCCTGCTGGATCTGCGGAGTCGGAGTCGGGAGTCGGAGTCGGAGTCGGAGCTGGTGTTTGAAAGCCGGAGTCGGAGTCGGAGTCGCCGAAAATCCATCGACTCCGCAGCCCTGGAGGGAGTTGGAAACTGCACAAGAGTGCTTGTAACGTTAAGAATCAAATGACACAGCTCAAGCGGAACAGGCCATGTCTGTGAATCTAACTCATTTGACGGTGAGACAGAAAAATTTCGCTCGAGTAAATAAATTGTAACTACCATAGTAGTTACAATTTATTTCCTAAGCCATTGTCGTGCTTACCGATACACGATGAGTCGCCCATGGCGACTAGTACAGAAAGTTTTCTCGTCGGAGAAAACAACGGTGCTCCAGAAAGCACGCTGCCGACGCAGCTGCTCTTGCGCGAAAGCCACCCTTGCCCTCTTGTTGGCTTCACTCAGAAGTGACTTGGAGGCAGCCACTCGGCCAAACAGGCCGGCTGCGTGAAGGCGTCTGCAGGAATAATAAAATCGTCAGCAAACGAAGAAGTGCAAATGACCTCACAGCAGAGTGCAGGTGATTATGATTTATTTTTACGTAACAACTAACAATAAACATTTTAAATTTCGAATGTCTTATGCCAAATCTGATTTTATATGGGTAAAGCACTAAGCAGCACTGCATGGTGTTCAACTCATTTTTCATCGACGCATTAAACGTGACAAATAGCTTTATTCTGCTCTCTCCCGCTCTCCCTCCCTCCCTCCCTCCCTCCCTCCCTCTCTCTCTCTCTCTCTCTCTCTCTCTCTCTCTCTCTCTCTCTCTCTCTCTCTCTCTCTCTCTCTCTTCCTCTCACTATAACATGTGTAAAACATCATATTGACTCATCAGCTACATACATATAATGCATATTCTTATGCAATGCACAAACTTACGTTCTGATCACCTCCTCACAGCAGCGGAGTCCTAAGGCTTCTTTGATTTCTCCCGCAGTACAGAACACGTGCTCTTGGGCATAGCGCACAATACTTGCGTCCTCTTCAGCTGAGGTCTCTCGTGGCCGGCCCCTCCTCCCTCGCCGATCAGACAAAGGCTGATCCTCCAGCCACCGGCTCCACCAGAGAAGCACGGTGCGGTAGTCGCAGCCGACCTGCCGAGCTGCCGCTGCGGCGGTCTCACCGCTGAGCATTAGCTCTATTGCCTGCTGGCGCTGATCCGGCGACAAACGCCCCCGCTGCCTACGGAGCATCTCACTCTTATCGGCTTATGCACCTTCAGAACCGCGCAAAGGATTCAATGCCACTGAGCTGAGAAATACCACGCTGATTAACCAACCCCTAGCAGGCAGTCGAGACCCCGACGGTGACCGGTCATTCGCCAGTCACGGGTGACCTTGACCAGTTTAAGCGTATTGGCCACCGGCCCATCCGGTCCGGTCGGTCGACCCTCGGAGGAGAGGGCATCATAAAACAGCATGTTGTATCTGACCTTTGGCCTTTCCCCGTGCCCTGGTCACTGACCCCGCTCCATGTCGCTGGGCGGTGGCGTGACGGTGGAGACCGGTTCTAGCCTCTACACATGCCGCCATTCAAACCCTCCCCTCCCCACGCTACTACGCGGCGTGGAGTACGCTCGTGCGTAACTGGGCGGAGCAAAGGGTCACGCGATACAGGGGCGGAACTGGTTGCCCTCCCGCTCGCCGAGCGACCAACGACTAATACCCTGGAGAACCGTACGTACGGAAGAACGCAGGAACGCACTAAAGGAACGCACTTGCCCAGCTCGCCAAAAACCGAAACAACGAATCATGCAGTGGAGAGACGAAAAGACGAGAATGGAATCCAAGTTTGCCAAATATGCCCTGCCTGATCTAAAAGTTCTAAGTCCCGAACAGAACGGGCCTAATGGAGCCAGACGTGACGCGTCTGCTCGGGTCAAGAGCTCGGCCTAGAATGTCGGGGGTGCGCGCGGCCCGACGCAGCGGGCCGGGCCCCAGACATGCGCAGAAACACTCGGAGACAACGTGGCGACGGATCGAGCGCGGATTGGTCACTGGTCAGCAGACTGCTGCATTGCAGGCTGCAGACACGCGGTCGCCTCGTGAAAGGGTACAAGGTTCACTGGCGCGCCCTGGGCCGCCCCCAGCACCGGGGGGGGGGGGGGTAGCAACGTCACAACAAGTCGGCGCGCGAATCGGTCTGCGCCGGCCCGGGGACTCCCGTGCCGGCCGGCGACACACGTGGTTGTTACATCCTCCTAAGGGATGAGGCAACGAATAACGAATAACGCAGGCGCACCACAGCATAAACAAACAGTCACAGGCAAACAACGACAAAAAAAAAACGGTCACACATGCCACGTCAAAGAGATGGTCACATATACCATGTCAACTAAACAATTATTGGTCAGGTAAATTATAATTAATTATATTATAATTATCAAATTATATTAAATTATATTAAATTATTATTATTAGATTAAATTATAATTTCAGCATCTACAGCGTAATTATGCATCTTATGCATCTACAGCGTAAGTAACTGTCATTGAAGGTTCAAAGTTCGGAACTTTTTAATGGGCCACCTGGTATACCACGACAGGTAGATGGTCGCACATACCATGTCCATTGTCCAATAAATGGTTACATATGTCACGACAATTAGGAGGTGACATATCGTAAGTTTAATAGACGGTTACACACATTACGCCAAATAGACGGGCATATATGTCACGTCAAATATGGAGAGGGTCACATATTCCAAGACAAATAGAGAGTTATACATACCATAAAAATCAACAGACGGTCACATATGGAGCCCTAACTGTTCACTTAACCATCACAAGCACCAAAACACATACCTCTCTCACCGTTCCGTTGCGAAGTGGCCGGTCGGTGCCGCTCTGCTGTCTCGGTCCGCCGCTGCTGTTTTGTTAGTCAACAAGGCTGTGATGACGCCGTTCCCCGTCCGACACCGATGGCTGGCGAAGAACGTCATTCTGCGCATCCTGGAGAGAGAAGGGTAACGTCATCAGTAGCTGGACAAAGGACATGGCAAACTGGGACCGGAACCTGTGCGGTGATTTTGTATCCAGCTATTATGTGGTTAGGGGATGGAGTGGAGTAAGAGTAAGTGCCAAGTGGGGTGGACGTGGAGTAAGAGAAAATACCATTGTCCTTCAGTTTAAAAACAGCTCCTTGGCCAAGAGCGACGTGCAGTGTGCAGTGTGCGCTGTTTTGGAACGGTAATGATGAAGCATGACTCATTAGGTGACGCATTACTGGGCGATCGATTGAAGGATCGTGGGTTATCGATTGTAAACAGAGAAGATCGGCAGCACCTGTAAATACTATACGTTATACACCAGCGTCCCTCACCGTCTCCCGTTATTCACCAGCGTCCCTCACCGTCTCCCGTTATCCACCAGCGTCCCTCACCGTCTCCCGTTATCCACCAGCGTCCCTCACCGTCTCCCGTTATACACCAGCGTCCCTCACCGTCTCCCGTTATCCACCAGCGTCACCGACCAGCACACGCTCCGACTTCACCGTCCCAGCCACCCACCGCCCGGCCCGGCCACCTGACACCCGCTCCTCTCGCCTCTCCAGCGGCCGCTGCCGGCCGGCCGACCCGACACAGCCTCAGGGCACGGCTCGCAGCGCAGCAGGGGCGGCGCCAGGTCAAAGAGAAGGGGGTAGGGGGCAGGGACGGCGTCAGGCCAAATATGACGGCGGGGGAGGGGTGACATAAGAAACGCGTGGACAAGGAGCCATTGAAAATGCAATGTTTTTGGCCTGAAGAAAACATAAAAAATATGAAATACTTTGTGAAGACAGCATAGAGCGGAAACAAAATTTAGGGTACATACACAACATTCAATAGAGCACAGCAGCGGGCACAGTGAACTCCGTACCAAAAAGTCTTATGTAAAGAGAAGAGCCTTGGGTAAGAAGTGTGGGGGGAAGGGCCAAACATATGGTTCCCCCACCTCAAAAAGTGGGTGGGCATTTGCCCACCTGTTCCCCCCCACGCCTTTCTTATGTCGCCCCTCCTCCGCCGACATATTTGGCCTGACGCCGCCCCTGCTCCCCCGTCCTCTTTGACCTGACGCCGCCCCTGCTCCCCCCCGTCCTCTATGACCTGGCGCCGCCCCTGCTGCGCTCCGAGCCATGCCCTGAGGCTGTGCCGGGTCGGCCGGCCGGCAGTGGCCGCTGGAGAGGCGAGGGGAGCGGGTGTCTTGTGGGCGGGCCGGGCGGTGGGTGGCCGTGGGTGGCTGGAGCAGTTGAGTTACAGTTGAGCAGTTGAGTTGAGTCAAGCAGCTATTTTTAAACTGTAGGACAATTGTATTTTTCTCTTACTCCACCCCTCATTAACCACATAATAGCTGGTACAAAATCACCGCACAGGCTCCGGTCCCAGTTTGCCTTGTCCATTGTCCAGCTACTGATAACGTTCCCATTCTCTCTTCAGGATGCGTGGCATGACGTTCTTCGACGCCCATCGGTGTCGGACGAGGGACGGCGTCGTCACAGCCTTGCTGACTAACAAAACAGCAGCGGCGGACCGAGACAGCAGAGCGGCACCGACCGGCCACTTCACAACGGAACGGTGAGAGAGGTAGGTGTTTTGGTGCTTGTAATGGTTAAGTGAACAGTTAACGTTCCATATGTGATCGTCTATTTATTTTTATGGTATGTATAGTTCTCTATCTGTCGTGGTATATGTGACCGTCTGTTCATTTCTATGGTACCTATGTATAGCTCTCAATATGTCGTGGTATGTGTGACCGTCTATTTGATGTGGTGTATGTATATGGCCGTCTATTTGTTCTGGTGTATGTCACAGTCTATTAGACGTAATACATGTAACCGTCTATTTGATTTGATGTCACCTTCTACTTGTCGTGGTATATGTGACCGTGTATTAGATATGGTAACTATGAGTGACCGTCTACTTGTCGTGGTATACCAGGTGGCCAGTAAAAAAAACGTTCCGAAATTCGAAGCTTCAGTGACGGCTTTAGTTATGCTGTAGATACTTGAAATTTTCGTGAGCAGCAGGCAACATTTCTGACATTGCTCGCTTACGATATCAAGGATTTCTGATTATTATTCTTATTTAATTGGACTGAAAGGAAAAAAGTGACCAAAACAATTTTTTCTCGAACAAATTTTCCTTGTTCGAAATCGTAAGTGCGTGAGATTGGATCGTTCCCATTTCGGTAACAGCAAATCGTTCTCTCTTGGCTTCCATCGTTAGAAGGAGGACATCCTGTTTAGTTCAATCGATCCTAGCTGTTGCCATTCGCAATTAAATTATAAATGTTAATCGATTGTTGGCTCTGTAGCACGCTACATCTTGAACATTTAACGTAGTATCTTTTCGGCACGGCTCGGTCCGGCAGTCCCTCTCCCTCGCAGTCATGCCACACGCCTAGCCTCGCTTTCCCACACCCAATTCCCCCCCCCCCCCCCCAGTTCCCTTAATCTATCACTGTCCGCACAGAATGGGCAGCCGTTAAACTCCCATTAAGACGCGCGCTTTTGGAGACAGCTACCGCAGGATGAACTATTCGAATCCCAACAAGTAACAGCTGGATCAGTAACACTGTCAACAGCTCGTGGACCCACGCCGAGGACAGATAACGGCTGGGAGCGCTGGATCAGCAAGATATGTCATCAGATCATGGAGCAGTGTAAAGGATGGATGCCGGCTGGAGCACACAGCCTCCTTTGTCGGGGTACAACAACCCAGGGTGAGTGACCCGGCAGAACGCCTTGAAGGTGACCTGTACAGCAGCCGCAAGCAATGACCTGTAGTTCCAGATTTCGCCACTGAATAGAAGAGGCAGCACGCTACGGCCACACCCCGCAACCACAAGGCCTGGCGGGAAAGGTCAGCAGCGAAGCGGGGGGTGCTAGCCAGCTGACGATGGGGACACGCCCAAGGTACTAGTTGCCAGAGCTACCGCCAACCGAAGGGTGGCAGCACTATACAGACGCGAGAAACGGTGACAACAAAGGATGTATGATTCTTGGAGATAAAACCATTATGACGGAAGATCGGGCGGAGGAGTAGCTTCTAAAGTGATCAGCCCATACAGTAGCCGCAGGAGAAATGACTGGCAAATCTGAGGCTTGTGGCAAATGCAGGCTTAAATTTTAACGGCTAGCATCAGGTTAACCCATTAGTGCCCAATGTTCCCATTTGGGAACATCGACAATTTTGGCTCTAGGCTCTGATCCTGGGATTGCACAGCGATTATGAATATTGGTTCTGGCATCTGAAGCCCTGAACAAAATTTAGCAGCCTAAAAAACTTGAATTTCACCCTTATAAAGCACCTCTCTTGATTTTTGAAATAGCCCTTTTTTGCCACACTGTACCTTCATCAAGAAAATAATTTCTTTAAAATCGATTTCTTCATAGATTTCCTTATAATTTCCAGTAACGCTTCAACAATAAGTTCCAATTGTACGGGAGAAATATCAAAAGAAATGCTTCGCCACAAAAGCGTCGGGGGCTTCAAAAATTTGGATGTTCCCAAATGGGAACATTGGGCACATCCACTGGTATGTCAGCTCATAATGGACTGACATTGGAAGGCAAAAGCGAAGCTCTTTTTCTCTCTCCTCGCGCTCTCTCTCTCTCTCTCCTCGCGCTCTCTCATATCTCTCTCTCTCTCTCTCTCTATCTCTCCATCTCCCATTTCCTCCCTCCCTCTCTTTCTCTCACTCTCACTTGTTCTCAATTTCCACTGACTCAATTTGCACGTCCTCTCTGGCTGGTTCTGCTCTCACGCTAGGTCCTACACCCGGTGTGTCAAGTGACAGTATCGCTCACGTTACTGATGCTCGGATGATAGAGCGTCCAGTGTCATATCCGTCGGCGCCAATGTCAGCGAATGGAGTAGGGTCATTGGTATCGACGAGTCAAGAACGCTGGGCCAGGTGAGGGCAGAGCAGGGTGCGAGTCTCTTGGGCTGGGCGGAGATGTCGTCCTCCGGCTCCTGGAATGTCTTCAGACGCCTGCCTTGCACCATGTGTTCTTTGACAACTACTTCTCGTCGTATGCCTTGATGATAGCTCTCCGTCAAAGAGACATCCGAGCAACGGGCACTGTGCGCGACAACAGGCTGAAGAAGTGTCCCCTGCCTGACAACAAAACTGCTGAAAAGGCGCCCAGGGGACAGCATTGGTACCAATCCACTAACGGGGTGCTGGCCGTGAAGTGGAGAGACAACAGGGCAGTGACAGTGGTCACAAATCACTCGGGCATCAGCCCACTCAAAGACGTGCAGCGCTGGTCGGGTGACGAAAAGAAGAAGGTGACGGTCAAGCAGCCTAACCTCATATACGAATATAACCAGTACATGGGTGGCGTAGACCTAGTGGACGGAGCGGTGGCGGCTTACAGGCCTGTGATCCGGTGGAAGAAATGGTACGGCACGATCGTCACCAACTCATTCGGTCTACTGAGAGTAGCCAGCTGGCGCATGTACCGCAGCTGCACCGGGAGAAGTGTGGACCAGCTGGTGTTCACTCGCGAGGTCGCTCTGGAGCTCCTAAAAAAACCGAGACAAGAGCCATGTCCGCCAAACGTCACCGGCAGCGGACCAGGACCCAGCAGCGGCCGGGTGACGGTGGTCTCCCGGACTGCACAAAACCACTTCATCGTCCCGGCTGCCACTCAAGGCCGCTGCAAGCTGTGTCAAAAAAAAAAATACGTGTACAATGTGTAGCATCTGCCAAGTACGACCATAACCACTGCAGCCAGAACTACCACACCTAGGCTGCCGCCACGGTGCTGGCACTGCAGACGCATATGTAGTATACACTGATGCTCTGAAACTTCTGACTAATCCCGAGCAACGGGCACTGTGCGCGACACAGGCTTGAGATGATGTCTCGCTTCGACAGGTGAGACGGTTTGGTGATGGATGGAAAACTGGTATCGCTGGCTTGTGATTCATCGTTATAAATGTCTCGCTCTACCGTAAGAGTAGAATAAAACGACTTTGGGTGTCAAAAATGTGTGTTGACAAGGGTCGATCAGTGAAGTGAGACCACGATCTCATTGTGGATAGTGACAAGCAGGGGTGTCGATTTTTCAAAATGGTTGGGGGTGCTCAACCCCTGCACCGGGTGAAAGATTGCAGCTTTGCCATGCGGCACAACCGTACAAGGCAGGGTTGGTTATCCCCATAAGGTACTGATAATGCCGGGATTTCTACTAACATTTCCCAAGGGCAGAACCTTCTTCTTGAAAATCATTCTGCTCGTCCTAGTACTTGGCTACCTTATTACATAAACATGTTTCCGAAAAAAAATCATATATTTGCCGGCAGCATGGCGCAGCCCCGACACCTCTGTAATAAGGTGACAGAAACCAATGACGGCGATTAGCACCGGTGCAGCAGCCGCTGCAGTCCGCAGGGGCGGACATTGCGCGGAGGCAACGGTAGCTACGAGGCTCTGGTGGCAATCAGACGATCCCAATATCGCTGAAAAATGACAGGTGATCGCATTTCGATATTTACGGGTTTACGATTTTCCCCAGTGGCGTAGCCAGGTGGGCCGTGAGGCACGTGCCCCCCCCCCCCCATCAGGTTCGGGCCTCAGGGTCCCCTCGGGTTATTCGGAC
This sequence comes from Amphibalanus amphitrite, assembly GCF_019059575.1. Classification (NCBI taxonomy): domain Eukaryota; kingdom Metazoa; phylum Arthropoda; class Thecostraca; order Balanomorpha; family Balanidae; genus Amphibalanus; species Amphibalanus amphitrite. The sequence goes on from NW_024881883.1 coordinate 554,978, forward strand.
CTGAGGGGCCCTGAGGCGCCAATTGGCCGCTAAGGGTCAGTGTTGGCCATATTTGGACATAGAAGGGATCCACGGGGCTCGTAAAAACCCCTCATGGGCCCACAAGTACCAACACTAAGATCTCCATAAGGGCCCCAAGCCAGTCTCTGAGGGCCACTTGGCGGCCTCTGAGGGCCCCTTACCGGCTTCGGAGGGCCACATGTCGGACTATGGGGGTCTTAACCGGCCTATTCCAAGCCAGCAAATTTGGTCCTGGCCGTAGCTGGTTTTACTCTGGCTAGTTCCGGCATTTGCTCCGGCTAAAGTACGGGCAAGGTCTGGGGCTCTACTGGAGCTGATACACGATACCGGAGCTCGCCCGCATCACAGCCGGACTTATGCCGCATCAGCCGTGCCGTACCTCCACCGTACTTCAGCCACAGTAAGCCAGAGCAGCTATGAGGTGCAGCCGGACCTGGTCGTAGGGAGCCGGACTTGAGCCATGGCAGGGAGTCTGACTTGAGCCAGACTTGGCCGTTCGGAACCGTACCAACCCGGGAGCGCTACGGCATATACTGGCTAGCCGGAATAGAGCCGTATCGACCCAAACCCCGGATCTGACGGCGATACCCTCGTCAGTTACCAGCGACCCTGACGGTCCCACACAGTTGACTCGGAGGGTCACAGCGGCGTCTGAGAGCACCATGCCCGGTCTCTGAGAACCCCACAAGGCTCCTGAAGGCACCGGTGACCTCTTGATATCTTCTTGTCGGCCATGAAGGGTATATCCGTTCCGTAACAGCAGTTCTGAGGGCCAGACGCGCGCCTGTGATGGCCCTAAACCAGTGTCTCTGAGAGCCCCTACAACGGCGCCTGTGAGGGCCATCACCGGCAACTGTGAAGCACCTACACCGGTGCCTCCGAGGGCCATACATTGCCATATCTGAGGGCCCCGCACTAGTGCCTCTTAAGCCTTAAGGCCCTATATCGGCGGCTCTGAGGGCCCAACACTGTCTCTTCTGAAGGGCCCACAAGTGCACATATGACGGCCACTCACCGGTGACATTTGAAGGCCCCACACCGGCGACTCTGAGGGCCCCATCGGCGTCTGAGTCCGTGCCGGTCTCTAAAGACAACTCCACAGGGTTTCTGAAGGTACCACCGGCCTCTGATGGCCCTTTGCCGGCCTCTGAGGGCCCGTCGCCGGTCTCTGGAGCCCCCTGCCGGCTTGTAAAGGATACGCGTTATCAGCTCTAAGGGTCAGGCACTCGTGTACGACGGACCCACACCAGTGTCTCTGCAGTCTGCAACTTAACGTCTTTTTCGCCGTTCTTCTTAAGACTAACTTACTTTTCTTTACATTTTTATTTCATGCATTGTAAATTGCGTAATTGTTTTATTTTTAGTAGTGAAAGACTGCGGACCCAATTATTTTCCTCAAGCAGAGTTAGTGGGAGTTATTGAGGGACAAAATAATTGGGGGTGCTAACTGGAACATTTGGGGGTGCCCGGAAAACCATTGGGGGTGCTCATTTGAGCATTGGGGGTGCTGCAGCACCCCCAAAAGTATACAAATCGACACCCATGGTGACAAGGTCAAAAAGAAGAAAAAGCCCTTCTTTAAAACGTTGTCTATTATGTTTTTCTACTGTTGCTTTCTTCGTTTTTATCCGCATACTGCATACGCCTCTTACCCCCCATTTGTGCCCAATGTTCCCAAATGGGAACATAATTTTTCACCAAGTTCGAAATTTTTTACGATAAAACCAATGCCACAGCTGGAATCAGGGACGTCGAAAACCATCGGAACACCATTCGAAATATCAAATATCGCCGTATTTATATGCTTGGTCATTAATGGGTTAATAGTAAAATACAACCAAGAAAATGGAACAATTGCAGGAAAGGAGATCAAGCAGCTGGCAATGAACAATGTCTGCAACTCCCAAGCCTGGAGACAAGGCAAGAGGACGTCTGGAAAACAGTTATACCAGCTCAGCGCAACGGTCGTATGTATCGGAAACAACAATACGGAATGCACCAAATCGTCAAAATCTAAAATGAAGGCTAAAATACGAAGTGTCGTCTCCTGAGTACATTGTAATTGGCTGGAACAAAGAAACGCTGTTGAGGCCAACTAAAGCTGTTATGGAATGCAGCCTTAATTCAAACAAACAACGACGAGCTATATGGAATATGATTAGATGTTTAGCTACCGAGGTATTTGGATAACCAGAAGTAAAAGAAGGCTGACAGGCTGCTGCGGGCAGATACGCAGTCGATATAAGAATGGAAGTGGTTGAGGATAAAGAAAAGGCACGACAGAGCTGATTCACACTTTTATCAATGTTCTTATATCCTACACACCGATGAACCAACTGATAAAACTCCCCAATATGAAGATGGTGAGCGGCCAAGTGAAATTGCACGGGAGTAACAAAGACACCCTGGGTGCAATGACTCGGAGGCCGGCTCAGGGCGTGGCAGCCCCTCGAGCTATAAAAGGCGCACGATTCACCCCGGAGTCACAGTCGAGCAGCCGAGAGTCAGTCTGCAGCCGGAGCCGGAGACGCCATCTGGAGGCCGCCGTGTCGGTCCGGGGTCACCCGCGAGAAGTCTCTTCAGTTCGAGCGCAGAGGAACTCCAGAATGTGAGTGCTGCTGAAAAGTCTGCTCAATCCCAATCCTTGACCTCCCCCCCTCTGCCCAGCCTGCCGTGCCGTGACGACTGCCAAACATTTTCGGTTGCCTAAAATGCACTCTCAATTGGAATTGGAAAACTTAAATTACTTTGAACTTATTGGTCCAGACACCCTAGTAGCATATTAGGATCTAAATTTTGAGGTTATGTCAGAGTCGCCAGCAAATCGTTATTATCAGCTGGAATTCACGATTAGGCCGTGAGCGAGATTCTAAAATTTGAATACGCAGCTCAGTGTCACGAACGCTGAAATTGATGACAGGATGCGTGACAACATTGGATGTCTTTGTCTTTGGTCAAACTGGTTCGTTCGATTTACATATTATCGGCGGTGGCCAGGTGCGATTTGGGTTTATGATTCGTGCGGTACTCACTAAAAGTTGCATTGCGAAATCATTGGTAATATTCCTGTAGGAATTAGTTGCGAAGTCGAAATCAATTATAGAACAGGTAAATACGGTTGAAAAGGAATGTAATGTTTTAACCCGCGCCCCGTAGGGGGGGGGCCGAAACGGCCCCCCCTGTCCTTTTCGGTCGATATCTCCTAAACGGCTGGAGATATCGCCACCAAACTTTCAGGACCCCTCCGGGCATCAATTTTACACATTGTGACCAAAAATTTTTCCAGAGGCTGTGATAGGTTGGCCACAAATGACGTCAGAGTGACGTCATGTTCTGTCATTTTCGACCGAAAAAAGACCTTCGCGAGAAGACCTGTCAGGCCTACAGCTTTGAAGATACAGAAAAATGATCAAGACATAAAAGGTGTAGAATTGACAGGGCTACAAAACTTCTATCTCGGATTTTTGAAATTTTTGAGTTTTGATCCCCAAAAATCAAAAAAGCATTTCTTGGATATATTAGCCAAAAAATCCAAAAAGTTTTTTGAGTTTCGAAAAAACCGGAATATATGTGATAGTACCTACCGTCTTCTATCTACATACCAAATTTCAGATCGATACCTCGTTTTTTGGCCAAGTTATAGCGAAAAAAACTGTTCAAAAATGATGACGTCAAATTTTCAAACTCAATTTTTGGCAATTCTAGAACTCGTAGAGCAAAACAAAGACCACCATTAGACTCCCCGTGACGAGCTGCATCGAATGGATACCCATTTCATGCAAAAATATCAACTTTGAAATTTGACCTAATTTGACCTGACCTTGACCTGACCTTCACCAAAACGTGACCTAGGCTGGCCCCAAAGGCTGCCTAACCCACATAATCGCATTTGTCATGTAAAATGGACCATAAAACATGCATCACACGACACATTCATATTGTGACCCCCGGTGACCTGACCTCGCTGTGACCTGACCTGGTATCAGTGACCTCAGATAGCAAAGTATGTGTTTGACGAACAATATACCATCGATGGTTTTCAATAAATTACCAATTTACTCGATTTCACAGCACATTTCTTGAATTGCCTGTGAACGGTGAAAATCTGACCTTTGACCTGACCTGTGACGTCATCGGTTTGACCTAGGTCAATGAAATTTGGTCACAAGGTAGTTCCCGGGTAGGGCTATCAAACGCCGTTTGAATTTTGAAAATCGGCCGGTAACTTTCCGAGATCTTAGGGGGGGGCCGAAACGGCCCCCCCTCTACGGGTGGTAGGGTCCGCCGGTAGCCCTACGGGGCGCGGGTTAAGGTGGCGACTGATACATGCAATCGATCTATGAATATGGCTATGAGTTATGATTTTCGACAGATACGAATGCTTGAGCTTACGGCGGAATTTCTTCTGTTACTTAGGTGCAGAGTTGTGAGCAGTGGTTTGAGGTTGACGGTTTGATACTTTGCGACTTAAGATGGTCACTTTGCGTCATTGAAATTGCGAAATGTCGAGTAACAGGTAGATGTAGAATTGTTTGTGATTAGAACTAATATGCGACTAATATAGGTACCGATCGTTGTGCTTTTGTAGAATAAATACTAGAAAGGACCATCTTTGTTGGGGAACGATTAAATGGGACAGGAATTTAATAATAAAAAAAACTTACGTCAAATGGAGCTGATGAGATGTCGAACAGGGAGATATTGCAGCAATATTTTACCAGATTCACACTCACTGACACATCCGGTGAATCTACCCGACCAGAAGAGACAACACACACGAGCACTGTACCGCGAGTGTTGACGCGCCCATAACGGCGTGACTGTGACTGACGGTGTCGACGCGGCGCCGGCCGGCGGCCGTGGTATTCGTCGTCCCCGACGCGGGCGTTGAGCCGCCAGAGGGCGCGAGGAGCAGCCACAACAGGGGCAGTGGGTTAGCCGTAATTGGGGCGCGTGCGGTAGGTGAAGGTCATCGTATAGAAACATGGTTAGTTGTGGAAAGTTGCAACGGGATAAGAACGTAAACAGTTAATGCATAATTTTAAATATGACATGCTATATGATATCTAGGACTGCAGTTCGTTTGATGTGCATTGGTTACTGCTAATAGGATGATTTAAATTAGATTTTCTATGAAAGGCTAGGGACCCCTATGATATGTTCTGGCACTCTATAAAGATAATTTGTATAGGTAACTAGTAGCCCATCAGAAGCTATCGAACGAGTTTCAAGGAGTCATTTCCGTTTGAGCATTCAGTAATTCACTATGATACGGTGGATCACAACCAGACGGCAGATCGGTGCGTACTAATTGGTTCTAGATCATCTGATTAAATCAAGAGCTGTTCAAGGTCTACTAGGATTGTATACGAGAACTGATGATTAGGTTCACGCGTGCAGCAGCAATTAGGACTTGAAATTACTATTAGGTTTGGATAAATAATGCGTTTCTGTTATTCGCGTTCTTGTGAGTTAGCGCCAATAATTACTCCACCAATATTGGCACAGGGCATTGTGAGGCACAGACGGCTTGTTTGCCCGTCTCCTATGGCGTAACGTTTACCAGCATGACTGTATGAGACACAGATGCTTTTCTCTAAACCCACGTCCAGACCGGAATGATAAGAGGGACACACCGTCACGTACGCAGGGCATATACACGTTTTCCGCCAGTGGTACCGGCCACTGTTAATTTTCCCGCTTAGGTAACACTGGGTGAGAAGGCAGTGAGAGGTTTCTACGGCAGGGGGGAAAGGGGAAGATTGGCGCAGTATGCAGTGGAGAGTAAGTTATGCCAAAGGCAAGAAGCCGAAGGTCAGGGGTCAGTCACCCAAAGGGCGGATAAGGCGAGCCGTAGTGTCCCGGGTAAGTCCTCATACTTATTTCGTAAAGGTACTCTAATCGGTACTGGACAGCCTCAGGGGAGGGAAGAATGTACTCCAGGACACGTAAGGCCTTGAAGAGTAAATCCCATGGTTAATTAAGGATAGTTCCAGGATATGAACTAGGGTCCCTGGGTCGTGAACGGGGATGTTGCACGCGGACCGGAAGAGGGCATAGGTAATCTCTCCCGGTAGAGAGATAAGTCGGATATAAATCGTGTATGTGTGTACCATAAGTCTATCGGACGTGTAGTGAATCCCATAAAATAGCAGGGTGGATATTTGTGCATAATTATTCTGGACGGCCCTGCGATTAGTATCTTTGTCGCCGGTTAGCGGAGCATGCATATGGATTTCGGAAGAGACATTTATCTCGCCGGGGAGATCGCTATTAGTCAGGCACCTAACACCATCGGAGGGAATTCGAGGGGCGCTAAATAAATTTGGGGTGAATATATGACGAACGAACGTAGAGAGAGGATGAGAGTGAGAATGGTAAAGGATGAATCTTAGGATAAGGCCGATGGGAGTTTAGCGAAGCTCAGTTAGGACAGTCAAACTAATTAATCTCGAGGGCAACTTAAACTAGCAACGCTAATACGAATTAAGTGGGCAATTTTCTTAATGGGGAGGCCAGTGATATAGGAATAGGTGACTGGACGAATGATCACATTCAATTTATCAACGTAATTACCACCTATATGTTTGGCAGTGGTTATCGGGACTTCGAATGCCCTGTCCTTCACCTACCCAACTGTGCCGCAAACCCAGCTGATCGGACCCCTGTATCCCTAATCCGAGCAGTGAAGAAGCATCTCGTGCATCATGGTCTATACAATGAACAGAATCATCAAGCCTCTAAATTAAAAAGCATCTTCCATCAGATGTATTTGTATGCAAGGTGGATCGCTATCTACATCTCTCCCAGGTGGACGTCATCTCAAGATCTCTATCTGGATATCTACATCTATCTCATCTTCATCAGGTGGATCTCATCACTATCTGGATCTCTCTCTAGATCTCTCTCGGGATCTCTTCAACGACTCTCAAGCTCCCTTGTATCACCAGCTCTACTATCGAGTTCCTTCCAGCAGCAAATAGTTGTCTGTTCTTCTACAACCAGCTGAACGACAGAGGATCGCAGTTTGATGAACTGCAACGATGAAGCACTCCTCTCTTTTCCTCCTTTTCTTCTTTCCTTCGCTACAACTCCATTTTCGTGTTGAAACTCCAAAATGGTAAAGTTAAAAACAAAATTAAAAAGTTATCCTTGCATCATATTGACAAAGTTTGACGCAATATTTATCGTGACGTATGTGACCAGTTATGTGTTGTGGTAACCGAAGTTTGCATTCAACATTTTTCGTAAAACTGTGTTTTTCTATTACAAACTTTAATTAATTCCCCGACATTTTTGCAAAAGCTGCCTCAGATTATGTAGGACCGTTAATCTGACATAGTGTATGTGACCGTCTTTTTGACGTGACATATGTGACCGTATATTTGTCGTAGTATAAATGACCATCTATTTGAGATGTTGTGTGACCGTTTATTTCCCCTGATTACATATGTGAATGTTTGTTTACCGTGGTTTACGTGTAGCCGTCTATTTATGTTCAACCACCATGCGACTTATTTCAATGTAGGGGAGAGTGGGGCAAAGCGGCCACCCGGGGCAAAGCGGCCACCCATCGTTTTAGCCCTTCATAGCTGGCGTCAGTTCCAATTCATGGTTTCCAATTATACTTCTCTTCACGGTCGTTCTAATGAGCCAGACCGGAGTTTCAGGCCCATCACCATTGTTCTGTGAAACACGGAAAAGCATTTCTTGCCAGATTACCAACTATGTTTACAATTTTTAAATGTTATGTTATTCCATAACCGTTTGGAATTTTTATAGGCCGTCTTGTCCATGCATTGCATGGTTATCGTACATGTATTCTACCAATTTTAATGTTTTTTACCCCACTAATAGCTAAGCTGGAATATTTTTGTCTCGGACGGTACGCGCGGGGCAAAGTGGCCGGGGCAAAGTGGCCACCCCCCAATTGGCCATAAGTTGCTTCCATCTCGATAAAAACCTTATTTATATTCAAATGTGTCGTCATGCATTCATCTTGGCCACTTTTCAGTTGCTTGAGTTACCAAATAATGCAATTAAATGTTTTTTTTTCATTAAAATCCTTCCTTTGTTTACCTACAGGTGGAAGATGATAAAGTAAACATCCATCCTCGCTTAACCTTGTCACCATCAAATACCCTAGTCGTACACGAGGCAACTATTTTGTTTCTCATATCGGGACTTGAGAATACGCCGGTGGCCGCTTTGCCCCAGGGTATGGGGCAAAGTGGCCAATATGCATAGGTTCAAAGTTTTGTCAATATCTTTCATATGTGAACGCCTTTGGAAATAAAACGCAGTTGAAATAGAAGGCAACTTTATAGGGATCACATTGGTATACAAAGAATCTTTCCAAGTTTAAAAATCAAGGGTTGGCATCGTGAGAAGCGTTAGGGTGGCCGCTTTGCCCCACTCTCCCCTATGTACAAAATAGGAACTATTAGACCGGTAATGCTCTGTCTTTCCCTCCCCTCCTCCCGTCCTAACTATGTCTTGTCGGCTCTAACGAGCATGTGCAGTCTAAAATCTCACTAATCACAGCCTACTGTGGTTCTAGAAATAGAATATCGTCGTGTATTGTGCTAGATGCGCATATACCACTGCCGGCAAATGGTATAACCATCTGATAGCCATGTGGCACGTATCATCTCCAAAGGTGCTCCAAACAACTTGGAAAAAGGGACACATTTAACAAGACGAATGCGTCCTTATCCCAGGAATGCGTCTTGTCCTGTAATACATCCACCCGCGGAGAGGCTTTGCTTTTAACCCGCGCCCCACTGGGGGGGGGGGGCTATTTATAGCCCCCTCCCGTTTTTCTGCAATAACTTCCAAACCGCTTGACGGATCGACGCCAAACTTTCAGTACCTTCGGCTGCATCAATTTGACACCTTGTGTCAAAATTTGAACTTCGTAGCTACCATAGGTCGGCCGGAAATGACGTCAGAGTGACGTCATGTTCGTCCGATTTCGACGCAATACCTTGAACCACGGCAATCGCTCCCAAGAGCTCAGTTTTTAAGCTAGATCCAATTTCTTTGCATAAAAGGACTCAGAATTGACCGCGCTATCAAACTGCTATCTCGAATTTTCAAAATTTAGAAAATTTCGAAAATTTTATATAATAATATTCAAAATTTATATTTTTATATTTTTTTTTCAAAAAGTTTTTGACTTTTCGAAAAAAACCGGAATATATGTGACAGAACGCATAATTATGACTAATTCTAGCAAGTTTTAGCTAAATATCTTCAAAAATGGCCAAGTTATACGCATTATTGCAAAAAATTCACAATTATTAATTTTTCAAACCAATTTTTCAGTACGTATTTGACATCGTACACCAATATAAATGGCACCATCGTGTTCCTGAGCTCAAACTGCATCCAATAGACACCTTTTTTGTTGAAAAATTTTAACTTAAAAATTTGACCTTTTTTGACCTGAAAGTGACCTGACCTAAGCTAAATTCGACTCAAAATGACCTCGAATGACACAGACGACATCAACTTCGAAATCTATGGCCTAAATGGACCATAAAACTTGTGTCACGTGACCGACGCATGATATAATATTTCCGTGACCTGTGATGACCTGACCCTGATCTGAAAATCAAAGTACAAGTTTGGTACCCTCAAGGTATCTAGAGCATCTGTTCACGAGTGTGGAAACCAAAAATGAGCCTGATCTGACTTGTAAGACGGCGGCCAGAGCCCAAAATGTGAACAAGCCAAAATGCTAATAATTTTTACTTTGACCTGACCTGTGACGTCATCGGTGACCTCGAGGTCAATGAAATCAGGTTTCGCTCGACAGTTTTCCGGGGCTATCAGACGCCGTTTGAATTTTGACGATCGGCCCAGTAGTTTCGGAGTTAGGAGGGGGGGGCTATGAATAGCCCCCCCCCCCCCCCCAGTAGGGCGTGTTATACACAGACCCCAGTGGGGCGCGGGTTAACCAATCAGCTCCAATCAGCTCATTTTTAACCAATCAGCTTATCCGACGCAATCCGGCGAGTCTATCTTTTCAAGGCTCGAGTGTGACGTCATTGCTGACATCATACAGTAGGTGCCGTAGAAAATATTAACATTCAACATAGTATCAATATGTTAGATAATTTTAAATATTTTTTTCGCGAATTATGCGCTTCTGGTACCAGCTTTGAAAAGAAAATGAAAAATAATGTAAAATTGGAAAATAACGATATAATGATAGTTCTAGAAGGTGGACCCATTCCTTTCATTTCTTTATTATTATTATTTGTCTTTTTTCATTGTGTCGTCTTTTACCGTCAGCTGTATTGATTTGTATTTCTAGACGCTCATCGCCGCTGATCTATTCTACTCTGTATCTTCCATCAACTCTCTTCCGTTTGTACTTTATCCATCAATTTTCTCTAATTTCACGTCCTTTGCCGTGCAGGTCCGTTGGCGTTTTTATCACGTTTCTCGTTCATCACCAAAGGTATGCTGAAAAATAATTCTGATCAGGCATCAGCCAAACACTTTGTGCACGTTAGCACGGAGTGAAACCTAATGTGTAAATTATTTGAGACGATTAGCGATTGGAAAGTGACATACTGATCGCTGAACTGCACACATTGAACATTTTCATGTCCCTATTTCGTGCAGTTCAGTCTAACACTCCTCCCCTCCCCCCTCCCGCAGTCGACTCACTGTGTGCCGTCCGTAAGACTCATCTGACGACCGCCGCTCCCTCTGTTTGCCCGCAGGCGGAGGTGGGGCGCCTTCTGGCGCCACCTCATGCGGATCGACCTAGAGAACGAGGCGGAGCGGTCGTCGCTGCAGATGGCGCCACCGGGGCTGGCGAGCGACCTCCAGCGAGCGACCTCACACTGCGCCAGCGTTAGGAGGAAAACCAGGCCCCGGATTACCCACCTGTACTCCATGACGAGCCGGTCGCGGGGACTGCAGGAACGACAGCAGCTCCGGACATGTCGAACAGCTGGACCGTGAGCTAGATCTGTGGCTCGTGTGGTGGCCGGCTGCACACGATCAACTCCGGAAGCGCCGCTCATGGCAGAGGCCGGCCTACCAGTCGCCCAGATCAGGCGGATGCTATGCCTGGCGAGATCGCTACCCGAAGACGACCCACTGCGAGTGATCGCCGACCAGGATCCCCCTCGCCGACTGAAGTCGACCACTGGATGGGGACACCTGGGGAGAGCTGAGGCCCTCCGAGCCTGCTCCCTGGAGAACGTGCCGGTGGAGGAGCGCCTGCAGACCTGTCGAGTGCGCGGGCCGCCGTCATGCGCCATGTCCGGGAGCTGTCGCGACGGAGGGCAACCGCTGCCCACCCGCACCCGGACCCCACGCCTGGCCACGACTCCCTGGCGCGCTGGGGGTCGGTGACGCTGTCCCAGCTGAGGACCGGCACATCACCGCTGACCCGCGACACGCTCTACAAGATTGGCCTGGCAGCCGACGACGAATGCCCCGCGTGCGGGGAGCCCGACAGCGTGACGCACCTGCTGACCGATTGTCCATCCTATGAGGCGGCCCGCCGCCGCCGCTGGGGTGTCGACCCTCGCCTGGTCGACGTCCTCGGCGGCCCGGCGGCGAAGGTCGTCGACTTCATCGAGGGTGTCGGGCGGACCGAGCCGCCGCTCGACCCGTCTGCGCCGCCGCCCCCCTGAGCGGGTTGGCGGCGGGATGCAGGAGAAGAAGAAGGAGCGCCTGCAGGTGATGCTCTCCCCGTGGTCTGGCCCGGGAGCAATTAAGATATCCCAGACTATGAGCGGGGCGGCTACCCGGGGCGCCCCCGCCACGATCCGCCGCCAGACCGCCGAGAAGCACCTCACCACCCTTCCAGCAGACGCTACCTGGATCTGGAGCGATCGCTCAGCGGAGAGCGGCACAACGAACGGCGGCGGCGGCGCCCTCCTACTACTCAGGAACGGGGAGACCAGGGAGATCAAGGTCGCCGCAGGACGCTTGTGCTCCAGCACCCGCGCCGAACTATGTGCCATCAAAGCGGCGCCTAGAGGTCAGCAGCATGTCAGGTGCTTAGGCGGAGGGACCCGTGGTTCTATGCACCGACTCCCAGGCGGCGCTGTCCCAGCTAGCCGGAGATCCGGGATCGCAAACCACTCCGATAGGTGCAGTGATCTGGGCCCTGCTGCTCAGCATCTCAGCCAGAGACCAAGAGGTGATGCTGCTGTGGGTACCAGCGCACTGCGGTCTACCCGGAAACGAGAAGGCGGATGAGCTGGCAAAGGAAGCATCCGGCCTCCATCAGGAGGCGCCAGCGGATGTCCGCACCATCACAGGCGCCGTGGTCAGGACAGCTGCAGGGGCATGGCGCAAGTCTGGCCGGACTCTTTCTTCCGGTGAATCTGGGGGGACCGCATCCGGTCTCCGGCGTGAGCAGGAGCAAGGCGGTGGATGCTCACCAGTTGCGGGCCGGTCGCGAGGGAATGGCCCGTCAGTATCTTCACTGCATCGGCCGCCTCCCGACGAACTCGTGCCCCGGGTGGCCTGAGGACAGCCCAGCGGCACGCTGCATCGTATGCAAAGAAGAGGCGGATACCCCGGAGCACGTGCTGCTCCGGTGTCCAAGTCTCGCCGATCTCCTTATTCAGATGCTCGGCAAGATCCACGTAGAGCCTGTGCAGCTGCGCGACGGCGACGTCGTCGCAGGCTTAGCCCGCCACTTCAGGCGCCATCTAGAGTCGCTGGCTGACGGGCGACCTGGACTTCGCCCGGTAGAGGGACAACAATAACCACAACAACAACAACAGCGACCTCCAGCAGCTGGCGCCGCCCTCGGCGGAGCTCACCGCCGGCACAGATGGCAGCACCGTCGCTCACAAGGCGCGGCTGTCCGTCGACCCTCAGTGGGCGTATTTGAACCGACGGACCTCTGTCTCATATCTCTGATTCAGAACAGTGTCGTTATGTTCTATGGGATGGTTAGCGTCTGTTAAGTGTCGCTTTGCTGGTGTTAAATCTCATGATGCGATGTTACTAGGACTTGCTGTCACAGATTCGTCGGTGACACACCTCAGCAACCCTCAAATAGCAGTACTTGTATCGTGGTGCGCCTCCTCTCAAGCTGTGGACGTGTTTTCTGTACCGCTCACACCTGGTCTGCATGGCCAGATTGTTTTATTGCACGTTTGCTGCATAGCTGCACCTCGTCGACTCTTTATGCTGTAAATGTCTCTCGTTAACTGCTGGTGATAGGGGTAACTGAAGTCGCCCTGAAGCCGACCTCAAGGAAGGTGTTTGTACCGTCAGTTATCGCTGCCATGTGTGGACACTGCAGCTCTGTCGTCTTCTTATTGTCATCGCCGTGTCGTTGTTTGATGGAACGTTGACACATTCGCTTCATATTGGTATATGAAACGCTTCGTTGTTCGTCATTCCGTATTCGATCTCTGATAGTCAATGTAAAAGTGTGGTTCTGTATCACTCAAGGGCGTGTTTGGTGTTTTCCGTGTGTGTATGACAGTGATCTATGTGAAGCGCTGAAAAACTGATAGTAAGACTGAATGTCGAAAGATAAGTCGCCTTTATCTTCGTAAATAAATAACTTGATGTTGATACCTCAGCCGTTCCACGGACCCGCGAGGCGTGGGCTAGCAGCTGGTGCGTAGATTGAGCGCTATGGCAAATAAAGGGCGGAAAAGCATGGTTTGTGTGGTCTGATATGGTCGAAACATGACGCGGAGGCGAACAGTCGTGTAAGCCCAATGGCGACGTAAGAAGAGATCTCGCGTGGCTGGTATTAGAGTGCCTAGACCCGCAAAGCGGAGAAAATTAGGTTAAAAAAATCCACTTAATTTGCCCTTTCCTGCGGCTGGAGTAAGTTCCAGTTCTTGAGCTCAGGCCCGGTCGGTCGGTCGGTAAGGCATTCGCCACGAACGAAAGTGGGCGGAGCCTAAATGACCCTAAAACTGAGATCGGTATAAGGCAGTTTGAGGTGCCCCAACGGGTTTACCCTGGTAGCCGAGTGGATAGCGTGACGTCAGCGTGCATTTTAGACTTCCGAAGGTTTTGGGTTCGAGACCCGAAATCGCCCATGATTACGGGAAATTTTTCCGTCCTAAACGGGTCTCGAACCCGAAACCTTCAAAAGTCTAAAATGCATGCTGACGTCACGCTATCCACTCGGCCACCAGGGTAAACCCGTTGGGGCGCCTGGAAGTGCCTTATACCGATCTCTGATTAGGGCAGTTTAGGCCCCGCCCACTATTCTCTGTCGTCAGCCCAGCCCGTGTGACGTCATGTCCACTGCTGCCGTCGACTGATTGGCTCTGTACGCGGGTTCCGTGGTGTGGTCTCCCGAACCGAACCGTCTGACCACCGCCAAAAAGATTTCCCACGCGACATCCAGGACACTTCGACTTAAAGACACGCAATCGGAGCCGTACTTTGTATTTTATTGAGATATTCATAGACAAAACATACCATGAGCACAAAAGTGTTCTTCGTAAGTGAGGGGGCATTCAGATGAAAGTCGACCAGCCACGTAGCTCGGGAAGGGGGGGGGGGTGCCTCGGGCCGGATTCGATTGATGAGTGCTGCCTCGCCGGGTGGCGGACGGGGCGGCGCCGGCGGCAATCGGCCCCTGGCAGCTAGACCGGCCCGCCGAACAGATTGACCCCGGCGATGACCTCTGATAGCCGCGGGCGGTGACATCCGCCGATCTGGGCCGTCTGGAAGCGAGTGGAGATAGCTAAGGGGTGGGTTTGATGAGGGGAGGGGGAGGGACAAGAGAGGGAGGGAGGGTGCGACGGACTGACGGATTAACCCGGCAGGCGGTGGGCCTACCAGCCACCTTCCACGCGGTGGGGGGGGGGGGGGCACTTTTTTGCCCCCCCCCGTATCTCCGAAACTACTGGACGGATCCGAAAAATTCAAACGGCGTTCGATAGCCCTGTCAAATTTGTCGAGGGAAACCAAATTTCATTGACCTCGGGGTCACCGATGACGTCACAGGTCAGGTCAAAGATAAAATGTTTCACCGTTCACAGGGCTTCTAGGGAAAGCGCTATAACACCGAGTAAAACGCATTTTGTCGAAAATCAGCGATAAGGCGTCAGTTGTCTAGTACATATGTTGCTATTAGAGGTCACTGGTCATACCAGGTCAGGTCACAGGTCAGGTCACCAAAGGTCACCAAGGGTCACCACATGAGCCCAACTTTACTAAGGTTATGTGATGCATGTTTTATGACCAGTTTTTCATTTCCAACTCAATGGTGTTGTTTATAAGAGCATCAGGTACGGTTTAGGTCACTTTCTGGTGGAGGTCAGGTCAAGGTCAGGTCAAAAAAGGTCAAATTTCAAAGTTGATATTTTTGCACAAAATGGGTATCGATTCGATGCAGCTCGTCACGGGGAGTCTAATGGTGGTCTTTGTTTTGCGCTACGAGGTCTAGAATTGCTAAAAATTGAGTTTGAAAATTTGACGTCATCAATTTTGAACAGTTTTTTCGCTATAACTTGGCCAAAAAACGAGGTATCGATCTCAAATTTGGTATGTAGATAGAAGGCGGTAGGGACTATCACATATATTCCGGTTTTTTCGAAATTCAAAAAACTTTTTGGATTTTTTGGCTATTATATTCAAAAAATCTATTTTTTGATTTTTGGGGGTCAAAATCCAAAAAATTTGAAAAACCGAAATAGCAGTTTTGTAGCCCTTTTGATTCCACACCTTTTATGTCAGAAACATTTCTCTGTATCTCTAAAGCTGTAGGCCTGACAGCTCTTCCCGCGAAACCTTTTTTTGGGTCGAAAATGGCAAAAATGACGTCACTCTTACGTCATTAGCGGCCAACCTATCATAGCCTTTGGAAAAATTTTTGGTCACCATGTGCGCTAGCTGCTCCCGGGAGGGTACTGAAAGTTTGGTGACGATCGGCGCAGCGGTTCTCGAGATATATCGAAAAAAGTAAAGGGGGGGGGCAAAAAATTGCCCCCCCCCACCGCCTGGAAGGTTAACAACAGCAGAGGGGCTGGGGGAGGGGCTGTGATGCTATACAGGGGACGGAGCGTGCCTGACGCTGGGGAAGCTCCGAAACAGGCGGATAGACGACATCACATGACAGGCTACACATTTTGTGAATGAATATCGCAACAAACAGCATGGAAACATGTGTAAGTACACACCGTTCGCAACGCGGCCAGATGCCGACAATTGCAATCATCACTGTCACTGTCACTGCTGTCACTGTCACTGTCACTGCCGCTCTTACAGTAAAAAATATCAACTTTACGTCCTTAGGCTTATTTATCTTATAATGCGCCTTGGAAAGATGAATTGTCTACGAATAACCCGGTGACAATCGGCTGATTAGATAGGTAGAGACGCCTATTAGCGGTATTCAGAACCTCAAGTTCACGTAAACAGCGCCACCTATACCCCGAACAACCGAACCCGTTTTCCACTAGCTGCACATAACACATCCACGGCCTGCGCGGTATACCATTAGTGACATCTAGCGGCGGCCTCTGTCCCTATGGCTTGGTGCCTGTGTTATGTGCAGCTAGTGGATTCGAGGCTCGGTAGTTCGGGCCGTAGGTGGCAGCACTTGCGGCAACTAAAGGTTAAATACGTCGCCGCTAGGTGGCACTGTAAGCTTGCGCAGGGTGAAACCGCTGGCTAAGTCACTGTTCCGTCATTTCCAGCCTCAGGATAGTCAGATCTTCCAACCGCCTGTTCCGGTCTGGACGGGGAGCTTTATCCCATGCGGATTGCGGAATCTAGCCCGTAAGCCGAGCACGCCCGTACCGGGTGCGGTGAGTGCTTGGGAGGCTAGTCGGCCTGTCCTCTGGACGAGCTCAGCCCCGGCGACTCACTAGGGTGCCTACTGCCTGCCGAGACCAATGTCCCCCCCCCCCCCCCAACCCTAACTCCTATCATCCTTCCCGCTCTGAAATGGTCTTGTCAGACCGAAAGGGCCTGACCCAATAAAACAAATAAACAAAACAAGCTGACTGCGATACCAAGACCGTATGTGCGAACCCTCAAGCAAACACCGAACAGCGTTTAAAATATATTTGGCTCTCTATCAAACAATCTACATTCTTCCCACAGTTTACTCACTGACTAGTTGACACATGGTTGCATAGGCACTACAGAACTGAGAGCTCGGCTCAGCGTCGCTCCTCCCTCTCTCTCTCTCTCTCTCTCTCTCTCTCTCTCTCTCTCTCTCTCTCTCTCTCTCTCTCTCTCCTCCTGGCCTCTGCCCAGAGGCTGGTCAGGAGACATACAATTACATACATACGGCGCAAACATACACAAGCAATTCTCGACGACGTTCAGAGTTCATATCACAAAGCTGAGAACACACGCCTATACAATGCATGTCAGCGCATTCTATGTAAAACCGAGTTCAAGTCATCCAACCAGACATTTCCTATAAACAAAACAGGTATTTCTTTTAAACAGCCGCATTTGCCGCTGTTTTAGCTTTGTCATCTTATCGGTTACCATTAATTTTCTTTTGTTTCCTCCCACGCATTCCACCTATCTTCCTCTCTTTCTCTATCGTGTGTCCAAAGGACGGCATTTTATCCTAACTCAGCAAAACGAGTCACACAAGCAGCTCAATGCTCAAATTCCGTCCCATACCTCTAACAGGGCGTCACATACTTATGACATCACACAATGACATCATCAGCAAGCTGTCCAACACATGACGTCACACATTTGGCCACTGGTCTGGAAGACAGTGGACGTGGCAAAACGCGAGCAGCGAGACAGAGAGGACATTCGAGTCCTCAGCGAGAGCTATCTATCCCATCCTCTTTTCCCACAATACATCCCACACACAAGCCCAAAAGTCGCACTGTACGAGGTATCGTACTATTCACACGCTTAACAAGCTATAAATAAGCAACAGTCGGGTGGCGGCGGCAGCTACCAGCAGAAGCTATCCTGTTAACAATCGCAGTTCAAGCTACGCCACAGTACAAATGTACAAATATAAAAATATCACATGAGCTACGCGCCCGGCGAATGGGTGTCCTCTCGTGACGGCTTTTGATTTCACGACATGTGATTGGCTGTACGAGAGAGAGCTGACCAATCAGGCGTCGTCACGGGTCACGTGTCACCAGGTGTGCACCAATCAGAGGCCAGAACGGCGCAATATCAGATGTAGGACGTCTCTTCACGGCAATAAGGGTCTCATCGAGAATCTTCGTCAGATCAAAGGTCTCTGAGATTCCTCACTGGGCCTTGAGGGTTCCTGGGATGCGCGAGAACCCTCATTTTGCCTCGAGATCCTCACTTTGCCCAGATGGTCCTCATTGGGTCCCGAGAGTCCTCAAAAGACTCTTGAGCTCTCACTAGGCCCCCACTCCCAACTGAGACTCCGAGCACCACCGTCCACCACAGGGCCCCATCAGACCCCTCCTGGGCCTCGCTAGACACGAGGTCCCAGCTGGGCCTCTAGCACGTGCGCCGCGTCGTCGCGTCCCATGATTCGGAGGATGTTGAGGAGCTCCGTGGCGGCAGCTGAGGGGTCCGCGTGCCTCGCCCACCAGAGGTCCAGAAGGCATTCAGTCGGGGACTTCTTGGCGGCGAAGTAGTTGATGAACCTGTAAGATAGGAGCAGATATATGAGAAGTGCATTCACCATGAAAGGAGCGAGGGAGATGCTCAGTTTCTGACAGTTTCAACTTACGCTTGAACACTAAAATGCCCAGCTTTATTGTTAACTTCAGTAAATGTGCAATCCTCCTCTGCTTACTCATCTACACATCATTTAATCGGTAAATTTCATTCCTTTAGAGTGATTCTCAAAACAATATTTGCTACCAATATTTAATAGTGCAGCAGTGAACATGAAATCAGGAAACCCGCTGAAAAAGCCTTTTCAAACACATTCCAAGAGACCAATCACCTCGATAAATTAATTCCGAAAGACCTAGCTTCGACATGTAAGCAAGCGCATGAGGAGTTAACTTTTCACTATGATACGTTGTCATCTGGCCCATGTCGCCCTTACACCGCCGGGGCGACTATGGCACTAACCTGTTGACCTGCATCCTCTGCGCCAGCATTCTCCAATCGTTCAGCCGGGAGCTGGGCTGGTTCAGGAGCTGACACAACTTCTGACGGGTCTCTGCCGACAGCCTGCGAACGCACAGGGCGGGGAGAGGTTAGTCGTGTAGATATTACACACAATACATGTCTATGAAAGGCATGCATAAACGGGTGCGTTAGAGTAATCGTGACTCGTGAGACTAAAGTGCCAGAAGGTGAAACACACGTTATAAAGAAACGGGACCGCTCAAACCTTACTTTCCCAGTGTCCAAAATCAAAATTACAAGTGTTTCTGAGTCGCGTATTTCCATTTACCTACATCAAATTTCGGTATCCGCGTCCCCCTATAAGCTGTATCCCCTAACGTCCCCACTTTCCAGCTCACCTGTATCCTCCTGTATCCAGTGTGGTCACAGTGACCGTCGAAGACGCTCCCGAGGATCCACTCGTATTCGTCGACACACTCGACGTCACGGTAGCCGTCGGCCGGCCTGGCAGCGGACTCGGCAAGGGCCCGCTCTCCGCAGACGAAACCCGCAACATCTGACGTCGAGTTTGTGTACCGCCCTTCTGCGAGACGAGAACGCGAGCGGAGAAGGAGAGGCCGTCTCCGCGGGATGCTCCTGATCCTCCGCGTCCTACGTGCTCCAGACTGAAGGAGCAGTGCAGGAGAGGGCAGGCGCTGCCCCAGACGTGCCAGAACGGGATCTCCTGTGAAGCACGGGTCATGTGGAACGTTAGAGACGCGTGGTATGGCTAGAGGCATGGCGAATTGGGTGAGGAAGGGCCATGAATAGATGGGAGCCTGGTGCGAAGTGGTGTGGCCACTCAGGCCATGATCATTGAATGATACTACGGTTGCTGGTGAACAATAAAAACGTTGAAAATAAACGCTCATAACGTATCTATAAGAATGTCAGCACTCAGCATCCGTTTAGCATGTGAGCAATCCATTTCACGTTTGAACAAATCATGACACACGATCGTAATTACTGAATTTGAATATGCGTTACAACTTGCATCTCCATCTCACCTGATAGTCGCCCTGCGGTTTGCACCTCCATCCGATGCTCAGATCCTCCAGCGAGAGGCTCAGGCCTCCTCCTCCGCTCTCGAACGCCATCGTCTTCGGCTTATCCAACAGCCTGCCGGCCAGCCTCCTTTCTAGCTGCAGCACCGCTTCAAACGCCGCTCGCGTGTCCTCCACCACGTAGCACCTGATACAGTACTCTGAGGCACACCCTGCTACCAGGCGGGGGCCAAACGCTGCCAAACGGAGTAGCTTCACAGCCGGCCCACTATTCGCTCCAGCGACTCCTTCTGAGTCATTTCCCGGCTCTCCAACCAGCGCCAGCGGCTGGAGGGTGTCCACGAGCACATGAACCCGCTGCTGGTCTAGATGGGTGTACACACCGGTGTTGAGATTCTCCTTACCAAGAAGCGCCAGGTGATGCCACCCGCCCGGGGCAGGCCACTGCTTGGTACCACCAAATACTGAGATGGACCAGTTGGTTTTGAGGCTGGCGCAGTGCTGGAAACTGACGATGGCGGGTCGGAGAAGTTGGACGGAGCCGGGCCCGGCCAGAACCACCGGAGACAGCAGGGTCTCGTGCTCTGAAACACAGGGTGAGGGGAGTGTGAGAACTCAGAACAGTGCCCATGGTAAATAATATACCGCGGGGCGCACATATTCTCACATTCAATGTCTGAACTAGGCCTACCCATGATTGAGCTGCGCTAACGGTATCGTTCCAATATCCTTGACCAAATTAACTACTTCAAGATAAATAAGCACTAAGGTAGTTCCTGCCCACCCATTTGTTCGTCCCCAGCCACCGCCGTTTGTTACCTCCTAGCTGGGGACGGCCCTTGGAGTCGTTGAGCACCACCAGGTAAATTTCCTCCTGTTGTCCTTCGGCCAGGGCGCCCTCTGGGATCGTCAAACTGACGCCGGCCTCGGCCAGCGAGAGCACAGCGCCGGCTGACGTCACTGGAATAGAGAGAATGCATGGCGTAACGTTACTGGAGCAGAGATAATACACAGGATGACGTCACTGGAGTATATTGAATACACGGGATGACGTCACTGAAGCGTTTGAAATACACAGAGGGACGTTATTGGACATAAATGAATGCGACGGGTGGCGTCAATGAAATGCAGGGAAATGCATGGCGTCACATTACTGAATGAAAACACATTGTAATGTCGCTAAAGAATACTTCAATAACAATCATTCTGTGGTACGTTCAGTCGCTGGGTTAATCTGTCCTACTCTTCTATAGAATGCGCAATCAACAGTTTTTGAGCAGACGGTCTACGTTAGTGATGTCAATTACGGAAAATCTTGATACCGATACCAAACCAAATACCAACAATATCCATGGAAAAATACCGAAACCGAACCAACTTTGTATGCTCATGAAAATACCAACTTTTTACCAAATTCACAGCCTCTTTTACATTAGGGACGATTCACAATACCAACAACATATCAAATGCATTAGCCTTGAAATACCAAATACCAAGTTGGTATCGGTTTGGTATCGGTATACCAAAAAGTTGGTATCTGATTTTGTTTGTTTTTGTTTTGTTGGGTTAGGCCCTTTCGGTCTGACAAGACCATTTCAGAGCCGGGATATAGGGGGAGACATTGGTCTGGGCAGGCACCCTAGTGAGTCGCCGGGGCTGAGCCCGTCCGAAGACAGGCCACCCAGCCCCAAGGCACTCACTGCACCCGGCTACGGGGTGCGCTCCCTCGGGAGCAGCGGTGCCACTCCAAGGGAGCAGCCCGCGTGAGATAAAGTTGCCTGTCCAGCCCGGAGGGGGGTGGCGGTGTGGAGGAGAAGGATTTCAGTATCCTGAGGATAGAAGCACGGAACGGTGATGGTATCTGATTGACATCTCTAGTCTACGTATACTCGTTCATAACAGCGCAAATATCGGTTCGTTCACGTCTACGGCAGCGCCCTCACCTGTGGCCAACTCGAGGTTGTCGGGATTCACGTCAGATGGCAGTGTCACCGACAGTAGCGACTGACGACACGAGGCAGGCTCAGAGCCGTACAGGGACTTGCCGTGGGGAGATGTGGCTGGAAAAAGGACATAAGTCCTTTAGCAAATCCTCACACTTTTTAACATCTACACACGACAATCTTTTAGCATGTGTACGCCTGAGTGAACGTTCAAGATCGCCCAGCTGATTATTGCGCTGAAATATCTTTGGTTCCCATGAGGCGATGAGGCGTGGCAGGCATTTATCTCTTGAGGACAACACAGTAGCAATGGCAGATATGGGCTGATCCAAAGACAGAAAAACAGTAGACCATTCCGCATTTCAATCTCTTCTCAACTACTCACGCGAGCTGCAGTACGACGAGTGCGAGTGAGCCGTGCCACTATCTCCGGCCTGGTGAGCCCGGGACACAGGCGAGGCAGCGGTACTGGTCTCACTATCCGCTCCAGAGTTGTGTGCAGAGTCGAGTCGTTTGGGCAGGAACATGGCATGCGGTTCGTCGTAGTGGTGCTCGGATGGTGAACTGAGCAGCGCTGTGGGTAGAGGGGGGAGTCAGATATTGCTGGAAAGAGTTGTGACTGGCGAGATGTTGAGAAAAGTTAGCGAGAGTCAGACATGGCTGATGCGTGGTTGTGGAGGAGTCACTAGGGTTGCTATAGGAGGAAACAGGGTCAGAAATGAGAACCCCATGAGAGCTTAGGAGGCATTTGGGGAGTGGAATAGATAGACAAGGGAAGGTGTGAAAATTAGAGGTAACACAACTCACTGCGTTTCGGGCACGGTAGAATGTTAAGGATGCAAGATTCTATTGCGTACTATGACGTTAAATGTTACGGATGTACATTCTTCAAATTATGTAAGACGTTTCAGGATAGTACGATGCAACTAATGCCAGTTGATCAGTGCACGCGATTCAACCATATTACACATTTCTCGTCACGTCACATGCTTTAACGTTAAACACAACGTCAGATTTCGATCATTTTTAAGTCGCTATTTCAGCTGTTTAGTCCCAACAATCTTATTTTTCATGTTACACCATTGTACTGGAAGCTTTAGATAATGCAGAAAATATATCACCGCAATCCAAATCTTGTCTGGTATGCCATGATAGCAGTATTGCATGTAACTCAAATTCCTCAAGTGCCGGACTGACGGATTTAGCCTTGCAATCATTTCAACAGATCCATGACGCTTCTACCGTAGATTGTTTCCCAAATTTCGTATACGCACCCGTCTTGTTGCTGTTTGGGTCTCCGTAAGAGTAGTCGCTGTTGAGGCTCGGTGGGGTCGGGTTCATGATTGCGACGCTAGAGGTCAGGTCGGGCGCGTAACCCAGCTGCTTCTTTGAGTTGTCGTAGTAGCGTGCTTCGTAATCTGAAAACGGTATGGGAAGGGCATGGTCAGGTATTGTAACACTCAACGCTGATTAGTCTGTATTTCGGGGCCATCGACGAAATTTGGCGTCATCACATGAGCAAAACTATTTGTATTTTGACCAGTTGAACCATGCTTCTTCGGAGTTCGGAGGACAAAAATTGAAGAAAAAAAAAACGCTTAGAAGACAAAGCATTTGCCAAATTTGTCACAAATACTCTTAGACACAGATTAAGGGCGGATAACAAAAGCCAATCGAACAAGGAAATATGCATTATGGCTCTTACTTACGCCTCTTATTACGAAGTACAGAATAAAAGGCACTCACCTCGCTCAGTAAGACCGTACATGCTCTGTCCCCGTCCCTTTCTTCTATACAGTTTCAGAGCGAGCAGAGCTATCAGCGGGAACACCACCAGAGCCACAGCCAGACCCACGTACAGCGCCACGTCGGTCTCAGGCACCGCGCGCGCTCCTGAAACAACAACAGCACGTTAATAATCACAACATGATGGAACACAGCACAACACATTAAAAATATAACAAAGCATGACGGAACTCAACACAAGGGGTGGGGGTGGGGGAACAAGGGCCAGGAGGAGGAGGAGCCCTCCTGTAAATGGGAATATATGAGCCCGTTGGAGGGAGGCCTGAATACGAATACAACAGATCAACATACCCTGGGACTTCTCCATCGTTTATGCGGTATAAATAAATAAACTACATACAAATTAAAACATCGACATAACAGCACCTCCGCTTTGAGCTAAAGCTTCTAATTTCAGTAAAACACGCCATAACGCAGGCTCAAAGCAGATAAACCGATATACATAAGGGCTACGGAGGGGCAGGAAAACACGAAATCCGAGCCAACACACAACGGAAGATTCAGGACAGGTCAGGACACCGCCTCACACATGTCCGATCTCAGTCCAGATAGCATTGTGACGCGTCGCGTTTGTCCCATTTCTGCGCGCCGCGCCGCGTTTGCGCCATTCCAGCGCGGCGCGGCGCTACTGTCACCAACAGTGAGGGAAAAACAAACAGACGCGTCTCTCTCGGTCTGACCGGCGATCGAATCTCATTGTGGGGAGACAGCTCCGATTTCTGAACAGCGCCGCCTGAAAACGCTGCACGCCGGGAGCAGCTCGGACGTTTACTGATCGCCGGAACGATACTGCACTGTGATGGAGATATCGAATAACCCGTTGTGGGGATGTCTGGCTCAGGGGTTAGTTCTCTCGCTCTCAAACAGTCATCCATGCTCGATTCCCAGACAAAGCACGGGAACTTGTCGCTAAGAACAGTGTGAACTTTCGGTTAGCGCTCGGTCCTAAGAATAGTACCTATTCCACAATCAACTAGCTAAATGAGGGCCGCCACTGCATAATTAAATCTGGTTAATCCATGTAAATGTTCTCTAATTGTCCTACATCCGCTATTATCTAGACAAAACTAGGCCTCGTCTAAGCGCACCTCTTACGCGGATTTGGACAAAGCGTCGTCTCCACTATCTTTCTAATGCATCCCAACTCAGCATTGGTTGCTGCCATCTTCAGTGGGAGACCAGAGACCACGTCAGCACAGCGTACCCTGGATTAGTCACCGTTCTCCCTCCCTCTCTCTTCTCTCCTCTCCCCATCGCGCCCCCGCCCGCACCCCCGCCAGCCAGGCCCGGGCCGGCCCCAAAAATCTACAGACGGGGCCGACTCTCCCCTCACAGCCCGAAGACGACGGCGGCGACGGCGGGGGAGACGAGGCAGTGGTTGCTCACTGAACCGTGTCTCCTTCCGGACTGCGGAGATGTGTCTCCATCGCCGGAGAGGGGAGACATCGTAAAGGAGACGCGCAGTACACGCACAATGGAGACGGGGCGCCCGCCGATGCCAGAAGAAATGGCCGTTTCGGCAGGGGTGAATCATAGGGACATTACTCTGTGCCAACGGGGAATGGACGCGTGACTGTGCTTTCTGCTGCTGTCGGTTATTAGCGTCTGATTAATATTTGGTCTTTTTATTTATTGGTGACACATGCAAGGAAATTGCGCACGGAGCTTCTGAAATGCAATTTTTAGTGCATTATTTACGTCTTTAGCTATGATTATTTATTCATCAATGAAATGAAGTGTGTCCTATGTTGCAACTTGCAACGAGGTAAAATAAATAAATGAAATAGCCCTAAAATAGCCGTCATGTTTAAAAACGTGCGTGCGATTGTCCCGATGGCTTTCCTCCTAGCATACCCATACGCAGAACCATGAGACACCCTTTGCCGCACCCCTCCCCCACCATCTTCCCCACCCACCAGCGCGGCATTTAATCACTCCATGTTTACCCGTTTACCCTTACGTTCCATACACGGCTTCTGTATGTTTACTAGAGCTCTGTTCACACTGGCGCCGATAAACAGAGACACGGCGGAGGGAGTCATTAACCACGCGGGCCGAGTCATTATCTGTCGCCCGGCGAGTCATTAGGAGGCTCCAGTTTCACGAAAGGAAGGGGAGGACATGTGCTGACTCCCCAGAAAGCGGGGAAAAGGAAGCGAGGTTCAGAAGTTCAGACGGTTCCGAAAAAAAAGATTCTGTCATAATGATAAATGAAGCGATACTTGGAGCGCAAGACAACGCAAGCTCGCACAGTGTTTGTCAATAGGTAATAATTCGTAAATAAATACAAAATGAGTGATGACTTGATGACTTGATGAGTAAAGCCTAAGTCTTACCTTGATTGGTTCGGGTTGTCTCGAGGCCGCTTACTACGCCGCCTGAAAAAGAAAAAAGGCGTTGGTTAGGAACACTTCAGCTCCGAAATACAAGGGATTCCAAACAAGCATAAAAAGCGCACACCTTGTGGATCTTCAACGCTCTGCATTTCTTAAACATCCAATCCATAAAGTGTGGCACCTATACCAGTATGCCCTTTCGGTATCAAATGAATGCTTTTTACAAATCATTAACCAGTCAGATCAAACAATTTTCCAGCTGCACCCATCTCACATATTCTCACTCGTTAACTCCCCTAAGCTGCAGTAAGCACACCTTCTCACCCAATCTCTCACCTGAGCACATATCTCGTGAGCAGTTCCGTGATATCCTGTCGGGTCCCTCGCAGGGCGTCCCTCCGTGCTGAGGGGCCGGGTCGGAGCAGGTCCGGTGGCGGTACTGGCGACAGGACGAATCACACGAGGACCACGGCCCGTAGGAGCTCCAGCCGCCGGCCACCGCTGAAACGGGGAGTCAGAGTCAATAGTCACACGCGAACCAGGGGCCGTATTGACTCCATCCGCCGGCCACAGCTGCAGGGTCAGTCGTAGAGTCAATAGAGTCAATAGATTGGAAAAGGACCGTAATGACCATCCACCGATGAAAGGCAGAGTCATTTACAGTCCTGAGTAAATAAAGTAGCATACAAGATATGAACTGCATTGACTTCTTCCGGTATAAGCAAAAGCCACCCTCCCCAAGTTAAAGAGCAGCATATGGACTAAGGAGCACATTAAGTGCTCCTGCTGCTATTGCACGTGAGTCATACAACAAAGCTAACGAAGGGCTACTGGACTGCACTGACTCCATACTCCGTAGTCCATCTCAATTACCCATGAGTCAATGCAGAGTCAATCCACAGCCTCCCAACAGATCCATCCCCTACCATCATCTCCCCCCCCCCCCCGAGCACCCATCAACCAACGTCCACCGCCCGCCGAAAAACCCCATCATTCCCGAGACTCCGTTCCAGTCTATAAAACCAACGTCCGTTTTTTTTTCCGAAAACTCAGCGCCCAAACACCATCTCCGACTGCCTTCACTGACCAATTACACAGATCCGGTTTCCGTTTACAGATTTATGTGGCGAATCGGTCCAGTTAGCCGTTTCGGTCTATTCCAAGACACGGGACATTTACTCGTGGTAGAGTCACTGTCCGAAGCGTGGGGAGGGGTGGGTGGACGGGGAACTGGGCGGGGAGAGGGAGGGAGGGAGGGAGGGAGAGGGGGAGAGAGAGTGAGAGAGAGAAAGAGTGAGAGAGAGAGAGTGAGTGAGTGAGTGAGTGAGTGAGTGAGTGATTGAGTGAGTGAGTGAGTGAGTGAGTGAGGGAGGGAGGAAGGGAGAGAGGGAGAGAGAGAGAGAGAGAGAGAGAGAGAGAGAGAGAGAGAGAGAGAGAGAGAGAGAGAGAGAGAGAGAGAGAGAGAGAGAGAGAGAGAGAGAGAGAGAGAGAGAGAGAGAGAGAGAGAGAGAGAGAGAGAGAGAGAGAGAGAGAGAGAGAGAGAGAGGAGAGAGAGAGAGAGAGAGAGACGGGCGGAGACTGCCTTTTCATGGTGGTGAGTTAATTGTCGTATCTTTGACAATTTGACTGCTGTCAGTGTCCACTGTCCACCACACGAAACGAGTTCTTTACTAGCCCATTGAACATTTTCTATGCATTCGTAGTGCCATCTCGCACACCCGTATTGTATTCCCCATACACCGCACTGCATTTCTTGCAGTTCCCCCTACTCACGCGGACAGAGCGAGTTGCAGTCGGCCGCCTGTTGGGACGGTCCCACACCCGTAGTGTATTCCCCCACACCCGTAGTGTATTCCCCCACACCCGTAGTGTATTCCCCCCACACCCGTAGTGTATTCCCCCACACTCGTAGTGCATTTCTCCTACTCACGCGGACAGAGCGAGTTGCAGTCGGCCGCCTGTTGGGACGGTCCCACACCCGTAGTGTATTCCCCCACACCCGTAGTGTATTCCCACACACTCGTAGTGTATTCCCCCACACTCGTAGTGTATTCCCACACACTCGTAGTGTATTCCCCCACACCCGTAGTGTGTTTCCCCCTACTCACGCGGACAGAGCGAGTTGCAGTCGGCCGCCTGTTGGGACGGTCCCACACACTCCCTTCCTCCGTTCATCGGCGGCGGGCTGTCGCAGGAGCGGCGACGGACCATCACGCCGGGTCCGCAGGCCGGCTCACAGTCGGACCAGACGCCCCAGCTCGACCAACCGCCGTCCACTGGAAATACAGATAGAAAGGGGTGTTATATTAGGCCAGCAGCCCGCGGTACGGTGAAAGATATTTAGACGAAGGGAAGGATGTCAACAATACTGGACAAGCCACCGTTCGCTGGAAATAAAGATAGAATGGGGATTTCATCGTGGCTGCTACCTCCCATTGAAGCATAATGTTCTACAGACGGGGGAGCATATTCTGGCACGTCTACTGAAATGACAGGGTGAAATATTTTTCGATAGGGTTTAGTCGGAACACACCAAACTAAGTTTGCAACAAAGATAGCTAGGATGAGAGACACTTAGGACATTGCACAATGCACATAACTATATGCCATACCTTAGACTGAGCACCTTCAGCTTCCATACTGGGTCATATCAATAGAAACGTACTTCGCAGCAAACTCCTCAGCACAATTAGTCCATTTTTATCACTCTATTTTCGCTTTACCCGCCAATTTAGA
Source organism: Amphibalanus amphitrite (assembly GCF_019059575.1). Classification (NCBI taxonomy): domain Eukaryota; kingdom Metazoa; phylum Arthropoda; class Thecostraca; order Balanomorpha; family Balanidae; genus Amphibalanus; species Amphibalanus amphitrite. Next base: position 583,877 of record NW_024881883.1, read on the forward strand.
CAGCATATATCACCAGCACTCACACCAGGTAATTCAACCGTAAACTGTTTTGAAGGAGGTCCTTCGCAGGCTAAACAGATCATTCGTCTACCTCAGGAAGGAAGCGATGATAAATCGACCGCCCGGGTCTCAGAGGGATGTGCCCAAGTGACCTCTGAAAGGGCTGCCAAGTTTATCTCTCTCGATCAATTAGACTGTGTGCCTGTAGAAACGGGCAATGACCGACGGGAAGATCAAAGATATGAGATGATGAATCGAAGTTCTGTGGATTGGTAAATACATGCATAAGTAACAAGAGAGGATATTCTACAATCAATTTTGTACGAATGAATGAATGGGTGGCTGTGGGCTCGGGTGCCCCGATATAGCAGTGCCTGTTGCGAATGGCAAGAGGGACCCAAAACCTTGGCCGGCGACTGGCCCGGTGGCGACTCACCGGTTATAATTTTGACGAACGTTTAACAAATGTTACACATATAGTCTCAAATAAAGAATTAGAGAGTTACCTCTATCAACGGAAACGTGTTAGCTCCATAAAAGCTGCTCTACCAAGCTACTGAGAATCCCTTACCGCATTACAGTCACTGACCGCAGAAGAGAATTCACGCATTCTGTTCACATTACCATAGAACACGAGTAGCCAATGTCCCTTTGAGGATACTATCTGAACACTGCACTTGGCAATGTAGAACATTTCCTTTCGAAATACGTAACTGGAGTGACAGAATATAGATACCCTTCAGTTCATGACGAATCCATAAAACATGGGTTTTCACAAGCACAAGCCGACGAGTTCGGTAGTTGTAAGGTGTTTGACATCAAAACTACTACTCAACACTGAAAAGGCGTATTCTTATTGCTTCTAAGGCAAGCGCTATTCACTTGTCCCAGATTTTACATGCTGTTGAACGACCAGCGTGCATAACACATGGAACCTGAACAGTAGCATGATAGATAGCGTGTGTAAGAGAGTGTTAGACAGGAAAACAGAGAACATGTAAGGGGAGGAGTCGCTCATGTGTTTGCATGTCTATCGGTATCTTACATCGCTATAAACCTTAGTGTACCGCAACACCAAGTTTCTGGAACAGGCACTTCCGCTTAGTGTTTTATATGGGCGTGACATCAGGATTGTCCAGTCAAAATATTGCCAATCGAATGACATAAAAAACTTTATGGCCGTCCTTGATCTAAAACCATCGCAAGGGCTGTTTTATTGTAAGCACCTATATAATCCTTTGTCAGTCCTTGATCTGAAGCCTCCGACTAGCTTTGTTTTATTGTAAGCGCCTATATACGTCTTTGCCAATTCCATCATCATGTCACTTTCACCGATAGCATTAAATCGTAGCTGAAAAGTGTTTCCGCCACAGATAACAACCTTACATTACGGGCCGAAACGACAATGACATCAGACAACTGGACACGAATGGTCAATACGATATATAGATTACCACGATATTTATACCTGCAGTAAGCCGAATAGAACACACTGAACATTGCAGAAGTACACATCTTGCCGACATATACCTGGGTGTGGCAGTGTAAAGAACAGATGACAACATTTGGTGACAGCGTGACCCTGGTCGGTACAACTCATTTCTCAATGACCGAGCCCTACCCATACACATGAATTGATACAACACATGATGCTTATAGTCTATAGAGCTTGTGAGAGTGGAATTCAGACTACACAAATGCCCGTCACCCGCATACTTTTGGCTCTTTGGACCATGACACGGAGCGTGGATATTCAACAAGTAATGGCTTCCGTGTTCGCTTTGGGTTGGCCTTTCGTGGATTATCCCTTTCGCCCGGTGCAAGACTTCCTCCTCAAAAGCCGACACATTCCCCCAGTATGCAGAACACTGACTAATCACACCTAATTCCTATCGTACTACACAGCACCAGTGCAAACTCCACACCACAACATTACATAGCGTGTTCTTTCGCCCATCAACAGTGGCTCATTGCATGACTGACACAGCCTACCGTTAGCAACCAATGATAGCCGTCAAAGTCAGTCGTCATCCGACAACTTGTCAGTCCGTCACAACCAGCAACGTTAAACCAATCAATCCAAACGATACGGGCAGGACATGCAACGGCCGGCCATATGTGACGTCCCAGGGAAGTGATTCAATCTGACACCTACGGAAGGGGTGTGCAGTGGCGCATTCCACACGTATCGCTAATGTTGATCGCATAAAATGTTTAAAACAACGGGCGACTAATTCGGGTCAGCCATGAGTTGGCGGAGCTTTATGCCGTGTGGGAAAATTCCGACATGCTGAAGGCCGATAAGGTATAAAATGTGTACCGTGAATCATCCAGGTTTTAGGGACCTAGTCTAGTGGTTGTTCTGAACCACGAAAAATAGCTTCATCGGTGTCTTAACAGGTACAGCTTACTCATTTTAGTTGATAATGACTGCCTTTGGTTATCAAGTAGCCGGATGACTAAGTAAACGAAAGGAAGTATACATCTGCTTATAGAGTACCTAAGCGGCTAAGACACAATCACCTTTCGAAGTCGGGTTGAATGTGAAAGTATGGGCATACTAAAAATACTCACTAATGTGAATAAATCTCCCTCACACATCTGATCGGTGGCCACAAAAATGATGCCTACAAATAAACGTACCTGTAGGCAATCAATCATCCGAGAATTATCAGCCTGTGGCATGACAAATGGCTAGAGCTAATTGAATTTTAGATACTTACCTACCGCCATTACTATTCATAAGCATTTCGCATGAAAACAAGCATGCAAGCAATCATCTACCTTGCAGCTGCCTGGATATTACGAACCAGAAATGCTCAACGACCGCCTGTCTGGGTATCGCCATGCGTTGTAATGTATATGGTCTTGCACTGACATCTCGCCGGCTATCTGCATATCAGAGGGGCCGCGCAGGGTCCCCAACCCTCGGCCGCCCGTCTCGTGCCTCTGTGTTGACAGCTCCTACGGGGCGGGACGATGTCGGCCTGACACTAACCTGTCCTCCGCCGGCCAGTTCGTGGCACGAGCGCCCTAGAGGCACTCCCTACCTCTCGGACGACCGCTAGTGATGAAATTCATTGAAAGGTAACGCAGAGAGGCGGGGCTGATGACGGCTAGGTGACCTCTCAACTGACGTGGCAGTGGACAGAAGGCAAATCAAAGGACCGTGAAGGACGTTGATCGAGAAAGAGCAAGCCTAGAAAGACGTTGAACGCTCAAGACCCCACGCTTGAAAGACGCTGGGTTTCAAATACGCCGAGCACCTAAAAAGTCAGACTCAGAGGAGATCAGGTTTGAAAGACGATGTACTCAACACACTAGGGTTGAAAACACGCCAATTCAAGGACGTCAGACTGGAGAGACTTATGATGCCGGATTTCTGAAAAAGCTGAGTTCCGCGTTGTCCAAAAGTGACATGCTATTCATGAGTGTCAGAATGCCGGCTGAAGAGAAACGACATCAACGTCCTCGCATCGAGAAGTTCCGAATCCTGGTGAAAACAGCGAGCGTCCCTTTCATGGTTGGTAGCACATGTTGCAAGACCAGATGTGTCAGACTATGCAATAGCCGTCAGGACGACAGCATGTTCTTGCTTTCAAGATATAAGCGCACAGAGACTAACTTCACTTCATTGCTAGACAACAGGGAACTGAAAATGCCGCAGTTTTGGTCTGATTTTGACCGGATAGAAAGACAGGTCGGGAAGAGAACTAACTGCCC